>NC_044033.1:112025981-112325981 GCF_901765095.1 Microcaecilia unicolor
GAGATAAAGTAGACCCGGGGCAAATAATCTTAAGGGCCTGCCACCACCTCCACCCCCATGGTCTGCCATCTATGTCCCTCTCCCCCTTGCCTGCTTACTGGCATTTCTTTCCGTGTACCCAGGCTGGCATCTTTTAGGTCCACCGTTATTTCTGCGAGCTGCTGGTAGCGTCAATAAGTACATCAGCATTGCCATACTGGGACAGACTGAAGGTCCATCAAGCCCAGAATCCTGTTTCCAACAGTGGCCAATCCAGGTCACAAGTAACTGGCAAGATCCCAAAACAGCACAATACATTTTATGCTGCTTATTCTATAAATACAAAACATAAACTCATAGAGTTTTTCAATGGGAGCACTGTGTTGGTTGTAACAATTTTGTTTATAATATCAGGGGAAGTCTCATATAGTCACCAGGGCAATTATGTCTACTATCAATCTCGGTATGCCCCTTTGGTGATAGATGCAATCTTCGACAGACCCCCTCCTAGACATAATTGCCCTGGTGACTATATGAGACTTCCCCCGATATTACAAACAAAATTGTTACAACCAACACAGTGCTCCCATTGAAAAACTCTATGAGTTTATGTTTTGTATGTTCGATAGTTTTAGTAGAGCATAGCCATAATAGTGTGACAGTTATTCTATAAATAAGCAGTGGATTTTCCTCGTCCATTTTAATAATGGTCTATAGACTTTTCCTTTAGGAAGCCATCCAAACCTTTTTTAAACCCCACTAGGCTAACCGCTTTTACTACATTCTCTGGCAATGAATTCCAGAGATACATTGAGTGAAGAAATATTTTCTATGGTTCAATTTAAATTTACTACTTAGTAGCTTCATTGCATGCCCCCTAATCCTAGTGTTTTTGGAAAGAGTAAACAAGCGATTCACGTCTACCCATTCCACTCAACTCATTATTTTATAGACCTCTATCATATCTCCCCTCAGCTGTCTTTTCTCCAAGCTGAAGAGCCATAGCCGCTTTAGCCTTTTCTCATAGGGAAGTCGTCTCATCCCCTTTATCATTTTTGTTACCCTTCTCTCTCTGTACCTTTTCTAATTCCACTAATCTTTTTTGAGATGCAGCGACCAGAAATGAACACAATATTTGAGGTGTGGTCGCACCCTGGAGCCATACAAAAGCATTATAATGTCCTAATTTTTGTTTTCCATTCCTTTCCTAATATACCTAACATTCTATTTGCTTTCTTAGCCGCCGCAGCACACTGAGCAGAGGGTTTCAACGCATCATCAACAATGACGCCTAGATCCCTTTCCCGGTTGTTGACTCCTAATGTGGAACCTTGCATTACATAACTATAATTTGGGTTCCTCTTTCCCACATGTATCACTTTGCACTTGCTCACATTAAATGCCATCTGCCATTTAGATACCCAGTCTCCATCAAGGTCCTCTTGTAATTTTTCACAATCCTCTTGTGATTTAACAACTTTGTGTCATCAGCAAATTTATGTTTCAACGTTTTTATTGAAGACATAACAGAAACTTTCTTACAATCATTGAAACCACATTTGTCAAATAAAATTTTTTTTACAACTTGTTGATATTGTCTCCAAAAGTTTTTCTTTCCCCCCCCTTCCCACCTCCCACCTCCCTCAACCCCCCTTCCCCCCCCCCTATTTTTTATTAATGATACGTATGCTTTATTAACATCTTAATGTGTTGAGGACCAAACTTCTTCCCCTATGAGACAAAGAATCTATATAAGCACCCCAAATTTTCATAAATGTTTTCTTTCTTTTCAATGAACATTTTGCTTCTTTAGCTTCCCACATCATTAGCTGATGGGTAAGGTTCCTCCAATGCCAGTAATCTGGCCCTATGTCATTTGTCCAGTTTTTCAAGATACATTTCTTTGCCAACAAAGTTGTTTTACGTAAAAATATATTGTGTTCCGGTATTTGACCTTTAAATGATCCCGGTAAATTTAACAGCATCTGCACTGATGTACCTGCCAGCTTTTGGCCTAAAAGTTGTGATATGTAATGAGTTATTTTTCCCCAAAATCTTCTAACCTTCCAGCAGCTCCAAAAACTATGGAAATATGTGTTGTCTGTTCTCCCACACCTCACACACAAGGGCGTCTGCAATCCCCCGAATTTTGCTAATTGTGCAGGTGACATATATGCTCGATGTATAAAACGAAATGCACATTCCCTATATTGGGCTCCAGTGACCAATTTCGGTATCCCCTTCAGTTGCCTTTCTACGTCCCATCCCACTAATGTGACTCCTAAGTCCTTCTCCCAGCGCTCTTTTATCTTTTGAAAGTTTTTGGGTTTCTCATGTGTCCACAGAGCCTTATGTATCCCTGAAATTGATGGCGCTTCTTCAGAAATCTCTAGGAAAATTTTTTTTAGCTTCAATCCCTGTTTCTGTTCCAATCGGCCCTGATCTATTGACTGAATAAAATGCTTGAGTTGGCAGTGTGCGAATGTGTCACCCCATTGAATTGTATCTGCACCCAACAGTTGATCTAAAGATTTAATCTTTCCGTTTTCACCTATTACATCATCCAGACATTCCAAACCTCTTTCTTCCCATCGCTGAAAAACTGGGTTTTCTATCCCTGCTGTAAAGGTTGGGTTCCCTCTAATTGTTAATAATTCTGTTACTCCTCTCCCCATCTTTAATCTGTTCCCCAAAAATTGCCACGCTCTCCTAAGCGGTTTTAGCAGTAAGTTGTTCCTGTGCATCTCAGGGATCTGTGGCGTCTCTAATTGTATTAGGGATTCCAATCGCATCGGATCGAAATGCTCCTGTTCTAACGCTAATGGTGTATAATATGTCGTTCCAAATATCCAGTCCCTCACATGCCGCATTAAGCAAGCCATATTATATAACCTCAGGTCCGGTATTCCCAGCCCTCCCTGTTGCCAATTACCCATCATGAACTGTTGTTTCATCTTAGCTTTCTTATTGGCCCAGCAAAATTTCATTACCATTTTAGTGAATGTTTTCAGATCTTTACCCATTATACATATTGGTATGGTCTGCATAACATACAACCACCTAGGTAGAATCACCATACGAATTAGGCATATTCTACCCATCAGCGGCAACTGCAATTGTCTCCAACTCTCTAATTGGTGTCTAGTTTGAGTCAACAGCATCTTAATGTTAAGTGAGTATAAGTCTACCACTTCTGGCGTCAACTGTATACCCAAGTATCGAAACGAATTAGTTGCTCTTCTCAGTGGAAACGTTCCCTGCCAGGCCGCTGCATTCTGTATGTTACTAACCAATGCTTCTGATTTCTCCAGGTTTAGTTTGAACCCAGAATAAGTCCCAAACTCTTTAAACACCTCCAGTAGTGCTTGTAAGGATTCCTCTGGGTTTGTGAGCATAACTAACAAATCATCTGCAAAGGCAGCTAATTTGAATTCCTGTTTCCCAATCACCACTCCTCTTATGGCCGGCATATCAACAATATCTCTAATCAGTGGGTCTAAGTATAATGCAAAAAGAAATGGCGACAGGGGACACCCTTGCCTAGTTCCTCTTTTTATTTCGAAGGCTTCCGAGTAATTGTCATTGACCATTATTCTAGCTTGCGGTGATGTGTATAGTGTTCTAATTGCTGTGGTAAACCACCCTACAAATCCATATGCATTTAGTGTGTCGAACATATAGTTCCAGTCCACTCGATCAAATGCCTTCTCGGCATCAAAACTAATCATCAATGTTGGTTTTAACTCCCTCTTTACATGTTCCAGCGCTGTGATAATTCTCCTCAAATTTTTGGCAACTGATCTTCCCTTGACAAATCCCACTTGTCCCTCCTGCACTAAATTTGGTAATACGCGACTCATGCGTCCTGCCAATATCTTCATTTCACAGTTCAACAGAGAAATGGGTCGATATGACTCCGGCAAGGTATGATCTCGTTTGGGTTTGGGTAGCAAAATAATTTGGGCCATGTTCAGTTGTCTAGGAAGAAATCCTCTCTCTACCCACCCATTAAAAGTCTCTACCAAATGCAGGCTGTATATCTTCCCCTAATAATTGGTAAAATTCTACTCTTAGACCATCCGGCCCTGGCGCTTTCCCTGGAGTGCTATTAGTTATTGCCCAATGTACTTCATCAATATTTATTGGTTCGTTTAATACTTTTTGTTCCCTTTCAGAGAGGACCGGATGGGCCACCCCTTCTAAATATAAGTTGCTCGGAAGACCTGAGTTATGTTCTTCTGTATATAAGTTCTGATAGAAAGTTTTAAAAATATTTTGGATTTCCAAATCTGTAAAGCACATTTTGCCCTTCTCATCCTTTAAAGTTATAACCCTTCTCGATGTCTGTTTCCTAGCAATAAGTCTGGCCAACATCTTTCCACCCTTACTACCATACTTATATAATTGAAATTTATAATAAGCTTGTGACTTCATCTCTCTCTCATGTATAATGGAATTTAGAGCCACTTGAGCTGATACCAATTCTTTCCTCATTTGAGCGCTGGAAGACCTATCATATCTTTTTCGCAATGTTACAATTTCTTTTTCTAGTCTCAGTATCTCTCTGTCTCTAGCTTTTTTAAAATGGCTTACATAACTAATGATCTCTCCTCTTAGGACCGCTTTCGCCGCCTCCCAGAATACAATAGGGTCGGATGCTGTAGCCTCATTAAAAATTTTATATTCTTTCCAAGTTTTCAACAAATGTTCCCGAAATCCCACATTATGGGTCAAATAACTTGGGAATGTCCATTGCTTAAATTTACCTCCCTCTTCCCCAGGGTTCCAAATCGCCCAAACTTCCGCATGATCCGATATTGCATACGGCCCTATTTGGGTATTCTGTATCTCTCCTATTAATGTACGTGACATCAGCAGATAGTCTATCCTTGACTGTGTGTTGTGTGCTCTGGACATATGTTGTAATCTCTATCTGTGGGTGAAGCACTCTCCAAAGAGCCAATAGGTCCAAAAGGGAACACAAATTCGGTAGACCCGTTGCATCCAATGAGTTGGTGTCCTGTGTGGCATTAGATTTGTCTATCTGCGGGTCCCATACTGTATTAAAGTCTTCCTCCCAAAATTAATCTGGAAGAGTCTTCTCCTATTAAATGTCCTAATAGCTGTTGATAAAATTTTTTATCCATTTGGTTTGGTGCATAAATACTGCCCAGTATTACCTGTCTCTTTGCCAATAGTACCTTACAAAAAATGTACCTTCCCTCTGGATCTTTAATTACATCGCAAGTCTTGTCTACCACCCCTTTTCTTATTAGGACGACCACTCCGCCTTTTCTCCCCTTTGCAGGCGATCCAATGCATTCTCCCACCCACCATTTTTTAAGTTTGTCCTGTTCTGTCTCATTTAGGTGCGTCTCTTGTAAAAGAGCGACATCTGCTTTGATTCTCTGTAGATATTTTAATATCTTAGAGCGCTTCACTGGCGATCCGATGCCTCCCACATTCCAGGTCACTATTTTAACCATCCTTCACGGGTTGTGGTGGCCTCGGATCACCCACAAAAGCTCTTTATCATCCGGGAGCAACCACCCCAGCCTATGGTTCCCCCCTCTTATCATGTATTCCCCACACATTCTCTTATGCTGCATGGTATCATTTTCCTCTTCCTTGTTCCTTGTCTTATTTACGTCTATTTGCTTTCCCCTACGCCCTATCCCTCCCCAACTCCTCCCCCCCCTTAGCTTCCCCTCCCTCCTCCCTATTTCCCTCCCTCCCATGTTCCCTATTAGCCCTCTGCGTTCCGTCCCTGTTATGGGACTAATCACGTTTACGCCCCTCTCTACATTCCCTATAATTAAGCTTCTATTTCAAAGTTTACTTCCCTCTTCTATATGTGAGCCCTTACATGAATTCCCCATTCCTCCCTCTCTCTTCTCATATTCAAGGGCAACTCTTCTCATATTCAGTGATCTGTCATTTCTAAATAACTTTTTTCAATATAACATTGTTCTACATTGTGGCTATGCCTTCTCCTATAATTGGGATCCTTGTATATTATATATAGTAACTCCAACATTAACCATTAACGTTATAATTTCCTTAATCTAATGTTTTCACAACCTGCAAGTATAACATCACCACCTTCTCCCTCCTTTCCATCTTAAAGCAGTGATAAGATTTATCTACTAAACATTGTCTTTATAAATGTTCAATTCCAACTTCTCAGGAAGACCAGCAGAGACTCCTCCAATGTGTCTTCCATGCTTATTTCAAAATCTCCACTCTTGTTGGTTAGCGATATTAATATTGACTGTAGCTGCCCGCCTTGGCTCTCGCCTATTCAATCAGCAGTTGTAATCCACAGTCATGTAGACGGTCGATCATGTTGCCTCCTCCAATCAGCAATTGTAATCCAAAAGTGTAATAGCGGTTGTTCAGGCTGCATCCTCCACCTATTAATCTTATTAGAGCCCACCAGAGATCTCTTTTAGCACGTGCTTGTTGTCCAAACCACGTCTTGATTATTTTCTTAAGTTGTAGTCTCCACTGGCCTACCCCGATTCGTGTCTTCCTGGGCACTTGGCTCTTTTAATCAACTTCTGAAAGATTCTACTCGCAGTGTGCCTGCCGCTTAATTTCCGATTTTGTAATCCATTGTATTCCAGTTGTCTCCTCCATGAATGTCCATTGCTACGCATCCCTGAGCTTCTGTCAGGATCCAGAACTGGACCGATAATCATTCGGTTCTTATGTTTACCTTGACCCCAGAATTTAGCTGTAGTCATACCTTCTCAGGCTATCGCTTTATACCAATGAGGTCATTTTATCCAAAAGTTTTAACTTCCTTAAATCAAATGTTTTGGCCCATGATTTAAATCCAACATTCAACTGTTTCTACTCCATGTCCTTCCCAGTCGCAGCATTATCCGTCATTCATCTCCTTCACTCAATATTTGTCTAATATATTGCTGTGCCTCAGGGACCGTCTCGCAAATTTTAACAGATGATTGGTAAAAGATCTTTAATTTTGCTGGGTACAACAGCGCGAATTTGATCTTATGTTGCACTAGTTGCGAGCACGTCGGTGAAAAAGCCTTCCTCTGCGCGGCCACTGCAATCGAATAGTCTTGAAAACACAAGGTTTTTTGATTGTTATAAGTCAGAGCTGCTCCACCACGTATGGCCTGCATTATTGCGGTTTTATGGGTAAAGTTAAGTACTCGACATATCACTATTCTGGGCCTCCCCGCACTTTGTCGCATAGGGCCTATTCGATGGGCTCTCTCGATAGTTAGGGGTCCCATTTCTGATTGCAGCTTTAGTTCTTTCACTAACCATTTCTCTAGAAAAGGGCGAAGCTCCTTTTCCCCTATATCCTCAGGCAGCCCAACAAAACGCAAGTTATTGCGTCTAGACCTGTTCTCTAGGTCTTCTATCTTCTCGGCCTGTGTTTCCACTGTTTTTAGGAGTTTACTATACCTCTGTTCCATAGTTGTAACTTGGTCTTCCAGGGCCCCCGTTCGTTGTTGAAAACCTGCCATGTCCTGGGTAAGTTGCGCCATATTGCTCTGCAAACCCGCTAGTTTGGAGTCCAGTCCCTGTAATTTCTTGTCTAGAATAACTTCCAGGGCTGCTGTTACTTCTCCCACTATTTCGGCGGTCCATGCTGAGCTAACCGACACATTCGATGGGCTCGCCGGTGCCACCATCTTGTCTTCTCCCGCTTTTCCTTTACGAAGTGATTTAGCGGCCATTGCTACTTCGGACCTCCGCTCCAAAAAGGTAAGCGACCGAACAAGCTTCGCGGGTCCTTTGTTATTAATTTTAGCCGTTTTCCTCTTTTTAATTCGAGGGTTTTAGCTTGGAATGTGAGAGAGGGCACGGAGCTAATCTTTTAGTGACCGCTCGCGTGCATCGCGTCACGTGACATCCGTCATCAGCAAATTTAATTACCTCATTACTCCCATCTTTAGATCATTTATAAATATGTTAAAAAGCAGTGGTCCCAGCACAGACTCCTTGAGAACCCCAATATCTACCCTTCTCCGTTGAGAATACGGACCATTTAACCCTACTCTTCTTCCTTTTAACCAGTTTTTAATCCACACTAGGCCACTACCTCCTATCCCATGACTTTCCAATATCCTCTGGAGTCTTTCATGAGGTACTTTGTCAAATGCCTTTTGACAATCCAGATACACAATATCGACCGGCTCACCTTTATCCATGTTTGTTCACCCCTTAAAAGAAATGTAATAGATTGGTGAAGCAAGATTTCCCATCACCAAATCTATGCTGGCTTTGCCTCATTAGTCCATGCTTTTGAATATGCTCAGTAATTTTGTTCTTTTAATAGTCTCTACCATTTTGCCTGGCACTGATGTCAGGCTCACTGGTCTATAATTTCCTGGATCACCTCTGGAACCCTTTTTAAAAATCAGCATTCTTAACATTTTCTCTGGAGGCAATATCTCCAAAGGTATTAGCTTTGCATATACCATGACTGTAAGGAGGCACATTTGTGTTTCTCAAACATGAATATTTAAATACACCTAGGCAGTGAAGACCTTTTAAACAAGACCTTAGTGGTTCCAATTACTTGTTAACCAGTTGTTTAGGGAGGTCTTTCTCCACAGTGAATGAGCAACCTTAGTCACAGAATACACTAAAATATGTTTAAAATCTCTTTTGCTAACAAGTGCATTGTTGATTTCTTTTTTAAAATATTTATGTGGAAAATTTGGAGCATAAGATTGTACTCCACTGACTAACAAAAACCAATGCAAGAATGCCCGAGGTGGTAACGTTATCAAGAAGCTTCATTTTCAGCAAGCCTACAGCAGGGATAAGCTGTTAGCCAGAAACTCTACAGCTACACAGAAGCTACAACATATACCTTAGAATAGGAAAGTATGAGAATGTAAGCTAGAATTGATGACTACAAATCTCATTAATATTCACTGTGTACAGCTTGAAACCCAGGCCATTTGCAGTGATTAAGAACCAGAATCCATCACCCCTGCACTATTCTATACATGTAGTTGTTACTTCAAAAGACAGCACATATGCATGGAACATTTTCTCAGTTGGAATGGTGTAACTAAATGTGCACTTGAAGTTGGTATGTCTCTAACTTAACATGCGTTCACAGAATCATTTAAAAGCAATTCTGCTAGGCTGCGGCAGTGGGAAATGCATTCCGCTAGCAAATTTGATAAATGTTGTCACTGCGGCTCCTAATCAGTTAGATCAAAGAAAATGACAGTGATATGAGTATATCCTTTTATACAGCAGGCTAGCATTACTACAGTAAGTTCTGTTCGCTTTTGTGAACATGAGGTCTCTGAAGGTGATTCATGTGAAAAGCTGAAACCACTTTAACAATGATTTAGGGCAAATTTGAAAACTAATTTTTTTGTGGAAAAACTGCAGATATGGAGAATGAAGCATGAAGTTCACTTACTATTCTTACCAAAGTTACCTAGGATAGGTACTTCATCTCTATTGAGTTGACAGTTTATTGAGTGAAGGTTTATGCATGCCACAAACCTTTCACAAACTTGGCCACCAATAAGTGCAGTAATATCCTTCTCCATGAGTGTAGTATGGTGCTACTGCACTTAAACTCATAAGGTTCGAAGGCCAAGATGATGAAAGGTGAAATAAAAAAGTATTTACCAACCCTGCTCTAGAGGTACACTTAGCCAGTTTGGTTTTCAGGATTACCACAAGGAACATATGTAAATTTTCATACATCTGGAGATCCATTGTATGTAAATTTCTCTCACACATTCATTACAGATACTCTGAAAACAAACTGTTTAGACTTTTTTTTGTTACATTTGTACCTCGCGCTTTCCCACTCATGGCAGGCTCAATGCGGCTTACATGGGGCAATGGAGGGTTAAGTGACTTGCCCAGAGTCACAAGGAGCTGCCTGTGCCAGGAATCGAACTCAGTTCCTCAGGACCAAAGTCCACCACCCTAACCACTAGGCCACTCCTCCACTCCACACTTGGCTCAAGGACTAGAATAGATACTGTGGCAGAACTCATGGTTGACAGGTTAAATGTCAAGATTTTCCTTTACATACCAGCAGAAGAATCTTATATATTTAAATATAAGATCACTTCATGGATTGCTTCCATCTCATAGAAAAGTGGTAAAATACTGTTAACACAAGTGCATATTTGTTTGGGGAATCTTGATACTAAGTGATCCATGAAGAAATTGTGACAGCTGAATTGGTGTAGCAATCAATAGCTAGTTCTGTCAAGGAAATCTGATCTAATAGAGCCAGATCAACGCCAAGAGTTATAAAACAGAGCGTTTTCCCCTTTGGTCTATCTGCAACCTCAAGAATATTCACATAATTGTCTTATTTGCTGTGAAGGTTTTTGCTTTAGTTGAACAGGGGGATAGGTTGTATATCACAGAGGCCATGGAAACGTGCAAAACCTCCATATTTCTAGCTTTTTATTTTAATAAACCTATTTTGCTTTTCTTGAGCTGGGAGCAGACTTAAGAGTTGCAAGAGAGCTATAAAAATGCCTTTTCTGAAAACTACCCATCGGCTGTGGTTTGACATTTGGCCAATGCTAACTTCTGATAAATTCCTGGACAGCAACTAAGAGCCAGACTCCTATGGCTAAGGACACCTGCAGTATCCAGATAAGCAATTAGGAGATGTAAGTGGGTGTGCTATGTTGATTTTTTTTTGTTTTAGTATAGTCAGTGTTTTTGTTTATTTTTTTTTCTAGAAAGAGGTACCAATATTCATACATGGCCAAACTTAAGGGTGGGGTAAATATGTATGGCTCCACCCCTACAGTGGCCACACCTATTTTACCAGCCATGGCGCATAGGAAATAATACACCAGTCCCTAAGTCCAACAAAAGAATCCCTAAGAGTGACCATAAACTAATAAAATGTAGAAATAAATTCAGCAACCCTCTCCCCCCCCCCCCCCCCCCCCCCCAAAACCAAACTCTGGCATACAGGACACTACCAGAAAAACAAAAATATTTCCCCTTGTACTGCTATAAAGATAACAGATGTAAATTTCAAAACCTGACATATTCCATTCACTACATTACAAATTAATTACAAATAAAACAAACAAAAAAAATAACAGCTACCACACTATTTTATCTTAATCTAAAAATACTTTTTTTTTTTCCATCTTTGTGGTCTGGCCATGTACTTTTCTCAATTGTGTTGGTCCTAGTCCCTGGTTTCTACTTTCCTCATCTTCTCTTAACCATTGCCAGGATTTCCTGCTTGCCATTTTTCTCTCCTCCTTTTCAGCTTTTGATTTATTTTTTGCCTGTCCACATTTCTCTTATTATCCCATCTTCAATGTCACCCTTTTGACTGTGTCTATCTACAGTTTGCCCCTCCTTTTCTACCCACTTCCATCCAGCATCTTCCCTTTTTCTGTTCCCATCCATCTCCCCCCTTTCTCTTCCTCCTTCCAGCCAGCACCCTTTCTCTCTCAACCAGAATCTCATCTCTCTCTCTCTCCCCCTTCCATCCAGTCTTCCCTCCCTCACCATGTTTCTGTCCAACATCCTTCTACCCCTTCTTCTATCATTTATCCCACCCCTTTCCATTCTCTCCTGTGTCCGCCGCTGCTGCTTCTCCTAACAAGTAGCAGCAGGGTTAAAGCAAGGAGAAGCAAGCTGGAGCTGCAGTGCTCAGACATGCACTGTTGGCTCTGCCGATTCCTTGCCCTCTGATGTCAACATCCTGTTCTGGGGAGGGGGCCGGCAGAGCCAGCCACCATGGCTGAGCACTGTGACCCCACACCTGCTACTCCTTGCTTTGCCCACTACTGCTGCTACTTGTCAGGAGAAGCAGCAGTAGCCGCTGGAGAGAGACAGGGTATGAGCGGCAAGGGGTAAAAAAAAGGTGGCGGTACAAAAAAGCCCTGTGTCTAGTTCATTTTTGCTACCTTTATGGGACTTGTTTGGATTTTTTTGTCTACCTTACCTCCCTTATGACTATTAGCTGTGAGTGTAATTGGAGTTAACCACTTCTTTCCCTATGTTATTCTTCTGTGAAGTAGTTGCCCTCCTTTGTATTTTCACTTGGTGTAAACTGATTAAAGAGAGTATAGGTTTTTTTTGTTTTAAAAACAAACTAAACTGATAAGCTTCAGTGTAGCTCAAAATGTTTTAAGAGTGTTTGTGCAAGATGTTACAAAAGTGTAGAGCCCAGAAAGATTAAAATCTTGGTAAATTGTAGAGGTAGAAAACTTTGTTTTTTTTTTCTCCCCTTCAGTCCATGCTTCACACAGCATCACACCTTTTCAACACAACACATTCAAGGGCTGCACCTATTAATCACTCATCCTTAGGCTTTGATGTATCTCTTTAACCATTCATGTGTCCTGGCAGCTGGTAATCGAGCAGTAGAGGTGTCTGCTTAAATTCCCATGCCACAACTTTAACCAATAAAATTTCATCTTTTGTCTGACTGCAGTAGTAGGCAGGCAGAATAATACCGGACCAGATGAACATTCTGGTCTCTTCTAGAAAGAGGTAGAAGTTATGAGCAATACATTATAATCTAAAAGTAGAGTTCAGTGAATATCATAAGGGATTTTTCATACATTTTTATTTTCTACTGTTCTCTTTGCCACTGTGTGTACTGCCTCTGCCACACTGATTCATTGATTGTGACTGCCAAAAACGGGACTTTAATAAATAGTTTGTACAGAACACAACACATTCAAAGATAAAGATAAGGAAAGAACTAAACTGAGCATCAAATTTTAATTTAAAACTGATTCAGGAAGCAACAAACTGTGGTATACAAATAGAGATGAGTGGCAGGAAAAAAAAAACAGTAGTTTAATATTAGTGTATACTATAACATAAGCACAGTTGCCTTTTAAAACAAATTGTGACAATGTGATTTAATTCTGAAAATGTACTAATACCACTAAACTGTAGGCCAATCTAGTCATTCTGTGGTACAGCTACTATGCATTTTCATGCAAGTGGTTTCCAGCTTCATCAGATATTTCACATCTGAGGCTGGCCGGTGATGCTGCAGAAACAGTGTTCTCTTCCTTTGAAAGGGGAGGAGGGAACTCATGGTCATAGTTAAGGGTGATACCCAATAGCCACACTTGGGACCTATGATACAAAATTCCAGAAGGAGCCCTGGTCCATGACTGCCAGCCTCAGGACCTTTTCTTCACCTACTGATTAGGAATTCTAGGAGGGTGAGTCTATTAAAAGGGGAGAAAAACTCCAAGTGATTGCAAATGAAGGCTCATGGGCAAGATTCCAACTAAACCCTTAAGTAACATGAAAGGAGGAACTATATGGCCTAAAAACTGCACTCTGAAGTGCAAACATTCCTGAAGTAACAAAGGACCAGATGTACTAAGCATTTTCCCCCATTTACAAAGATATGGAACAACCTTTAACACATCTGGTCCAAGGTCACTTGCAACACTTAAAATAGTTGAACATCTACAAAACAAAACTTCACACTGAATAATAGGACATCACATGCTTCTCTATTTTATCCACAATGGGAAAATACTTTGCTGGTCAATAATAGAAGGATAAAAACATCTATTCAGTAAAGAGGTTAGAACACATATTTGCATATTTTAAATCTAAAGGTTATTTCATGAGAGCTCACCCAAACAAACAAAAAAAAAAAGGGTAATACTTAATCTTACAGAGGTAAATAATAAAAAATGTATCAATGTTTGTAATTTCTAAGTTATTACTAACAAGCAAAAAATCAAGGTGTGGAAAAACAAGGTCAGATTTGATCACTTCTGGATCCCTTGAACATTGTCTCACTTCAAAGTATCAACGTTTGATGCAACTCTTCTTTTCCTCTTTGCCTCTCTATAAGTGTGAAGAAATGGAGAAACAGAGCTTCAAGGTGTAGGGGTTAGAACCATCTGTTGATACGAAACAAAAGCACAATTTTAAAACAATTTTTCATGTGCCCTGGCCAGTATAAGAATACCTGTTGTTGACACTCTGTCCATTTGCCTGGCTATATGCCTATTTCAGTGGTGCAAATGACTATTCCAATTTGGTTGAAAATCAATAAAGTACACTTAAGTTGTGCTGGAATTCCAAATTTTATGCACATGGCTCATTATACTTGATACATAATTTATGTATCAAGTAGAATGACATTTACATCTCAAATAGGCAAATCGGATTCAAGTTCAATGTGGCTCACAATTAACAAAACTAGAACTGATGGCATTCTGATTACGTAGAACAAAGTATATTTATCTATCTATATAATATATATCTATATCTATAGCTAGATATACACATATACACACACAAAATTACTAATAACAGCATAACATGAAATCCTGATCATATAACATGTTTGTAATATACAGGATAGAATATGAATATGGACAGAGTTGTTGTTACTGCAGTTTAGTTAAATCTAACGTTTGAGGTCAATCTTATCAAGTGAGTTTTCAATAGTTTACGAAATATAAGATAGTTTTCAGTTTGATGGAGTTGTCTGGGCAAAGAGTTCCATCTGGTTGTACTTTGGAATGAAAATCCAGTATTGTGCATAGTTTTATATTTGATTTTATTACATTGAGGGAAGTGTAATACAAGAAAGTCTCTGGATGATTTTTTAGCATTGCGTGTTCATAGCTCTATAAGATTCCGTATGTATGATGGAGATGAACTATAAATTATTTGGTAGGTGAATGCGTGAACTTATAGGTAAGCTTTGTTGCCAAAAAGTTTATATACAAGTACAAGTCTAGAAAGCATGAGACAGAGTTTGTTGTTTGCACCACATTTAGCACAGAGAGGGGAATTCACACATCCAGCATAGTACGCTTGCTTTGGTGAAAAACAAGCTCAAGTCAGAGTTCGAAAGTGGCATTCTCTGTAAAGAGCATTATGCATTACCAGTGGGAGGAGTTTTAATGTTTTGATAAGATCATTTGATAAGGTAAGCTTTGGATTA
Organism: Microcaecilia unicolor; assembly: GCF_901765095.1. Lineage (NCBI taxonomy): Eukaryota > Metazoa > Chordata > Amphibia > Gymnophiona > Siphonopidae > Microcaecilia > Microcaecilia unicolor. The sequence continues at coordinate 112,040,908 of NC_044033.1, forward strand.
TCGGGTAGCTTTTAAGGACAAGACACTTAAGTACAAGACGAGCTGCTGTGTTTTGAGCAGTTTGTAATTTTCTGATTAGTGAGATCTTTAGTCCTGCATAGACTGCATTGCAGTAATCAAATTTTGATAGTACCAAGGACTGAGTTAATGATCTGAAAATTGGCATTTTGAAAATAAGGTCTTATTCTTTTTATTTTCCATAATGAATTGAATACATTACATAATTTGGATACTTGTGGTTCCAATGAGAGATGTTGATCTATTATTCCCAGCATTATGCTGCACTAGATAAGTTCTGTTACCAATAGTAAAAGTAGAAGAAGCAATTGGTTGGTGAGGGCTTGTTAGTATTACGAATTTGGTTCTCTCTTGTTTCAGTCTGAAATTGTTTGCCCATGATTCCATTAGGACTAGGCCTGATTTTATATTGGTTAAAATTTCTTCGATATCTTTGTCAAAAGTGACAGGATGTTGTACTTTGTGCTTTAATTGCCTTCCTGCTGTGCAAACAGCTTTGTGGTTTTCTACAACATTTTTGGCTTTGCCCTGTTGTCTGCCTGTAGCTGAGCAGTGTGGGTTGAAGTCCCGAGTAAGCAACTTTTGCCACTTCGATCATGTGCTGATGCCCGCTGTCTGAAGCAGTGCTGAAGTTGCTTTTGTTGAAGGTGTGTGCTGAGCATGGATACCACTCTCTGGATTTATGATTGTAGTGAGCCTGCTTTTGTGCTCCAGAGCCTTTTCTCTACTGCCGGTGACTCATTCGGGTCAGAGCAGAAAGGGATGCATTTAGTGCAGCCAATGCTCTCTCTCAGTGCTGGTGCCAGATCCAAGGGAAGAACAAATTAAGGGTTTGAACTTATTAGTCCTGCTGAAGACTCTTTCGCACCTGACAGGGTAGGTCGCTTGGGATGAACATTTCTTTCCTCAAAAAAAAAAAAAAAAAAAAAAAAGAGGATAGAGTGAAAAGCCATGACTAACGGGGGGTGGGGTGCGGAAAAACAGATTGAGGTGGAGGAGGGAAGCCTGCCTATCATGGGAATTCCCACAGATAATCCCTCAATCGAGCCAAAAGGCATCTCTGGGCCAGAGAACAGCTCCTCACACTGGATTCATCAGGAAAATGTCACCATATGGTGCATCTGCATAGAAACAGAAAAATGTAGGCAGATAAAGACCAAATGGCCTATCCAGTCTGCCCATCCATGCCATCTCTCCCTATCACTCCCTTAGAGATCCTATGTACTTGTCCTAAGCTCTCTTGAATTCAAATACTGTTTTTGTCTTCATCACTTCCACTGGGAGGTTGTTTCACAAATTCACCACCCTTTCCGTGAAGAAGTATTTCCTCAAGTTACTTCAGTCTATCCCCTTTTACCTTCATCCTATGGCCCTTGTTCCAGAGCTTCCTTTCAAATGAAGACTCCCTTCCTGTACATTTATGCCACATAGGTATTTAAATGTCTTTATCATATCTCTCATCTCCCACATTTCTTCCAAAGTATACATATTGAGATCTTTAAGTCTGTTCTCATATGCTTTATGAAGACCACTGACTATTTTAGTAGTCTCCCTCTGAACTGACTCCATCCTGTTTATATCTTTTTGAAGGTGCAGTCTCCAGAATTGCACACAATATTCTAAACGAGGTCTCTCCAGAATCTTATACAGGGACATCATCACTTCCTTTTTCCTACTAGTCATTCCTCTCCCTATGCACTCAAGCATCCTTCTAGCTTTCACTGTCACTTTTTCTGTTTGGCCATCTTAAGATTATCACATATGATCACAACCAAGTCCTGCTCCTCTTTCATGCACAAAAATTCTTCACCCCTAAACTACCATTCCCTTGGGTTTTTGCAACCCAAATGAAATGGCCCTACATTTTTTAGCATTAAATCTTAGCTGCCAAATTCCAGACAATTCCTTTAGTTTAATCTATATTGAAAGATATTCCCACACTGGCTTTATGTCCTCCAGCATGTTCCAATCTTGGTCACACAGCATGATTTACGAATATATGTGCCACTGGAATATTTGATCTTCTCCATTAATTTTTCACATCTGCTGGCAAGAATCAAGTACCTGTTTCTAGTTTACTTAAATCTCTGGGTGCTCTTCCACCAAAGAAGAATTATGACACCATAGTAGATAAATGGAACGCTGAGCTAGGAATCAGGCTCTGGGCTAATGATCTTATCAAAACATTAAAACTCCTCCCACTGGTAATGCATAATGCTCTTTACAGAGAATGCCACTTTCAAACTCTGACTAGAGCTTGTTTTTCACCAAAGCAAGCGTACTATGCTGGATGTGTGAATTCCCCTCTCTGTGCTAAATGTGGTGCAAACAACAAACTCTATCTCATGCTTCCTAGACGTGTATACAAACCTTTTGGCAACAATTGCTGTCATTTTTGGGGAACATTCTCCATAAGTTATTAAAACATTCCTCACAGGGCTAATTTGGGAAATCAGAACATTGTGGCTCTCTTTCTAAAGGGAGTAATTTTCTTTTTCACAATGTTGTGGGGGAAAAATGTATTTTACAGAAGTGGAGTTATGGTCACCTACTGTCCTTTTGGCAATGGTGTAACGTGTTCCATGAATGACGTAGGAGGCCTGTGATGCTTGTCTTACTGTTAAGCACAAAAAATGGTTTTGGTTATGGGAATCATATACACAGAATCTTTCACCACGTGGATGTCCTTAATGATCTACAATTATGACTACAGGCATTTGCAAGGACACTTCTCATGTGATCATCCAGAGCGGGGAGGGTGGGTGGGTTGGTGTGGGAAGGGGAGTAGGGAGGGTGGATTGGGTTTGTTATGATTGGTAGTTGGGAGCCACAAGAGCCAAGAGCTCTCTAATTCTTCTCTTGGGGGATTTTGCATTTGTTGGAATTTGTTGCTCCTTTGTTGTTCTTAATAAAAAAGATTTTACATAAAGGCCTCTTCAGTAGGTTAGCCAGTCTGCTGCTGAAAACACTTCTTCCCATGGACACCATCTCTGTTCAGCAGCCCTTGGAAAAGCATCCCATGGTCCAGGAAGCCAAAATGCTCATGATAAGACAATCCGTGCAGCCATGTAGTCATCTCCAGGGACTGTCTTTCTATGTTAAATTGTACAGCGCTGCGTAACCCTAGTTGCGCTTTAGAAATGTTAAATAGTAGTAGTAGGATGCAAGCTTCTCTGCCTTGGCCTCTACCCTCAACAGGGAAGACTGACAAGAACATCACTTATGCACCTGTTTTCTTCCCCCCTCTCCTCATCTGTCCATGGAGAATGGTGTTTCCTTATTATGGATCTGTATTACTTGCTTTGGACTTGATCTTCACATGAGCATAAGCATCCTTTAAGTCCAGAAAACATAACAGGTCCCTTTTTGGAAGGAGGGAAATTTAGGCATCCAGGGAAAACATCTTAAACACTTCTAGAACTAGATATTTGTATTCAAGGCCCTTAGGTCTAGAATGGGTTAAAATGTCCTCCCCACCCCCACTTCTCGTCTGACAAGGAAATAATTTGGAAGAAAATGGACTTGGGGAAAATCCATTACTTATTTCTAGAATAAGCAGCATAAAATGTATTGTACTGTTTTGGGATCTTGCCAGATACTTGTGACCTGGATTGGCCACTGTTGGAAACAGGATGCTGGGCTTGCTGGACCTTCAGTGTGTCCCAGTATGGCAATACATATGCACTTATGTAAAATCCCCCGCCAATGGTACAGGTTCAATAACACTGCTCTGAGAAAGAGAACAGTAACTTAAGTACTCTCTGATGACATGGGTTTGACCAAAACTCCAGTCTCCCTCGATATCCAGCTCTGAAAGAACCCAACAGGATCAGACTCTTTGTGGGCAGATTCAAGCTAAAAAGGTTGGGATGTCACTCCTCAACTCTCCTAATTCAGCTCCTCCTCAAAAGTTGGAAATGTCAAGACCAAAAGAAGCTCAGTAAGAGGCCAAACCTTCCCGATGGCTTGGTCCCAGACCCTTTGAGTCTATTGTACCCAGTTCTGACACTGAAGTGATTATATGCTCCTCCTTTCAGGGGGATATTTTTGCCACCATTACTTGGGTGCTCTTGTGAGAATCAATGTTTGTTTCTGTGCTTCCATATGATGCACATCAGTAGTAACCTTTGATATCAGTGCTGAACAGATAGACCCCTTTGATTTTTTCAGATGGGTATCTGTCAGTGTCTGATCTAGTTGGGTTCTATCAGTAATGGATATCAAGGAAGACTGAGGTCTTCTCAATGTCAATACATCTAGCACAGCATGAGGGTTTGGGACTGATTAACATGGATCAGTCTTTGAAGAACCAGCGAAAAGCTTTTCCTTCTGCTCTTTACGGCCATGAAAATTCTCTAGATCAATTTCCTATGGAAAGTTCTAAGACAAATCCTAGAAAAAGTAAATCACCCCGGTACTCTGACTCTCTGATTAGAACTTCCTGGCGTTAAAGTAAAGGAATATAAAGAAGCAGTGTCAGAAGCTAAAAAATTGTAGACTATTATTAAATGGACTTGGGGAAAATCCACTATTTTTGGGATAAGCAGTACAAAATGTTTTGTACTTTTTTGGGGATCTTGCTGGGTATGTGTGACCTGGATTGGCCACTGTTGGAAACAGGATGCTGGGCTTGATGGACCTTTTGTCTGTCCCAGTATGGCAATACTTGAAATTTAATTGGACCAAATAATATAGATTAAAAGTTTTAACAATCTTAATAAATCATCAGGCATGTCCTCTATTTCAGAATTTCAACAACCTTCAGCTGAGGATTTGGGAGATACTTTGTGGATAAAGTTATGAAAATTATGACTTCTATGAGTTTAGACAGGCCATATCCCAAGGAGACTAAGACCATTCTTCGCAAAATCAGTCTTCTGTACCATAGTTCAATCCCTAGTCCTAACAAAATTTGATTACCAAACTCTATTTACACAGGACTTCAGAGGAATCTTCTAAAAAAACTACAAACCGCTCAAAACACTGCTGCACGTCTCATATTCATCAAAGCAAACCCCCTTCTGTACGATTTGCATTGGCTGCCAATAAAAGACAGATCATTCAAGCTACGTAACCTACAAAACAATTCATACTGCTAACCTTTCGTATCAAGGCACTAAAATTTGGAACTCCTTACCTAACCATTCTAAATGCAACACATCACCACTTCACCTGATAGTTAACTGCTCTCTTTCTATGCCTATTATCCTTTTCTCTCTACAACTCCAAATGTAACTCTCTACTCTGGAATGGCGAATGCCATAACCAAACGTTCTAAGCCACATTGAGCCTGCAAAAAGGTGGGAAAATGTGGGATACAAATGCAACAAATAAATAAATAAAACCATCAAATGCACCAATGATTATTTGTTATTCCGAAGTCTACTGAAAACTCACTTCTTCAGTCTAGCCTTTAAAGAAATAAGCACTCTTCTCAAATAAACTCATGGCATTAATTTTTACCTCATCCCATCTCTCACTACTCCTGCCTATCCAAGTTAACACTAGCTCTTTACCTTTTTCCTCCATATTTCAATTATCTAGCTTAAATCACTAATCCCCCTGTTTACTAAGCTGCGCTAGCTGCTGTTGGTGCAGTAATGCTGACAACGCCCATTCACTTTGAATGGGCTGTGTCAGCAGTTGCTAGCACGGCTTAGTAAACAGGGGAGTAAGTATTTAATTACATCTATTCTTAAGTCACGTTTTACTGGTCTAACATTATATGATGTATTTTACTTTCTGTTAATATATTTTGAACATGTTCATGCTTTTCCAATTGTTATGTAAGCCACACTGAACCTCAGTTCTATTCAGGCTAATGCGGGATATAAATGTCAAATAAAATATCCACAATTGTTGTCTACAAGGTTTACTAGTGATGAGGATAATGGTGTTTCTGTAGATCAGCTGTGGTCATAAGATATCCAAAAGAAGGATGTTTATATAAAATTAAAAGCTCTGGCTGGTAAATCATGATTATTAAATACTAATAAAAAAGGCCCGTTTCTGAAAGAAATGAAACGGGCGCTAGCAAGGTTGTCCTCTAATGGCAATTATGTTAAGGGAACTGTTAGGAAAGAGTATGTGTGAGAGAGTGAATGAGTACGTGTCAGAGAGTGAGTATGTGTGAGAGAGAGAAAGACAGTGTGTCAGAGAGAGAGAGAGTGTGTGTGATTGAGAGACAGAATGTGTGTGTCTGTCTGTGCGAGTGAGAGTGTAGTGTGTGTCCCGTGTGCACCAATTATGCTCTCTCCCCTGCATTCATCCATATGCAGCAAACATATTCTGTGCCCTGCCCCCTTCATCCATCCATGTGCAGCATCTCTCCCCTGCCCCCTCCATCCATCGTGGTGCAGCAATTCTCCTCTGTACCTTGCCCTCCCCCCCTACATGTGCATCAACTCTGCATTCTCCCCTGGCCTCTCCTCCATCCTCCCTTTCAAGTTCCAGGCCCCCCTCCCTCCCCTCCGAGTTCCAGGACCCCCCCTCCCCTTCGACTTGCAGGACCTCCCCTCCCCTTTGACTTGCAGGACGCCCTCTCCCTCTCTCCGAGGTCCACGCCCCCGCGCCTCTCTCTCTCTCTGCCCTCCAAGCACATGTCCTCCGGCAGCCCCTTGCCTTCCTAAGTGCTGGCTATATTTTAAAAATTCTTACCTTGGGGTGCGGCATCCACAGTGAAGGCGAGCGGTGCTTCAAACTGCCTTCGCATGTGTCTCAGCTCTGCCTCTGGTCCCGCCCTCATACAGCCAGCACTTAGGAAGGCGAGGGGCTGCCGGAGGACAGGTCATGCTTGGAAGGCAGAGCGAGAGAGGGAGACAGGCGCGGGGGCTGGCAACTATACAGAGTTCCCTCGAGGGTGGGGTGATTACGAACCCTACACGGCTTCACTGCCACAGAGTCAGCTTCAGAACGTTGGATGTGCAAATTATTATTATATTAGAAATGCCCAGCATTATTTATTGAAAGACATACAACTAGAGATTATCAGCTGGCTAACAGTTTTGTTGAATAAATTACTTAAGGTAATTTTCTTTCAGAATTGGGAAAAATCATTCTGATACCTATACCGAGATCAGAATGTGCTGATATTACCACGGTTTCTAATTTTCGTCCAGTAGAGAGTATACCTTGGTTTACCAAACTAATGGAATCTTGTGTTGCGTCACAAGTTATATCTTTTATGGAGTCCTTTCATTGCCTGCATTATTTGCAACATGGTATTAGAACCATGCATAGCACTAAATCGCTACTTTTAACTTTAATGTCCAAAGTAGAATTACTGCTAAGCCAGAAAATATAATCAGTACTGTTACAATTTGACATATCTGGGGCTTCTGATACAGACGATCATTCTCTCTTGTTAGATAGGCTATCAGAGCTGGGAATCTCTGGAAAGGTATATGAGTGGATTTGGGGTTTTTTTCAGCATAGAAAAATACTGTGTTAAAAAAGAAATGTTTTTTTCTGGTTGTTGGAGCACAGTTTATGGGGTCCCACAGGGTTCACCACTGTCAACAATTTTGTTTAATATTTTTAAGTGTATTTTTATTAAAAATATATCCAAAGCATATAAAATTCTATTGCAACCACAAATGCAAGAGCAAAACTACAACATCCCCCTGCAAATAAGGCTAAGACAACAGTTACCAATTTATGAAACAAAAAATTAATATTTTTATGAGCACACTGGGATCTATGCTGGAATCTTCTAAATATTACATATTTTCTTATGCAGCTGATATACACAGGAAGTACAAGATGTAAGCATCCACACCACGTGCACTTAAACCAGTGGAACTTTACTTTGGGAATGTCTCCAAAAACAATGGCTGAGGTATAACCTAATGACTCAATTTTGGGACAAAATGGTGCAGCTGAGCCAACAAGGGTACCCTAACTAAGCAAAACTAAGAGGGATTAGAGAGGACTCATGTGTGAGAATGCAGGAATTAAACTATTTTGGAGAAATAGCTTGCTGCAAGAGAAATATACTCATTGGACTCCATGGAAAAACAGCTGAGGTGACATGCACAGTTGAGCTTAGGATTTTGAAGTTACAAAAGCTAAGGGAGAGCTTTCCTTTGAAAACCCTATCAGATGTCACCCATCTGTTAACCCAAATGGGCAGTGCTATATCTTCTTTCCCATCGCTTTCAACCTTAAAATTTAAGTCCACTACTCTCTTAGCAAGTGTGGAAAGCATAAACAAAATGTTGCAACTACAGGGGAATACTTTCTTCCAATCATACAAGTCCCATGGTAATGAACCATTACACCCCAGCTTATGCTTCTTGTAGAGGCTGACCAAAACTGGCGGGTTTGGTTCCGGAGGAAACCGAATTTGTGGCTTGGTTTTGGCTTGAACCATACGTGGCCCCACCCCTCCTGCAAACTAGCCTCCGTACACTCTCTGACAGAAAACATACTCTCCTGCCCCCCCTCCCCCCCCGGGCCTACCTTGTAAAGGCCCTGGTGATCTAGTGGTATCTTTGGGGCAGGCGCATCCCAAGTTGCTCCCGCCCCCGTCGGCTGCACTGTAATAATGGTGGTGATGGCAACTTCCCGCAGCAGCCTCGTGAGACTGCTGCAGGACGTTGCAGCCGCCATTTTAGAAATGGGATTGGCCTGAGCAGGACTGCTTTTCAGACAATTCTCAATTCTACAATGGTAGCTGCCATTGTTACAGACCACCCAACGGCGGAAGGAGTAACTCAGGATGCTTCTGCCCAGAAGTCAGCACTAGATCACCAGGGTCTTCACAAAGTAGGCCGGGGGGGGGGGGGGGGAAGCATTTTTTTTTGTCAGGAAGGGGTGGGGTACAGGCTTGGCTTGCGGCTGCAGAAGGGTGGGGCTACAGTTTCAGGTTTCTGGTGAAAATGTGCAAGCATTTTTTGCCACAACCCTATAAAGGTGCTATATTTCCTATAGATGAAAATGAGGAACATTAAGATAGAAGGAGCAACTATACACATAAACCCCCAGATTCTGTAAAGACCACCCAAATTTATGTGCCAAAATTTGGGTGCAATCCTATGATACGTGTGCAACTTAACTGGTTAACAAACCAATTAATGGCAATAATTGGGTGCTATCAATTATTGACATTAATTGGCACCAATTAGAATTTGTGCGCATAGGGTTGTGAGCTAGTCTATAACACTGGGCACTTAAATTCCGTAGCGCACAACTCAAATGGGGGATGGCCATAGGTGGGTGGGTCAGGACATTCAAAAAATTTGTACACAGTGTTATAGAGTACCCGAGATGCGCAGCCAAATTTGGGCACCATCAGATGGTGTAAGTCCTTGTAGCCATATTTGGGTGCAGGAATCAGCACTACACACTACTCTATAAAGTGCCAACTGCCGATTTTTTCTGGTGCCAATTTTTGGGCACAATTTATTGAATTCAGCCCAATGCCTTTTTATTAAGTATTGAAAAATCTTTCGCACTTACTCGGAACTCTTATCTGGTAGTGATTTAATACAGTAAGGGCTTCCACTGCCTCGGTCTTGGATTCCCATTCTAACAAACCTGACACTGTTTTAGCAGAGGCTGCAAAGACAAAACAATGAATGCTCAATGCAAAATGCTCAAAGTACACAAGAACTTTATAATAACACTGTAAAAGCTGTATGAAGGTATACTGACATTTTGCATCAAACACTTTGTATTTGATAAAGAGGGGAACCTCATGGTCTTCACAGAGCTGCAGCAGAAAAAGAAAAGAAAACACATTTATGGTTTAGAGGGAAATCTAGTCAGAAGAAAAATTGCTTATTTAGTACTAGGAATGTAAGAAAAAAAAAACCTGCTTTGCGGTTTCCCAACATTTGGAGTGGAGGAGTAGCCTAGTGGTTAGTGCAGCAGACTTTGATGCCTCCACTGCCCCAGGTACAAATAAGTACCTATATATTTACTATGTAAACAGCTTTGAAAGTAGTTGCAAAAACCACAGAAAGGTGGTATATTAAGTCCCATTCCCTTTCCTCTTGTATAGACCAATGGTTCCCAAACCTGGTCCTGGAGACACACCAGCCAGTCAGATTTTCAGGATACCCACAAGAAATAATTAATGAGGGAGATTTGCATGCACTGAGCCTCCACTGCATGCAGATCTATCTCATGAATATTCATTGTCGATATACTGAAAACATAACTGGCTTGGGTGTCTCCAGGATCAGGTTTGGGAACCACTGGTATAGACTCATTATTGCTAATACAGATGGCAAAAATGAAATTACTTACCTGTTCTTCATAGACAGCAGGATAAAACCAAATGGGTGACACTATTATGTTGCACTTATAACTGGTCTACAGTTTTTTTTTTTTGAGAAGTCATCTGCTTCAGAGATAATATGTGCTCTTTATATTGGATTTTGATGTGATGAATTGAAATATGATAATTTAAATAGCTGATTAGCTACTGGTTCCAAGATATTTACGTTTTTACATTTTATGAATATATGAACACTAGTAATGAAGGCCCGTTTCTGGCAGAAATGAAACGGGCGCTAGCAAGGTTTCCCTGGGAGTGTGTTTGCTTGAGAGAGTTTGTGTGAGAGAGTGAATGTGCGAGTGTATGCGTGAGACAGAGTAAGTGTGTGCGTGTGTGTGTGATAGTGTGTATTTGTGTGTGTGTTGGTGTGAGAGAGACACTGTGTGTGTGAAAGAGTGTGTGCAAGGGTAGTGTAAAAATGGAGAGACTGTTGGAAAATTTGGCATAGCAAAACACAACCATTTGAGCCAGTTGTTTCCCTTTTTTCCTTTGCCCTCCCCTTCATACTGAATGATTTTTTTCCTCCCCTTCCATCCCCTCCATGTCCCGTGTGTGTGTGTGAGAGAGAACAATGTGTATTCCCTGTCACAGTGGAGGGTCAGTTGCTCCTTATAGGTGTACGTGTAGAGAGAGAGAGAGACAGTGTGTATTTGCGCCGGTAGCTCCATGCAGGCTTTGTGGGGAGCCAAAGCTGCCCGAGTCCCTTTTTATATTTGTCTTCTTGGAAGGAAGGAGGATGATTATGTAGCCTTCTCGCCCCCTCCTCCCCTCCCCTCCCCGTATTTTTTTTCAATCTTTCCCTTCCCCCTTTTACCCCTTCCACTGTCTTCTGCAGTTTTTTTTGCCCTTGGAAATGCACGGGAAACGAAGGAAACGTCAAAACAGTCTCCAAAAGTCTGAAGGAATCGAGGAGGAGGGGGTTGCAAGAGGTTAGACAGAGGGTAGGGGGAGGGACATCAAGTGATGAGGGGGAGGAGAAGCCAAATTAAAGGAAACGACTGGAGAGAGAAAATTTGAAAGGAATGAAACCCCTTCCTCCAAGGAAGCTGCTGCTTGAGCAGTCAGTGTTGAGGAAGGGGGGTGGGGAGAACCAAGGAAGCAGGCAGAGCAGAGGGAGGGACAGGTATGGAGAGCACCCGGTTCCTCCTTCTCCATCCCTGCTTGTGGTGGCAGGGTTAATACTTGCAAAGCCAGTGCTGCAAGGCCAGGCCAGGCCGCAGTTTCACCCAGGCAGGTGTGTAGAGGGGAGGAGGTACCCAGTGCTTGGTTGTGTGCGTTCCCTCCCCCCCCCCGGCATTGCAGGTGTAGCTCCATGCAGGCAAATGTATGTGTGTTATCTAATGGCGCGATTGGGGGGGGGGGGGGGGGTCCGGGGTTTTTGTTTTTTTATTTTAGTAAACAGGTTGATGCGTGCAGAAGCCGGGCAGTCCTCCACTCCCCGACATAGGCCCTGCCCATCCCCCCGTACGTGCACGTTGGCCCCCCCTCCAAAATCGGCAACCCCCCTCTACTACCCTCCCCTCCTCTTACCGGGGTCCCAGCCGCAGAAGTGAAGGGCAAGGTAGGTCGGAGATTCTGCTGCCTTCCGTTCTCTTCGCTATGAGCTTTGTGCCCTGACTCTCTGGTTCCGCCCTCATTTCCTGTTTCTGCAAGGGCGGGACCAGAGAGTCAGAGCAGCAGAGAACTGAGAGCGAAGAGAAGGGAAGGCAGCAGAATCTGCGAGCTACTTTGCCCCTTAGTTCTGCTGCCGGGACCCCGGTAAGAGGAAGGGAGGGTAGCAGATGGGGGTTAGCGATTTTGGAGGAGGGCGAACGTGCACGTAGGGGGATGGGCGGGGCCTATGTCGGGGAGGGCCGTTGCACGGGTGGAAGCATGTGTGAGAGAGAGATGGGAGTGGTTTGGCGATTTTGGAGGGGGGGGGGGTGACGTGCAGGGGCATCTGTGAGACAGAGTGGGGGTTTTGGATTTTGGAGGGGGGGCGACGCGTAGGTAGGGTCGATGTTGCTTGGTTTAGAGTGTATGGGAATGACGGCTGCGTTGGGGAGTGGAAAGAGATCAAGCAATGGGCTTCCTAGCTTAGTGTAGTTGTGGTCATTATGACCTGCCCTCGACGTCATAACGTTTTGACGTGAGGGCGGGGCAGAGATAGATGGTTAGTAAAAGTGGTTACAGAGCTTCCAACTAACGAACCCTGAAGCCACAAAGTCAGCCTCAGAACGTTGAGGTTGCTTTTTATGTGCAGATGGGGCGTAGCTGAGGGCGGGTCTATGAGTGAGGGTGAGTGGTCCTCATAGCCTAGCCTACGAAGAGTACAGGAGTTCAGTGCTTCACTGCCACGGAGTGAGCTTCAGAACGTTTGAGGGGGGATTTATTTATATAGATATGTATACTACTACTACTTAACACTTCTATACTTAGATAGTACATTTAAGTCTTTTCATCTGAGTATGCTACCTTTACAAAATATTTTCCTTGTACTCTAAAAATCAGCAAAAGGGCTATATAAATAAAAATTATTTTGGGCAAAGATCTGTTAAATGTGTATGTATATCTATATATAAAATGCAAAAAATGGCTGTAAATGGTTTTTTTTTTTTTGTTACATTTGTACCCCGCGCTTTCCCACTCATGGCAGGCTCAATGCGGCTTACATGGGGCAATGGAAGTTTAAGTGACTTGCCCAGAGTTACAAGGAGCTGCCTGTGCCTGAAGTGGGAATCAAACTCAGTTCCTCAGGACCAAAGTCCACCACCCTAACCACTAGGCCACTCCTCCACTCCAAAAAATAACTTGCAAAGCTTCCCAAAAAGTGAACCAAGATATTAAAGATGGACCTCAATATATCAAAAATAACTCTCTTAGCAGGAGAAAAAGACCTCAGACTTCGCAAAGAATTCTCACTGTGTTTCTCACTATGTCTACCATTGGCGGACTACGGTATTTAACTTTCGATGATTGACTAAATCATAGGTCACAAAACTCCTTCCTAATCTGTGAATTGTATATCTTTTCATATATTTTCATAATATTTTTGTGCAATGAAATAAACTGTGCTCAACATTCTTCAATATAATACATTTTATGATCAGTGACATCTCAAAACTAGGGTCCCAACATGCACCCGTTTTATCCTAATAAAACAGCTTACCGTGTTTGTTGCTTATTGCTCTGTAGTTGGGTGGAAAAAACATAGATGAGAGTATAAAAAATGTATTTTAGTGACATGCTACACCAAGGCTTTTGTATGCCTTGAGGTTTTCTAGCAGCTGCCTGTAGTAGTCTGTCTTGTTTATTTCCAAGAAAATTTAATGCCACTAACTGGAAGGCTTTCCATGCCACCATTCCTTGCCATGGCGTGAATGTTCAAATGCATCATTTTGAAGTTGGCAAATCTGAGCACCCACAAAGACACCTTCCTTATCTTAGCTTCACTTAACCTTGGAAATTTTCCTCCCACAGTTGACAGGTCAGAGCCTTCAAAAGCCAGGACCTGTCAAACACAGGGGCTGGAGGTCCATGGGAACCCCAGTCCCCCCTACAACTGAAAGGCCCTGGTGGCCTAGTGCCCTCTGAACCTCTACCCAAGGCAGCGACACAGGGCTGGAGGTGTGGTGGATCTCCAGTCCCCTTCCGACACAAGCTAACCCCCCTTACTCCTCTGCTAAGGAACAGGTAGGGGGGGGGAATGGGGTTGATAGACCACCAGGTTGGGGGTTGCAATTGCGGCCCACTGGCCACCAGGGCTTTTCTTTTATTGGGTGCGAGGTGGGGTTAGGGGGGGCTGGAGATCCACTAGACCTCTAAGACCCCGTGTCGCTGGCTTGGGGTTGGGGCTACTGCAGGGGGGGGGGGGTGAGGATCATGGGGGACCTGCTAGCATGCAAATGCATGCTGGACAGGACTCCCCATTGCTCTGGAAATCCTAACGTCAACTCCGAGCTGGCGTAGGGTTTGGCGTGCTGCCCGCTGAGCACTGGGGAAGAATAAGTTTAGCCCAGGAGCACGTTGTTTCACGTGCTTGGGGGGCTCTGATCATGGGGCGGAAGCAAACGCAGGCGCTATTACAGCGCTACTGACCTCTAGTGCCTGCGCTTGCTTCTGATCATCGGCCCCTAAATAAGTTCAATAGCTACTGCCTCTGACTTCTCATCTACATATTTCTAAAGTGCCCGGCCTGTAATAAAGGTACTGGGATAGCAAAGGAGAAAGGGAAAATAATTATCTGTACAAATCTTTACAATGTAGGAATTATATACGTTCTTCTTTGCTTGCCCCAAAACCACAGGGCATTTTGGACCTTACAAAATAAATTCTTTACTCATAGCTTTTATCAAGCATCTAATCAAGGGAAGTTTGCACATAAAACATATACAAACCAGAAATTTAAAGCATGCAAAGTTAGAGATTACAACAAACCTTTTGGAAGGTATCCTCTTCCACACACAGGGGAACATTGTAGTAATGCAACACACATGATGGTGGCTGGATTATGTTCTTGGACGCTTGACCCGCACTTGTAAATCGATTGTTCTTGCTCATGGCAAAATCTTTATAGCTACTTGTACCATCCTCCAGTTCAAATATCTGGCTTGGAACTACAGAGTATTGCTTGGATACACTAAAATATTAAAATGACAGTAAAGGAGAAAGGAGTTCAATATGCAGAGGCACTATAACGAGAGTTAGCTAGTTCTATGTATTAGGTGCCTAATCTTCTGATTAAAAAAAAAAAGCCACATAGGTTTTTAGTTCTATAAATATCCTCCAAATGCTCATATTTTTTATGCAGAATTAAGCTATATTTAATTCCAACTGCATTTGTAGCCTGCAGTGTAGCCACTTTCCCTAAAAATGTATCACATTCACTGAGCTTTGAATTAATAAGTTGAAAAACCTGATATGCTTGTGAAGAGTAATGACAAAGCTGGGCAGTAAAAGTCCTTAACATCAACTCGACTTTCACCTCCAATTTCCAAATGTCGCCCAACAAAATATCTGATGGTATTTGTTCTATAGGCCCCATCTCCAAAATTGGGCAGGGAACCAGTAAAGGAATCTGATATCCAGACAGGGGACTATGAGGAGTCTCATGTAAGTCAATCACTGCACCTGCTTCTTCCAAGGAACCGGATACCACATACTTTAAATTTTCCAGTTACTTGCTTGTCATCACTTGAGATTCTGCTCCGTAAATATATGAAAGGAATACTGATATTGTCAAATGACAATTTTATATTGTTTTCTAATTTGTATTATTTGTCTCAAAAAAAAGTTTTCTGGTAAAACGGAGGGAGATGCACTAGAAGTGTTGGGAAATTAATCAGTTTGATTTAACTAAATTTCTAGAAACCTGTCAGGATGATTTTCCTCAGCAAGCAACTCTTAAGTTTCTTCTATTTCTGAGAAGAATAAGTTATTGATTATGCAAACTTACTTTAAGAAGATAGTGCCTTCAGGGGGTTTATGGTGGGTAGGCAAACATTCGATAACATTTGCAGAGTACTGCACCTGATCCATATAGTGAATGAAACCCGGCAAGCCATGTTGTGCTTTCATTAGACACTGAAGTAGAGGAGTGTGGTAGCCGTGTTAGTCCACTCTTAAGGTTATCAATAGAAATCAAACAAAATAAAACATGGAAAAGAAAATAAGATGATACCTTTTTTATTGGACATAACTTATTGGACATAACTTAATAAGGGCACCCTTCGAAAGCTAATCAAGAAATGTATTATGTCCAATAAAAAAGGTATCATCTTATTTTCTTTTCCATGTTTTATTTTGTTTGATTTCTATTAGACACTGAAAAAGCATTCATGTTTTCAGTGTTGGAAAAGATGGGTCTCACGGGGAGATTTTTTGGCTTGGACACACTTGTATGTTAACCACTTGGCATATCTCACTATCAATAATGCACACACATAGGTTTTTTTTTCGCTTCCCCAAGGCACAAGGCACAGCTGCACGATCTCGCCGTTGCTTTATGCCCCTTCCATAGAGCCCTTAGCTCGGGTACTTCGTGCTGAGAGGGATATTGCAGGCATACAGGTGTACAGGTGGGAGGGGAGGTCCACAAAGTGATGTTCTTTACAGACATTCTAACACTGACAGATCCTCCCACATCCCTCCCACGAGTCATAGCGGAACTTGAACAGTATAGTACGGTTTTGGGTCAATATGAGCAAGTTCAAACTGTTAGGCCTTAATGTAGCACCCACATTAGCAACTGCCTTGCAAGCTCACTTTCCTTTCTGTTGGGCCACTTGATCTATCCATTACTTGGGGGTCAATATCACACCTACACTGGAAGGCCTGTATCAGGCTAACTCCCCTCCCAAGTTGTGAGAATTGTTCCAAATTGTTTGCCGACTTATCGATGGGAAAGACTTGAGCTCTCATGGCTAGGCAGGATGAATGCCGTGATAATGATGTTATTGCCTAAACTGATGTATTTATGGCACTACCCCTGCCTATCCCTCAACAGTTCTTTGTCACATTAAAATGGGAAAACTTTTGCATATATTTTGAAAAATAAAAACCCTCAAGGGTGCCGGCAGTCATGTTGTATCAACCTAAACTGAAGGATGTTATGGGCGTACCAAACCTTTCCCTGTATTTTCAGGCTGCCCAACTCTGGTCGTTGACGACTTGGCTAGAAGGCAGAAACCCTGGGTAAGGACTGAATGCCAATGACTGGGCTGCTTTTGCTGAAATTCCTTCCTTGGTTCCTGAGGCAGAGACCGCTCAGGGTCATCAAGCAAGAACCCTTTGAAGCAGAAACCACACAGCCGACATGGTGCAAGCTGCGGGATAAGTTTTTCCTGGAAAGACAATACTTCTGCAAAATATCCATTTGCACAGCCCCAGGGATTTCTTGGGATGGGGATGATCCTGTGTATCAGCTCTGGGAACGCCAAAGTATATCTATGCTGGGACAGATATAGGAGGATGGAGAGTGTCCTTTTCTGATTTGTGAAATGAGTATGGGTTACCCCAACACCATCAATTTCACTATCAGAGAATTAGGGATTTCATATATCGTAGGGCCCGAGCAGAGCTCAGTTTAGAGAAGGTAAAATTATGTATCATACCTGATAATTTTCTTTCCATTAATCATAGCTGATCAATCCATAGACTGGTGGGTTGTGTCCATCTACCAGCAGGTGGAGATAGAGAGCAATCCTTTTGCCTCCCTATATGTGGTCATGTGCTGCCGGAAACTCCTCAGTATGTCGATATCCAAGC
This sequence comes from Microcaecilia unicolor, assembly GCF_901765095.1. Taxonomy (NCBI): domain Eukaryota; kingdom Metazoa; phylum Chordata; class Amphibia; order Gymnophiona; family Siphonopidae; genus Microcaecilia; species Microcaecilia unicolor. The sequence continues at coordinate 112,058,453 of NC_044033.1, forward strand.
TCCATCCGCAGGACTCAGCACTTAGAGAATTACACTCACAAAGGGACACTCTGCCCAGCTCACCACCGCCGAAACGGGGGAGGGGAATTAACCCAGCTCATCCCCACACAAGTGGGGGAGGGGAATCCGTCCAGCTCATCCCCGCGGAGCGGGGGAGGGACACCACCCCGCCGATGCGGGGGGATCTGGCTTATCCTGCAACCGCAACCGCGGGAGGAGCTGACTGACCCTAACACCGCCGAAGCGGGAGGGGTACAAAGCTGCCCTACAGCCGCACGAAGCGGGAGGGAGCGCCGGCAGAATTTATGTCTCAATCCAGCCCCGTAAAACGGAGGGGAGAGGAATGCAGCAGCTCACTGTAACACAAACTCGTCTCAACTCTTGAAGAATCCAATTGAAAAAACTTGAACACGAAGTCCTCCTGAACAGGAACTGAAGACTAAACTTGAACCTGAAATGCAACCAGAATATAAACAGTATAGATATCTGGGAGGGGCTATGGATTGATCAGCTATGATTAATGGAAAGAAAATTATCAGGTATGATACATAATTTTACCTTCCATATCATCATGCTGATCAATCCATAGACTGGTGGGATGTACCGAAGCAGTACTCACCCAGGGCGGGACATTGAAATCCCTGACCGCAACACTGAAGCTCCAAACCAAGCCTCCGCCCGAGCAGCCACAGTCAAGCGGTAATGCCTGGAGAAGGTATGGGCCGATGCCCAAGTTGCCGCCTTGCATATCTCTTCCAAGGAGACGGACCCGGCCTCTGCCATCGAGGCCGCCTGAGCTCTAGTGGAGTGAGCCTTCAGCTGGATAGGCAGCACCTTCCCCGCGGCCACATAAGCCGCTGCAATGGCTTCCTTGACCCAACTTGCCACTGTAGGCTTAGCAGCCTGCAGACCCTTACGAGGACCTGCAAACAGGACAAACAGATGATCCGATTTCCGGAAATCATTGGTCACTTCCAAGTATCTGATGATGACTCGTCTCACATCCAGATATTTGAGAGCAGAGTATTCCTCTGGGTAGTCCTCCCTACGAAAGGAAGGGAGACAGAGCTGCTGATTCACATGGAAGCGAGAAACAATCTTGGGCAGGAAGGAAGGCACTGTGCGAATAGTCACTCCTGCCTCAGTGAACTGCAGAAAAGGCTCTCGACATGAGAGTGCCTGGAGCTCGGAAACTCTTCTGGCTGAAGTGATAGCCACCAAAAAGACTGCTTTCAACGTCAGGTCTTTCAGAGATGCCCTCGACATGGGTTCAAAAGGCGGCTTCTGCAAGGCTCTTAGCACCAGGTTGAGATTCCACGCAGGCACCACTGAGTGCAGAGGAGGGCGCAGGTGATTAACTCCCTTGAGAAAACGTACCACATCTGGCTGCGAAGCCAGGGAAGCACCCTTCAGGCGGCCCCTGAAGCAAGCCAGAGCCGCTACCTGGACTTTAAGGGAACTGAGCGACAGGCCTTTCTCCAGACCTTCTTGCAGGAACGCCAACACTGAAGAAATTGGAACAGTGAAGGGAGAAAGTGAGCCTGCTTCACACCACGCTGCAAAGGTACGCCAAACCCTGGCGTAAGCAGTAGAAGTAGAGCGCTTCCTCGCTCTTAGCATAGTGGCGATGACCTTGTCTGAGAAGCCCTTCTTCCTCAGACGCTGCCGCTCAATAGCCAGGCCGTAAGACCAAAGGGGGAGGGATCCTCCATCACCACGGGACCCTGATGCAACAGGCCCTGCTCACTGGCAGCCGCAGAGGGTCGTCCACTGAGAGCCTGATCAAGTCCGCATACCAGGGACGTCTGGGCCAGTCCGGACCCACCAGGATTATCTGGCCTGGATGCTTTGCCACCCGGTCTAGTACCCTGCCCAACATGGGCCAGGGCGGGAACACACAGAGAAGCTCCTGTGTCGGCCACTGTTGGAGAAGAGCATCTACTCCCAGAGATCGAGGGTCCCGTCCTCTGCTGAAAAAGCGCGGCACTTGGCCGATGACGCCATCATATCTAGGCTCGGCTGGCCCCAGCGCTTCGTGATTTCCAAGAACACCTGAGCCGATAACTGCCACTCTCCGGGATCCAAGGTATGGCGACTGAGAAAGTCTGCCTTGACATTCATGACTCCGGCAATGTGGGCCGCTGACAGCTATTCCAGGTTCGCTTCCGCCCACTGGCATAGATTCATGGCCTCCTTGGCTAGAGGGGCGCTCTTGGTACCTCCCTGGCGGTTGACATAGGCCACAGCAGTGGCATTGTCCGACAGGACCCGTACTGGCCTCAACGCCAGTACCGGGAGGAACTCCAAAAGCGCCAACCGAATGGCTCTGAGTTCCAGGAGGTTGATAGACCACTTTGCCTCTGCAGGAGACCAGAGCCCCTGCGCTGTCCTTCCCAAGCAGTGGGCTCCCCAGCCCGTCAAAGAGGCGTCCGTCGTGACGACAATCCACTCCGGGGTCACAAGAGGCATCCCTGCAGACAACTTGTCTGTCTTCAGCCACCAGCTCAGCGCCTTGCGCACTGCTGGGTCCAAGGGAAGGCGCACAGCATAATCCTCCGACACCGGAGTCCAGCGCTGCAGCAGAGAGTGTTGTAGTGGTCTCATATGAGCCCTGGCCCAGGGCACTACTTCCATCGTGGCCGTCATAGAGCCCAACAGCTGCACATAGTCCCAAGCCCGAAGCGGAGAGGCTACTAGGAACTGGTCCACCTGAGCCTGAAGTTTGACAATCCGATTGTCCGGCAGGAACACTCTGCCCACTTGGGTGTCGAATCTAACTCCCAGATACTCCAGGGACTGAGTCGGGCGCAGCTGGCTTTTCTCCCAGTTGATGATCCACCCCAGGGAGCTCAAAAGAGCAATCACCCGGTCCACAGCTCTGCCGCACTCTGCATAAGAGGGGGCTCGGATCAACCAGTCGTCCAGATAAGGATGGACTTGTACTCCTTCCTTTCGCAGGAAGGCCGCGATGACCACCATTACTTTGGAGAAGGTCCGCGGAGCAGTAGCCAACCCGAATGGGAGGGCTCTGAACTGGAAGTGTCGGCCCAGGACTGCAAAACGCAGAAAGCGTTGACGAGGAGGCCAGATGGGAATATGCAAGTACGCTTCCTTGATGTCCAAGGATGCCAGGAACTCCCCTGCCTTCACTGCCGCTATAACAGAGCGGAGAGTCTCCATGCGAAAGTGCCGAACTTTCAAGGCCCGATTGACCCCTTTGAGGTCGAGGATAGGCCGTACAGAACCTCCTTTCTTTGGTACCACAAAGTAAATGGAGTAACGTCCCTTGCCAAGCTGATTTTCTGGCACCGGAACGACCGCACCCAGGCGGATCAGATTGTCCAAGGTCTGCTGCACTGCCACAGCTTTGACCGGAGACTTGCAGGGAGAGAGTACATACCCGTCTCTTAAGGGTCGGCAGAACTCTAGCTTGTAGCCGTCTCTGATGACTTCCAGCACCCAAGCGTCTGAAGTTACCCTGGTCCACTCGCCCAGAAACGAGGACAGGCGTCCTCCAATCTGCACTGGGGGAGGACCGGAGGGCGCACCTCCGGGACGGCGGTCTCTGCGAAAGGAATGCTGCTTAGGGGAGAAGTTCCTCTTGAAGGAAGAGGGGGCAGAGGAGCACGACTTGCCCGGGAGGTACCGACGGGCTTCCTGAAACCGTCCTCTGGAGTTACCGGGGCGAGCACTGGCCCGAGCCCTGACCTCTGGTAACCTCTTGCCCTTAGACGTGCCGAGATCGGTCACAATTTTGTCCAGCTCGACCCCAAAGTGCAGCTTGCCTTTAAAAGGCAACTTAGCCAGGCGGGACTTAGAGGCGTGGTCAGCAGACCAATGCTTCAGCCAAAGCCACCGCCGCGCAGAGACTGTCTGAGCCATACCTTTAGCCGAGGCTCTCAAGACATCATACAGTAAGTCTGCCAAATAAGCCAAGCCCGATTCCAGGGCCGGCCAATCAGCCCTCAAGGAAGGATCCGAGGGGGAAGCCCGCTGCACCATTGTCAGGCACGCCCTGGCCACATAGGAGCCGCAAACTGAGGCCTGCAAACTTAAGGCAGCCGCCTCGAAGGACAACCTTAAGGCCGCCTCCAATCTTCTGTCTTGGGCGTCCTTTAGGGCCGTGCCACCTTCCACTGGCAACGCCGTTTTCTTAGTCACCGCAGTGATTAAAGAATCCACGGTAGGCCAAAGAAAGGCCTCCCGTTCACTTTCAGGCAAAGGATAGAGGCGAGACATAGCCCTAGCCACTTTGAGGCTCGCTTCCGGGACATCCCATTGAGCTGAAATCAAGGTGCGCATGGCATCATGCACGTGGAAGGTTCTAGGCGGGCGCTTCGTCCCCAGCATAATGGCAGAGCCAACAGGGGCTGAGGGAGAGACGTTCTCTGGAGAGGAAATCTTCAAAATGCTCATGGCCTGCACTAACAGGTTGGGCAAATCCTCTGAGCGAAAGATCCGCGCTGCAGAGGGGTCATCCACTCCATCCGAGCGGGAATCCGTCTCCTCCAAGGAATCCCCAAAGGACCGTTGGGAGAACTCAGATACGCTGCCCTCATCTACATCAGAGGAGACAGAGTCCTCTAAGGCCTGGGAATCCACCCGAGGGCGTTTACTTCCGGGGGCCTCAACCCCTTTATCGGCCAAGAGAGCAGGGGCAGCGTTTTGCATAAGGAAGGCCTGATGCAGCAGCAAAATAAACTCGGGGGAGAAACCCCCCACACTGTGCACTTCAGCAGCCTGGGCCACAGCCCTAGACGCACCCTCAACCGGCACTCGCAAGAGCGGGGGAGAAACATGCTGCGCATCCAAGATGGCGTCCGGCGCAACACTCCGCGAAGGAGCCGCGCGGGAAGAACGGCGCTTAACTTTAGACGCTTTTTTGCCGTTGCCCAAATCAAGAGCGGCTATGGCATTAACGTCTCCCAGCTCAAGGGCGGCCCAAGAAGAAGCCGTCCGAGCAGAGTGGCCGGCCAAGATGGCGGAGGCGAGCAGCGGGGGATGGGCGTTTATGGCGGGAAAAACCGCCACACCGGAGGAAGAACCGGGACACCGACCGGCCTCCAAACTGACACCCAACAAGGGCGAATCAGACTTTAAGACCCCCGCTAGAAGTGCACACGCGGTCCGGGGAGCGATTCTTCGCGCCCTCCGACGCCATAGGCCACGTGGAGATCGATCGGGGAACCCCCTGCCCGCTATAAAAAGGTAAAAATTACCTGCTTCTCGCTCCGAGCTGTAACGAACTGGTGTCCCAGTGAGTAGCTGCAATAAACGTTTAAATAAACGTTGAAATAAACGCCCTTAAGGACGTCCAAAATTTTTTTTTTTTTTTTTTTTAACGGAGCCAGCGGGAGGGGGGAGAAAAGGAGGGACCTGGCGCCACCAGGTTTGCACTTGCTCAAGAAGAGCCCTCAACCCCAGGTACTCAACAAAACCTAAAAATTAGGCTTGGAGACCTAGCCAGAGCTGCTGCTGTGTGTGACCACCACCTGCTGAGATAGGGAACATACTGAGGAGTTTCCGGCAGCACATGACCACATATAGGGAGGCAAAAGGATTGCTCTCTATCTCCACCTGCTGGTAGATGGACACAACCCACCAGTCTATGGATTGATCAGCATGATGATATGGAAGACACTGATAAAGCAGGTTATTCAAGGGGATGGTTCTAGAGGGTGTCTTTCTCACCTTTATAATGTCTTGCTGCAGTCCCTGTAGTGCACTATACTCAGAGGTGGGAATGAGATCTGGGCGTCTCCTTTGAATTTTTACAATGGGAGGGGGCATTGCGCCATCTCTTAAAGGTGTCTATTGCTAGCTCTTTGGTAGAGAATGGCTACAAAATACTTTATCACTGGTATTATACCCCCTCCCGCTTGGCCCCAGGGATTGTTGGAGGGACTTGTGGTCAGTGGTGACATGTACCATACATACTTGGTAGACTTGCCCCAAAATAAAATCTTATTAGACAGAGATCATTGGCCTTGTTCAACAGGTGACTGGTGTGGATTACCCAGCATGGGCTGAATACAGCTTGCTCCATTTTAAACCCTTGGCAATTAAACCAGAACGCCATAGTAGAGAGTTGCACGGGGAGAGAAATAACCCATATCCACCTGTCCCCGCTGTAATCTAATCCGTCCACACCCGTCCCTGTTAGAATCTTACCCATCCCCACAAGAATTTAACCCAACCTCATAAGAATTTAACCCGCCCCAGCAAGAATTTAATGGTATTCCAGTTGGCTCTCTGTCTCACTCTGTGTTCTTGTCGCAGCACTGCAAGCAAGGAAGGAACGGAAGTTGGAACTTGGAACACTTTGGTACGCATATGAAAGACTCATCTCCGATTCACTGGCACTGTATGTTGAGAGGTCACCATATGTACACGCCAGATGGTCAGGTGACCTCTGATGCATGCCTGTGTCAGAGCTGAGGCCTGAATATCAGCTTGGGAGCAGAGAGGATTAATGGAAGACTTTCCGCATCTGCACTGTTAAAGCAAGGAGGAGGTGGTGGCGGCGGCGGCACTCAAAGAACTTGACACTTGGTAGGTGAGAGGCTGGTGCAGGTGAAGCTTACACTTTCCACAGGAACCCCACAAGAACTGTTTCTGTCTCCGTGGGAACCCCACAGCTCTGGAGAGGATTCCTGTGGGATTTCAGCAAACCCATTTCCTTGCAAGTCTCTACTCCATAGACTATCAGCTTCTTCGTAGCCAGCAAACTTGCACTTGTGGTGGTTTGGAAGCAGTCCCTGCCACCTCTAGTTGTGACAATTCTCTACAAGATGGACTACATATATCTGATGTCTAAACTGACAGCTATTAGAAATGGCCAGCTATTTCAATTTTATCGCCGGCAGGACTGTTATCATGCCTGGTGCTTCCAAACAGGGATAGACCCCAATCAAGCTCCTTGTTTATCTTGTTGCCTTGATTTGCCTACCTGTGTTGCTTATCTGATATGCAATCTTCTCTCCTAGAAATTTGCCTGTTCATTGGGGAGGGAGGTGGGAAGGTAGATGGGTGGGGGGTTACTGCTTCTTACTGGGTTTCTATGTTGAACTTTAATTATCTGTAACTGTTTTCTATGCCAATCTTAATAAACAGGTAAAAAAAAATTGTGGCAGTAATCTGCTGTTTAGCACAGAATGTTACCTTTCCTGTCTGTGCCTGAGCAGTTGACAAAAAAAAAAAAAGTTACGGCTCCCTCCTTGTGACCCCCTTATGGTAAAAAAAAAAAAAAAAAGGCCTGGTGGTGGTGGTTTCAATGTTATATAAAGGCCTGGTGGTCTGACCCCCCAGCCCCCTAAGGCCCAAAAAACTCCCCCATGTAGCAGGACCCAACCCAACCCCCTTATACCTGGAAGGAGGCAGGAGAAATGCCCACTTACTCCTACCTCTGGGCGCCGTCATCGTCAAAATGGTAGCACCCTGCACAGTGCATCCTGGGATGCACTGGGTGGGGCCTATCTACCGCCTGAGCCTTTGCCATGACGACACCTTAACCCCAGTTGAACAGGCTCGAAAGGTGGCCAGCATCACCTTATTTGTCAAAATGTAGGGCACCTCTATGGCCACCTTAATCCAGTGCAAAATCAATAACTTAAAAGTTGCCTCTCCTTTGTGCAGCCCATGAAATAGAACGAACAGGCAATCTGACTTTCTGAATTCATTGGTGACTGAGATATTTCAATAAAAATATGCACATATCCAGCTTGTAGTGCATTCAAACCTACTTTTGGGTTGTGAGCAAAAGGTGGCTAACACCACCACCTGATTCACATGAAAGGAGGACACCACCTTCAGCAGGCAAGGTGAGGAGCTTCTCATTGCTAAAGAGATGCAATTCCCTTTCCTCCCCCTGAAAAATCTCTCTAAACTCTAGAGTCTGAGTGCCCCAGGAACGAGGGTCCCAACTCCTCCCTTAATCTACACCTCTTCCCTGGGCTCCCTGATCTCATCTCATGGTTTCCAATATCATCTTTATGCTGATGACACCCAGCTTTATCTCTCCACACCAGACATCACTGCGGAAACCCAGGCCAAAGTATCGGCCTGCTTATCTGACATTGCTGCCTGGATGTCCAACCGCCACCTGAAACTGAACATGGCCAAGACCGAGCTTATTACTTTCCCACCCAAACCCACTTCTCCTCTCCCTCCACTCTCAGTTGATAACACCCTCATCGTCCCCGTCTCATCTGCCCGCAACCTTGGAGTCATCTTCGACTCCTCCCTCTCCTTCTCTGCGCATATCCAGCAGATAACCAAGACCTGTCGCTTCTTCCTCTATAACATTAACAAAATTCGCCCTTTCCTCTCTGAGCACACCACCCGAATTCTCATCCACTCTCTCATTACCTCTCCCCTTGACTACTGCAACCTACTCCTCACTGGCCTCCCACTTAGCCATCTATCCCCCCTTCAGTCTGTTCAGAACTCTGCTGCACGTCTTATCTTCCGCCTGGACCGATATACTCATATCACCCCTCTCCTCGTCACTTCACTGGCTTCCGATCAGGTACGGCATACAGTTCAAGCTTCTCCTACTAACCTACAAATGCACTCGATCTGCAGCCCCTCCTTACCTCTCTACCCTCATCTCCCCCTACGTTCCTACCCGCAACCTCCGCTCTCAAAGACAAATCCCTCCTTTCAGTACTCTTCTCCACCACCGCCAACTCCAGGCTCTGCCCTTTCAGCCTCGCCTCACCCCACGCCTGGAACAAACTCCCTGAGCCCATACGCCAGGCCCCCTCCCTGCCCATCTTCAAATCCTTGCTCAAAGCCCACCTCTTCAATGTCGCCTTCGGCACCTAACCACTATACCTCTATTCAGGAAATCTAGACTGCCCCAACTTGACATTTCGTCCTTTAAATTGTAAGCGCTTTTGAGCAGGGACTGTCCTTCTTTGTTAAACTGTACAGCGCTGTGTAACCCTAGTAGCGCTCTAGAAATGTTAAGTAGTAGTAGTCATCTGAGATGGGGTCCTTACAGAGAAAGAGGCACGAATATTCCTGGACTCTCCCACTGGCCACCCAAAAATGTTTGGGGAGGCACAAAGAAAGGCAAGGTTCTCGCAAGAATCTTGAATCCTCTCACTGGCCACATGAAAATGCTTGTGGGGGGGGGGGGGGCACAAAAAGGCAAAAGTCTCAGAAGACAGTCCCCTGTCTGACCCTACTCTGGACTCCATCAGGCTGCTAGAGCCCTGCAGACTTCCTTTTGATATGGTGGCTGAAGGCTGGGGCTTACAGTACAACTCCTACCTGGGGGGGGGGGAAAGAACTGGGCCCAGTCACTTCCTGACCTAACATCATACACAGCTGGCCCAATTCAAAGATGGGCACCATTCCTGCGTGTCTGCAGGTGGCAACTCTGAAATTGAGGTCTACTCAAAATTAGTTGCGCACTCTGCTGTCAACTCCAGGGTCTTCTTGGAGCCAAAGCTGCCCCAGATGGTCCAACCCTGCAATCAGGACACATTAACTCAGCAGCTGCAGAAAGCCGCCAGCTATTGCATGACCCATAGCGTCTGAAAAGCATGCCTTGATCTCCCGCAGAACACTCACATGGCATGAAGACTTTGGAGGTCTCTTCCCGAAGCTGAACCATGGCTACAGCTCTAGACCACTCCCCTGCTCTGGAGCACTCCAGCAGCCTTGCTACTTTCAATTTCTCTTCTGCTGCCCCCCCCTTTTTGGTTGAGGTTCTGGGGGTAGAAGGGGACCCCAAAAACAAAGGGCCTTCAATCTTACTTGGCAGAGCCCCACAGAAACTGTGCAAGTTGCTCACTGAAGCACAAACCTGCAGGTGAGAGCTCAGAGCAGATGAGGGCCAAACCCCCCTAACTCAACTGGGGAAGGGTCCATGGACTCAACCAGGCAGTCCCCAGAATCAACCAACAGAACACAGGCCATGACCTGACACCAAGAGTCAGGTTACTTCAGAGAAAAAAAATCCAGCTGCATCAACCCTATCACCTTAGGTGAATAAATCCCAATAAACAAACAAACCTGCACCATCTGCTGGAATTAGAGAAATACAGACTGGCTCCAGGCTGCACCTCTTCTTATACCAATGATATAACTAGAAACTGTCTTGTTTTCTCTATCTCCATCTGCCAGTCAGGGGACATAACCCACTGGTTTGGACTGGCTTAGCTGGAAGGTAAGGGAAGATCAACTATTGTTCAGTCTGATTTCCCCTATTTTTATACAGATGAATGAGAACCATCTACTCAATGGCATGCATGTTTTTTTTTCCCTCCCAAAGCATTTTATTAAATCTTGCTAGTATTTGCAACACTTTCAATAATGACATTTTACCCTAATTTCTTTATAAATAATGCTGGCGATTCCTATACACTTCTGTTTTGTTGGAAAAAGTATTAAGCCCTGTATTAAGTTTATACATTTATTCAACAAGGTGTGCACAGTTAAAAGAAAATTTGGTATATGCTAATTTAAAATGAGCCTAAAAACGTCTCGATGACAACGGAAAGGAGAAATTAGATCTTACCTGCTAATTTGCTTTCCTTTAGTCCCTCCGGACCGGACCAGGATTGGACTGATGGGTTGTGCTCGCCTACCAGCAGGTGGAGACTGAGAAAAAACTCTGACTCTAGAGAGCCAATAGGAGCCCTGGCCATGTGACCTTAGCCTCAGTATTTGAATAACAAAGCAGGAAAGAAAGAAAGACCTTCTATGCCGTATGGAATCCTAGCAGCCACAAAGCACTCGGCAATGCCAAGTATCAGAGCTCACCAGCAACTCTCACCAGAGAAGTGGTATGGCCCGATATGTATTACAGCTCACCAGCAACTCTCACCAGAGAAGTGGTATGGCTCACTTGTACTATAGCTCACCAGCAACTCTCACCAGAGAAGCGGTATGGCTCACTTGTACTATAGCTCACCAGCAACTCTCACCAGAGAAGCGATATGGCTCACATGTAATATAGCTCACCAGCAACTCTCCCCAAAGAAGTGGTATGGCTCACGTATAATATAGCTCACCCACAACTCTCACCAGAGAAGTGGTATGGCTCACTTGTCTTACAGCTCACCAGCAACTCTCACCAGAGAAGTGGTATGGCCCACTTAAGATTTTATATATATTCCATCAACTGAGCTTACCAGCAACTCTCACCAGAAAAGTGGTAAATCATATTTAAGGTTTTATAGATATTCCAGCAACTGAGCTCAGCCACAACTCTCACCAGAGAAGTGGTATGGCGTATTTAAGGTTTTATAGATAGATTCCAGCAATTGAGCTCACCAGCAACCACCAGAGAAGTGATATAGACCACGTAAAGTTCTGTATATATATAGTATTGTTCCACGAATCGTAAAGGAATGAATACACTTCCTACTGAATACACTTCCTACTTAATAAAAGAAGCTAAAGAGTAGACAGAACATGGGAGGGGCCTGGTCCGGTCCGGAGGGACTAAAGGAAAGCAAATTAGCAGGTAAGATCTAATTTCTCCTTCCTTAGCGTCCCTCCGGACCGGACCAGGATTGGACTGATGGGAAGTACCAAAGCAGTAATCTGAAGGGAGGGACCCTATGAAAACTGCAGAGAAATGTTCATGTTGCATAGGCCACCTGGCGACAACTAACATGTAGTGTGTCCCAATGAGCAAAATAAAATGAAACTAGGACTAAGTTGCCAACTTACCAATGTGCACCGAGAGCACCAAAAATCGCCGTAGTAAGAATAGAGCCCGCTTCTGAAGTTGTGGAATATGTTATAATACGCTGTGGAACTGCCCTCTCAGCGAGAAGAGAACTAGACACTCTCATTTCCTTGATCCTTCGCGATATAGCGGGTTAGAAACAATGAAAAACTTTTACGCCTACTGGCTAGAAGGACAAAACCAATAAGAAAAAAACGATTGGGAAAGGTGAAAACTTTAAACTACAGCAGACCGAAAAGAAGTTACCAACCGTAGAAGTATTCCACACATAGATCTACTTGCTGCAATGGTTACTAGGAAACACTGCTTGAAGAGGAAAACTTTATAGAAAAAGTTATGGCTACTAGAAAACAGAACTTTAAGAGTCTGTTCACCTAGTTCACCTAGCTGGTGGACGAAGCGGGGGGTACAGGTGCAGGACTCCTTTAAGAAACCGCTTTGACAGTGGATGCTGCATAAGCGTGCGGTTGTCAACAGTATCATGCATCACTGATAGAGCTGCCAAATGAACTCTAATGGATGAGTAAGACAGACAAGATTTCGCAAGATGCAGAAGACATTCCAAAACATGCAAAATGGATACTGTTTGTGGAATGAAGTGGCGAGAGGAGCACCACAGAGTGAACTGTCGCCACTTTGATTCATAGGACTTTAATGTAGATTTCTGTCTGGAAGCAATTAAAACTTGAAGTACTTCCTGTGAAAATATCAAAGATGTTGCGGACCCAGTAACCACGCCATAAGTTTGAGTGACTGGGGGTCCGGATGTAGAAGGATGCCTTGGTTCTGCGTAAACACCTAGTGAGATGACGGAAGAAACGCATAAAGAAGGCTGAAAAACCCCTGCTGGACGTTGGCATCTGTCCCTGTCTCCGTCAAGACTGTTGCTGAACGGAAGAAGCAAGAAATGTTCGTGAGCCTGAAGGCAAAAAGAGATAGCCCTGAAGTGTCGCAGTGAGGAAGTAAGGCTGAAAAAATGAGAGTCCATTCACCTAAATGCAGGGTGACACAACTAAGAAAAAATGAGTACAAACTCAAGAGTATACTCTTAACTCCTCCTTGGCGGATGACATAACCCATTGCCATGGCAAGGACCAACATAGCTCTCTCCGCCTTGTTTGTCAGTAGGGAAAACAAAATTCACCCGAAGGTAAAACGAATTGCTGAGGTCCCCCAGAAAAAAAATATATACAAACAAGCTTCTGCCAAAAAGTGTACTGCACGAAGCATCCCAATGACAGAACTAAGGTTCTTGAGATAACTAGATGACACTTAAATAGCGCGATTGATGACCCTGAGATTCGCAATAGGATGAAGGAAAATTCCTTCTTGGGCATTAGAAAGTAAAATTGCATTCTGCAGAATAGAGCGAGGAAATGGCCGAAGGCCCAAGATCACCAAGAAAAATATAAACTGGGATGTTTGCAGAGGAGACAAAAGACAGTGAAACCTGACTAAACAAAGAGAAAATCAGAGATATCTGATGAGAGATCAAATGAGAGATCAAATGAGAGGCCTGGCTACAATCACCACCCAACCTAGAGACTGTAAGAAATGCAACACCCGGTGCGTGACCTGAGAACTCTGCTGATAAGACTTTCTCCAATTAGGCAGTCGTCTAGGTAAGAATGAAATGACCCTAAGAGCGCAATGAACATCCTCTTAGATCTATAAAAGAACGGAAGAGAGAGTACTGCTGAAAATGACCGGTTAATGCATAAGCAAAAAACTAGCCATTCTCTGGATCCTGAGGAGAAGAGGAAGGGTGACCAAGGACACCAGTTAAATAGGGCTACAAACTCCAACCCTATCTCTATGGCGTTCCATAGTTGGGTAAGTTCTGAATATAGAAAGTTCTGAATATAGGAGTCCACCAGCTATGGTAGTACGCTCCGTACAGAAAAAAATTGTCCCAGTATGAACGTCTGATTCACCGGCCTGTAATTTCTTGGATCTCCCTAATCCACATACCACGGTCATGCGTCCTCCCTCACTGAGATGTAGATTGTAAGCTCCTTTGAGCAGGGAACGTCCTTCTTTGTTAATTTGTACAGCGCTGCGTAACCCTAGTAGCGCTCTAGAAATGTTAAGTAGTAGTAGTACCAGACTCACACCCAATAGATATGAATGTTGAGCTTGTTTCAGGTTAAAACACCGAACCTAGGCCCAGGGTCCCCAGTGTTCCTAGTGGTGAACAGCCATGGCAAATATTGTATGCGTTAGTTTGCAGAATTACTGCAAAGCCTTGCTTTTGGAGCAGAGATTTCTGTTCGATACTCTCGTGAGAGGTTTTTATTTATTTATTTTTTTCCTTTAATGCTGTTCTGGCTGTAGAAAGGTGGACATTTGAGCTTCCCCAGAATGGCAAAACTTATGTACCTATGCCCATTAGATATGAATGCTGGACTTGATGGACTTTAGGCCTTACCCAGCATAACCATACTTATGTACCTATGGCATAAATACACAGGAAGTGAGTGAATCCCCTTCCAATTGAAAGAACACTCTGGAGTGAAGGCGCATAGAATGAAAATGAAAAAGGACAAACTTGGAAATTACCTGTAACGAAAAAAGTGAAGTTGTGCCACAGCCACTTGGTGAAGGCAGTGTAGACAAGACTGTATCTGAATTCAAGAAAGCTTGATATAACATCAGGTCTCTAAGGAAGAGGAAGAGATAGCAGATGGTATGTATAGGCATACTGGACCAAACCAGGATGTTTATAATCTGCCAATGCTGAACTGATAGATTAGAGACAAACACGAGTAGATGGTTTGAGGACCGTCCACTATCTTTAAGTGAAAGGATGACTTTATTCTCTAAGTGACCATATGTCCTGTAAAAACCAGAAGAAAGCTAAAATGAAATATGAGAGGCTTCAAGGCAGTTGGAAAAGAAGGGAAGACATGAATAAAGCTTGCCTGCTAAGGCAGCTGAGTGATTGGGAGCTTGGTAGACAGGACTGTCCCTCAGAGAATATGAAAGAGCTGATATATCCCTATGGCATCTGAACAATATACTGTATGCCTCTAGAGAAGGCTTCTTAAAGTCGGAAAAAGAAAACACTGTATAACACTACAGCCATTGAGAGTGATTGTCTGTTAAGTTCTTAAAACACTATATAACATCATAGGCATGGAGTAAAATGCTTGAAAGGAACTAAGATATTATGGTCAGAATTGCAAAGTATCAATCAATTGACTCTTAGACAATGTAGTCCTATTCACCAGGGAATGAGACAGACAGAAATTTACTCTATGCCTATAGAGAAAGTTTCTAAAGTTCTTAAAACACTGTATAATACTACAGCTATTGAGGAAAATGCTTGAAATGAATTATGATATTATGATAAGATGTAGATTTTCCACCAGGCAATGAAAAATGACTGAACACCAGAAAAAACTAGTGTTAACAGCCCCGTGATACATAGAAATTTAAAAGAAGAAAAGCTTGTTATATATCCATATATGAAAGGAGCTCCCTTTCAACCAAATATTGCCTGCTGATGTGAAGAGCATTTTAGAATACGCCGTTCAGCACATACAAAAGTGTACACATCTTGGAGCCGAACTGCTCTATGAACTGCAGCCTTACCTTCAGCAGAGAGATCCCTGACTGATAAGATGGAGGGAGAAACAAAATGGCCGCCGTTCGCGCCACTGGCCCCGTGGCGATCGTCTACAGCGCGCCCGACACCTCCGAACAAGCGGAGCCCAGTGGAACGGCGAAGAAACAACAGCCGGCGAAAAAGGCCCCGAAAAAACCGGAGGCAGCACCGGACCCGAAGAAACCTTGAAGGGAGAGCAAAATTTACACGTTCCGGCTGCGTGAACTGCGCGACGCTGACCGAATGCAGCTGTTTGAACTTTTAAGCCATATCGGAAAAAACAGGTGGCCGCGCTTACGCGGTTCGCAACTTTCTTTCTTTTTTTTCCATTTGTTTAAACTGCCGCCGCCAAAACGCAAGAAAATGGAGGAAATTAAATCTGACGAGAAAAATCGCTGTTTAAAGTCACAGACACTGAATTATTTTCTTCTGTTTTTTTTTTTTTTTTTAATAACCCCTCAATCATAATAAAACACTGGAGCTGCCTGCTCGTTAGAAGTCTGGGGAAAGAAAGGCTGCTTCTTTGAATTTCCTTTTATTTGATTTAATTCTTTTAAAGCAGCTGCCTGTTAAAAGTGGCTGCCTCTCCCAAAGACGGTACACCTTTCCAGAGAAAGGGACGGCCCTTCCCTGCTAAGCCAGGGAGATGGGGAGGAAGGGGGGTGGACTCGAGACACCCGAGTTTAACACCCCCGAGGCTGTCAAAGAAAGAAGAGAAAGGAAACCCTGTCAAGCCTCTAAATAAAATTCCAGGCACAGAAGAATTATCACAAATATCTGTAATATCTAAAGAGAAAAGGAGAGAGACTAATGGGCTCACTTCCTACCTGCTGGGAAACTGAGAAAATACTGAGGCTAAGGTCACATGGCCAGGGCTCCTATTGGCTCTCTAGAGTCAGAGTTTTTTCTCAGTCTCCACCTGCTGGTAGGCGAGCACAACCCATCAGTCCAATCCTGGTCCGGTCCGGAGGGACGCTAAGGAAAATAAAACTTAAACCAAGGCAAAATAAAACTAAGGAAAATAAAAGGACAGGTTTGAAAAAGGCCCAAGTAAAGGAACTACAAGAGAAGACTAGAAAAATAGCCATAAGGCACTTAAACAGCTCTAAAAAAACAAACAAAAAAAACCGGCGAGTGAGGAGAGGACAAAAAAAACAAAAAAAACCCACACCTTCTCCTCGCACAGAAAAAGAGAACTGAGGCGACTGCGTTTTGCTCAAGGGGTGTGAAGGCACTTGCACATGGGTGGTGAAGAGCAACTTGCGCTCCACAAAGCTCTTTTTAGTTTTGGCAAAATGCTGGACCGGGCAACGCAGATCAGCGTCACCCACTTGTGAGAAGACAGAAGCCTGCTTGTCCTCAAAGAAAGCTAGCTTTCAATACTGCCCCCCTGCTAATTATATAAATACAGGAATTACGGTTATAATGCTCACTGAGAACATATTTACTTGGCTATCATCAAAATCTTTATTAAAAGAAGCGGCTAACAACCTATCACTGACACCAATATTTAGCAGAATAATCCCTTGGAGAGAACAGATCACTGAATATATTTACCATACGTTAAGTCTCTTGCCAAATAACTTGACATTATTGAGATGCGTGACTGCTCTTTCAACAGCATACTCATCACCCATTTCTACAAGGGCAGTGCCTGGAATGGTCTTCATAAACTTCACCTGCAATTAGATTCAGAAGTATTTAGTGTTCCAAAATAAAGATTTTTAAAAAGCCCTATGCTAAAATCAATCATCTATTTAGTCCCCTACCTTGTCAACTGATCCTTTATAATTTTTTTTCCAGTGGAAAAGTTTGGCTCAAATTCTATAACGAGTAATGTATTACTCATGTATTCATGTATTACATGTATTATCAGGTGTAAATTTCCATGCATCTAGTAATTTCATGTAATCTTAATGCTCACCAGACAAATTCAGACCATCAAGGAAAATGAACTAGCAGATACCCAATAAACACTTTTGGTAGCTGAGCATTTACCTTTATCTCACCAAACGGCGTTAGAGCAAATTTACTTACCTGTAACAGGTGTTCTTAGAGGGAAGCAAGATAAAAAGCCTTGAATGTGGATATCATCATCCCAAGGAACCCTCACAGGAACAATCGTTTAGAATGTAGCACCACACGTGTATGCATCTTCCCACCTGCCAGGACCTAGCCAGTTGAATTTTCAAGCTGATGGAATTCAACTCCAACAGTGGTAGAGAAAAATTATGGTTTATGTAAGGCTGTTTATCCTGCTGTCTTCTGAGAACACCTTACATGTGGGACTCCCTAGCTACAGAGTGCCTTCAACAAAAAAGGGAATATGCAGTGTTGCGAGTATTGGGATTTGCCTCCAGTTTTTTGCGTGTCTGCAAGAGCCTCCTGATCTTGGCACAGCACACAAACTAGTATGCATATATTCATCCTGCCCCTTGCCGACAAACACTGCTTCTGCCTATGTGTATATAAAATGTATATATACACACTATCTCAGAACTGTTTGCTGTATTGACAAATGCTATAGAGTATTGGGAAACGTGTGAAAACAGAGCAAAACCATTATCTTTAACAGAAAGATCCAAAGTATCCAACTCTCACTACAATTCTTAAATGTGACCTGCATTCAAATCATACTGACAACATTTTTGTTTGGAATAAACATTCATTTACAGGCCATTATATTTTTTAAAGCCAATTTCCTTGTGAACGACACAGATGGCTCACTGGAATCAAGTGTAAGATGGTTGTTTAGTGCTGGTATGGAGTTACTCCCTTTAAAAAGGTGCATTTTAGCAAAGGTTTGGGCAAAACTTGAGCTTAGTTTTCATGAATTACTATGTACACAGTATTGCTCAAAGTACTAGGCCAAAGTACTTAAGTAAAAATAAATGTATATTTTAATACTTAAGTAAAAGTACAAAGAAAGGGAAAGGGAAATGGGACTTGATATACCGCCTTTCTGTGGTTTTTGCAACTACATTCAAAGCGGTTTACATAGTATATTCAGGTACTTATTTTGTACCAGGGGCAATGGAGGGTTGTGACTTGCCCAGAGTCACAATGAGCTGCAGTGGGAATTGAACTCAGTTCCCCAGGATCAAAGTCCACTGCACTAACCACTAGGCTACTCCTCCGTTAAAAAATTTTACTTAAGTGAAAGTAAAAAAAGTTACTGCTTAATATACTTTTTGAGTAAAATATAAAAGTACCGTAACTACAGTGAATGCAACTATTGTTAACATTTTTAATGCTCTACATCTCAATCTAGTTCGCTTTTAGTAAAACTAACCTCCTTGTTTACAAAGCTGCGTAGCAATGCCGACACAGCCCATTCAAAGTGAATAGGCTGTGTTGGCAGTAGTGCACCCGCAGCCACGGCTTTGGGGTAAATTTTGAAAATGACTGTCACTTGTGTGAGTGTGCTTGTGAGTCAATCCACTACAGCTAAAAAGGTGTTCAACAGCAGCAACATCAGGAAGCGGATGGTTCAGTCTGATAAAAGAAATTCCTTCAAATCAGGCCAGACCCCAATATTACTCATGCCTTTTAACTAGATCTGCAGGTATTAATCAAAGGAATCTCTGTCAAACACTTTTTATAGCAAAGAACGCTTTATCATCATTGTTGTCATTATCATCTGTATTAGCAGTACCGCTAAGTCATCACTTGCATTTTCATCTTTGTTATTATTGTCCAGCAGTCTGTTTTGATAGAGACATTTGTCTGTTCACCAAGAACTGCAACCAGCTTCAGGTTCATCTCCGCTTCAAAGTGACCAAACTCATCACTATTCTGTTCGGCTGGAGACTAGTAACCAGTTCAACACGCATAGGCACCTCTATTTTTCTCATAGGCTGTATTCCCTGAACACCAAAATTTAAGATGAGATGATCCACTGTTTGTGTGACAAGGTTTCCAATAGCAAAATACTATTCCAGGTTTTATGGTTTCATTTGGTTTACTGAGGAATCGTCATTTAGGTCTCTCTGCCACTTTTAATTTTACTTTTAACTGCAAGCATCATAAGTAACTAGGTAAAAGTAGTAAAAATTGGTAAAAATTATTACTTTGGTAAAAGTAACACATTTTTCCTGTACTTCTTTATAAGTAAAAGTAACAAAACTTTTACTTTACAAGTAACAAAACTTTAACTTAAGTACAGTAACTAGTTACATTTAGTTACTTTATAACACTATGTACATTACTGCTGCTGGGTCATTAAATAGACTTTTATGAACAAAGAATTAAAATAGAGGGGATATGAGGCACTTCTCTTTTCTGACATGCAGAAATATCTATTGTGGGTGTACTCTACTTGCAAAAAGATCTTCTTAACCCTTGAGACCAGACACTACTCAGAGTTGAAGGATACATCTCACCTTGTCTGGCAGGACATTATCTTTCTTTGCCAAATATGCAATTTGAGAGTCATCTCATAAGTGATAGCCTACTCCCACAATGTACCCAAACACAAGACACAAACTTGTCCCTCCTTGCTTGTTGATATTAGATGACGAAATTCTGGTTTTGGCATTGAAATCGTGCATTTTCGGATGAAACCAAAACTTTGGGCTGTCTCTCTAAACCTCTCCCTGGAGCTGCATCTGTCCCTCCATCTCTCCTTCTCTCGCTGAAGAGGAAGAGCCATCCCTCCCTCCTTGGCCTACCATAAACCCTGGTGGTTTAGTGGCCTAACAGGGGAAAGAATAATTCTTAGTCACTCCAGCCCCTGCCGTGCAGCAACCTTCTGTCTGGGTCATGGGGAGAGGGGGTGGGTGCTGTGGGGCAGGCTGGATACGGTATCGGATGAAAATGAAAAACCTGGTTTTGATTGGCTACCTGACTATCCAACTGAACTAGAATGACTGTTGGCCAACCAACCTCTGACTTTAGACCTTTGTATACTGCACTATATTTATTTATTTATTGCATTTGTATCCCACATTTTCCCACCTATTTGCAGGCTCAATGTGGCTTACATTATGCCTTAATGGCGATCGCCATTTCCGGAGTGAGAAATACAAAGTGGTATTGCATTAAAAGTTCTTAAGTGACAAGTGAGTTAATCAGTTAAGTAGAGAGAGTTCAAATCCGGACTGCGAAATAAAGTGGAATTGCGTTAGAGTTCATTGGTGACAGTAGGTGAAGCAATCAAGTATAACAAGTTCGGTTATATCCAGGTCTAATATATGTTTCGTTGTCTGGTATTTAGGATGGATCATTGTGGTATGCCTTTTTGAACATGTTGGTTTTTCGTGATTTCCAGAAGTTTGTTAGGTCGTGCATTGTTTTTATGACGTTTGGTAGTGCATTCCATATTTGCATGCTTATGTAGGAGAAGCTGGATGCATATGTTGATTTATATTTTAGTCCTTTGCAACTGGGGTAGTGGAGATTCAGGAATGTGCGTGCTGACCTTTTAGTGTTTCTAGTTGGTAAGTCTATGAGGTCTGACATGTAGACCGGGGCCTCGCCGTGAATGATTTTATGAACTAGGGTGCAAAT
The DNA here is from genome assembly GCF_901765095.1 of Microcaecilia unicolor. Classification (NCBI taxonomy): domain Eukaryota; kingdom Metazoa; phylum Chordata; class Amphibia; order Gymnophiona; family Siphonopidae; genus Microcaecilia; species Microcaecilia unicolor. The sequence continues at coordinate 112,079,275 of NC_044033.1, forward strand.
TTTGAACGTGATACGTTCTTTAAGTCAGTGTAGCTTTTCTCTTAGGGGTTTGGCACTTTCGTATTTTGTTTTGCCAAATATGAGTCTGGCTGCTGAGTTTTGGGTAGTTTGGAGTTTCTTGGTGATTTGTTCTTCCAGGTTGTACTACTAAAACACTAGTAAAATCCCTTCATCCATCATCAATAATGAAATTGGCTAATTGTATCCATGTCATGTACCTACTCAAACTTATGAATCGTCCTATTTACAAAGGATCACAGAAACATAATACCTCAAATATAGAATAAAATAAGAAAATAAGTAAAACAAACATATCAAAAATTAAAAAGCCTAATAAAAGGGCCAGATGGGATGCATCCCAGGATACTGAGGGAGCTCAAAGAAGTCCTGACAGGACCTCTTAAAGATTCCGATTGGAGGGGCTGCCATGGACGTCACCCATCAGTGAGAACAAGCAGCCTGCTTGTCCTCGGAGAAAGATTTATTTAACAGATCTTTAGAGACAGGAGAGGTTCCGTGGGATTGGAGATGAGCTGATGTGGTTCTTCGCAAAATTCAGAGACAGGGAAGAAGTGGGAAAGTACAGGCCAGTAAGCCTCTTGTCGGTGGTAGGAAAAATAATGGAATCGCTGCTGAAGGAAAGGATAGTTGACTTTCTAGAAGCCAACAGGTTTCAGGATCCAAGGCAACATGGCTTTACCAAAGGAAAATCCTGCCAAACGAATCTGATTAACTTCTTTGACTGGGTGACCAAAGAACTGGATGAAGGACATGCAATAGATGTGATCTACTTGGATTTCAGCAAAGCCTTTGATACGGTCCCTAACAAAAGACTCGTGAATAAGCTGAGACGGCTGAACTTAGGACACAAAGTGGTGAACTAGATTGGAAACTGTTTGACCGACAGTGGTAGAGGGTGGTGGTAAATGGAATCAGATCAGAGGAAAGGAAGGTGAGTAGTGGAGTGCCCCAGGGGTTGGTGCTGGGGCAGATTCTGTTTAATATATTTGCGAGAGACACTGCTGAATGGTGAACGATAAGGGGAGCCTCCCTTTTATAAAGGGAGTGGCCATGGGCATTGCGGTTGCTCCATCAATCGCATGCCTTTATATGACGAGGTTTGAACAACAAAACATTCATGGTAGCGTTTATGAAATCAACATTGTATCTTGGAGAAGATTTATAGAGGACGTCTTGTTGATTTGGAAAGGCACGGAGCGGGAACTTGGGGATTTTGTAGCATATTTAAATTCAATCAAAAATTAGGCTCTGCATCCAGTGTTAACACTCTCAAGCTCTAATTTTGTCAGCAACTGGTAGCCTTTAATCACCCAGAGAAAAAGGTGGAGGAAAAAGATCAGACTGCATTACTTTAAGTGAGAACTACATCTTGTAAGAATTCAAAAATCAATTGACTGATACCCGTTTATACACAGCTGGCATAAAACCCCCCAGCTCAGCAAAACTTGACTGAGCAGTCTTTTCCCAGCTAAAAATGAGGTAATTTTATAAAGGTTATTGTGTGTGCATATGCCTTAGTAGACACGTAAAAGTTCTCATATAAAATGACCCCATCCATACAAGTATGCACTATGTCAATCAGGCATGTTTGGAGGCACAGTATGGGTGGAGTACAGATAGTGTCACAGATATACATATAGGTTACAATACATATCTACATGAGTACCTCAGCTGTGCATATTTATACCTGCTCTAAAGATGGTACACTCGGCTGCAATTTCAGCAGATTTTATGCCTCTCTCTTTATAAAATAAACTCAGAACAGGTGCTTTCTTGGTGCTTACAGGTGACCTGTTATTAAATTATCCTTCAAGTGTATGGATAGAATAAATCTATCCTTTGTAAACGTAAGTGACCTACACCTATTGTACTACCCATAGTTGTTATTAAAATACTACCCATACATGTTATTAAAATACATTACATGGTTATTCATCTTCACTTCTTATCAGAAATGTAAAATATTTCCAAGTTTTACCTTTGCAATGTTTCCATATAGGCAGAACAGGTTAAAGACCCTGGAGCAGTTCATCTTTGATGGATGTAGTCCACTAACCATAGCAACAGAGCCCCCTGTAGGATAACCCCTGTGCATGTATGAGGAGGAGGAAGCCTGGGGTAAAGGGTAAGCCACCAGCTCTGGTGCATCCCTTGATCCCATTCTGTACTGGTTTGGTAAAGGTAGCAGAGAGCCTTGAGATCCTGCATAAAAATAAAAAATACAGTACAAGTGATTAATCACTCTCCTCCGACCCCCAATATGCAGGGAATATCTATATAAATAATTCACCTCCAACATTCTGAAGCTCACTCTGTGGCAGGGACACATTGAAGGCCTGCATTGCTAGGCTGTCAGCACCACTCACTGTCACTCATGCACCTCTCACTCATAGACCCGCCCTCAGTCACGCCCCTTCCGGACATAATTCGCAACCCCAACATTCTAAATGAAGCTGCAACTTCCTCTTGCATGGTGGTGTAGATCAGAATTTTTCTCTTTCACCCATGAGAGTCTGCCCCGCCCTCAGTCAAAACGTCATGACGTGGAGGGCGGAGCAATCACACTCTACAAATGGCATCGCTGAGCCGCCCCGCCCTCGCGTCAAAACGTCATGACGTCGAGGGCGGGTCCGGGGGCGCGGCACACATCGCTCTACACCACAACCGCAAAGACTGTCCAGCCACTGCTGCTCTTGCAAACTACGTGTGCGTGTAAGACCTGCTAGGTCACCGGCAGCGGCCCGGGGGGAAACAGCGTCATCCTCGTTCACTCAACACAAACCACATCCGACAGCTGCCCAAGCAGCAGCAGCAGATCCTCGTTCACTCAACACAAACCACATCCGACAGCTGCCCAAGCAGCAGCAGCAGTGCCCGCACGCTCTGGCCGCTAGCCACTCCTACTCCCCGCCCCGCTCCCACCTCCAACCACTCGAAGGCGGAGCAAGCGCCACCGGCTGACTTCGCGCATCCACCCTCCCAGCCAAGGAGTCTTACAAACCCTTCTTGCTCCTCCTAGCCCTTCCCCTTTCTCACCGACCTCCTCCATCACGGTTCCCAACGACGTGCAGCAGCGGCTTCTGCGGAAAGGCGAGGGAAATAAAGGCAGCCAATCACGAGCGCCCAATGGGAGGGGGGTGTGGCGCTCCCGCACGAGGTAAGGCTGCTCTGAATTTTTCCTGTCGGGGGGAGGGGAGAAAGTGGAGGGGCGCCTGAACAAACCTAACAAAGAAGCCAAAGCACTCCCTTGGCCCCCTTTCTTCTCAAGGCTTCGGTGTGCTACGCTCGCATGGTTGCACATCTGCCAGAAACTCTGCAGGATGCCAATTGTGTGTGTGTGGGGGGGGGGGGGGGGGGGGGGACGGGGGACCACATTGTCTCTCACACTCGCTCATTCTGAAACACACACACTCACAGATCCACAAGCACCCAGACCTGTGTCACATACGTTCTCGAGCACAATCATTCTGAAACACACACGCTGACTCACACATACACAAGCACCCACTCTCAATCTCTGACACACAATCACGCTCTCTCTCTCACACAGTCACTATCACACACACACTCACTCAAACGTACACACTACCATGAAAACCATGCTAGCGCCCGTTTCATTGCTCTCGGAAACGGGCCTTTTTTTTACTAATATGTACATAAAACAATTTTCCAATATATATTTTAATGTAATATAATGAAATTATCCAATTTTGATTACAACTAGAGAATGAGATGTTTCACACTCTAAACAACCAGAACGTGAGTGCATAAATCACCCAGTTACAGGAAACCAATGAAAATGGGCCTAACAGAAATGGAGTTCAATAGTAAGCCTCAAAGAGATTCCTTAGGATGGAGTGAGCCAACCAACCGCCCACTGCATTAAAAATGTGAAAGTAGGGAGTGCTTTAACTTTGCATATCTCCTCCACAAAGGCTGATCTTAAATGAGCTGCTGAGAATCAGGATTCTGACATAATGAGCCCTGCCATAATGCTTCAGATTCTGGCCTGCTTAGGCATTAGTGAAGATGATGTAGTTTGCTAGCCAACTGAATAGTGTATACTTGACAACAGTGATTCCAGGATTATTAGCATCAAAAGAAACAGAACTTGGGTAGAATTTTAAAGGACTTCAGTACATTTTAAGTAGAAGGCTGAGGCTCTTTTGCAATCCATTCACTATTGTGGCATATGGCTTACGAAAAATGCTGGTAGAAAGATTAACCCCACGGGAGAGACAAAAGTGAAGACTAATAATATGTAGTCAATCCCTAAATTAGCTAGTGAAAAAAATGGGTTAAACAGGATGTCTGTGGAGAACCTATAAAGATAATATTTCACTTGAATTTAATTTGTTTTATATATGTTTCCTGATTATTGGGGGTTAAAAGATTCAGCATAGGCTGTATATACAGCCAATAAACATATTAGTGAGTCACACCGCTAAAAAGCGGCTCACCTGAACAGCTCTATACATCATAAAATATCCTCCAAAATCACCCATCCAAATTAGATCTTGCTAACAGTCAAGACTGGGCTCCTTTATATCAACGATATTTTGTTTTTCCTCCAGGTGAACTTTGGGGACACAGTATGCATGGGGACAACTTAAATATATTAAAGATTGATATTTGATTTTTTCACCACTTGAGTTAAAGCATTCACTTTATATATTAAAAATTTGAAGGGTTGATTTTGGAGGATATTTTATGATGTATAGAGCTGTTCAGGTGAGCCGCTTTTTAGCGGTGTGACTCACTGATACGTTGCTCGGCTGTATATACAAGCCTATGCTGAATCGTCTTTCAACCCCCAATAATCAGTAAACATATACAAAACAAATTAAATTCAAGTGAAACATATATCTTTATAGGTTCTCCACAGACATCCTGTTGCAACCCATTCTTTTCACCAGCTAATTTAGGGATTGACTACATATTATTATTGGTAGAAAGATTAAAGCAGACACCCGACACCACCTTAGGAACAAATGTATACCCACAACCACTCTGAAAAACTGTGTGTAGAGTGGATCAATCACTAAAGCCTGGACCTTAATAACTCTGCTGAAGTGACCTATATCAAAATAAGATGCCCCAGCTCAAGTGCTTTAACTCAGAGGGCTTTAGTGGCTTCAAAGGAGCTTTCATCAGCTGGGTTACAGACAGAGTTCCCTCCAAGGTAAACGCGTGAGCGATCGCTCATACAAAATCGGGAGCATCGCTCACTTAAGATCAATGTGTGCTCACTTCAGAGGGATGCAGGAACAAAACTTTTTACAGGATCCTGCAGCAATTCACAGTAAGAGACTGTCTCCGTGGCCTTCCTCCTGCCGCGTCCCGCCCTCTACTGCAACTTCCTGTATAGAATCAAAACAGGAAGTTGCAGTAGAGAGGGCAGAACGCTGCAGAAGGAAAGCCATGGAGATGGCCGCTGACTGTGAATCGCTGCCGGCTGCAGGAACCCAAGGAGGTTGGATAAAAACAGGAAACGGGCTGCTGCATCTATGTTGTCATTCTTTACTGCAGGTAGCATTTTTATTTAATCTCACTTATATTTTTAAACATGCCGGTTTGTGCAGTATATGGATGTACAAAGAGGAAGTATAATAACGGAATAACTTTTTATAGGTAGAATAGTAATTTGTTATAATTCGTTATCAGTGTATCATTTGGAGAGGCTGGTTATAGGGACATGAATTAAGTTGAAACCTGGGAGCATTTAAAATCTTTTATTCCTGTGCCTAGATCAAAATAGAAAGATGGTTTGTGGGAACTTGCGCCTTTTGTTTTGTGGAATGCAGTGGTATATTATAAAAATGCACTTAATATTGTTTATTACTACTATTTACTACTGGTTGATAAACAGAAGTAGTTAACCAAGTCGATTTCATGCTTTCTAATATAATTTAACAGCATTTTCTCAATTACCCAAATGTGAACACAATTATAATGTTAATACGTTTTGGATGTTACTAAATTCTATTGTTATTACTGTATTTCCAGTTTTGGTACAGCATACATCAACACAAGGACAAAATATAAGAAAACTAGTGGACTGCATTAGGAGCTTATAGCCATTTAGTTACGTTTAAACAAATGAGAGATCTGCATGAAAAGCGAAGATACTTACCTGTAACAGGTATTCTCCGAGGACAGCAGGCTGATTGCTCTCACATGTGGGTCGACGACCGCGGCGGTCCAGGAATCGGCAAAAAATTTTGCAAGCAAAATAAAATCAAAATCTTTTGAGAGAGTTACGTCGCAGGCAGCATGACCCGCGCATGCACGAATGACTTCCTGCCCGCCGCGCGAGTGTGCCTCTTTAGTTTAATCAAAAAGCATAAACAAGAAAGAACAATAACAACTCCAAAGGGGAGGAGGGCGGGGTTTGTGAGAACAATCAGCCTGCTGTCCTCGGAGAATACCTGCTACAGGTATCTTCGCTTTCTCCGAGGACAAGCAGGCTGCTTGTTCTCACATGTGGGAGTATCCCTAGCAGCCAGGCTCACTCAAAACAATGAACATTGGCAGCTCTCCTTCAGCTCATTTGGATCCAAAATGGCTCCAACTTAAAAATGAGTGAAGACCACCGAACTAGGTTTCTCCAATGCACTTAAAAAAATCTTGAACTTTATATGATGAAACTCATTACCAAGAATTAAAAAAAACAACCCTCTAAATTATAACAAATAGCCTAGAACTTGTGAGCTGCTTGTTACAAGGCCAACCAACGCCTTAACAAAGGGGCTATTCTGCTTCATCGTATATGTTTAATCACAATAACAGTGTGATATTCAATTGCACTGAAACTTTACTAAGCAGAAAGCAGCCCAAGCAAACCACCTAAATATACTAATATCCAGCATTTATCCTCTATCTTAAAATCAATTAAGAACCTCATTTATATAAAAAAAAAAAAAGTTACCCTCCCCCTAAAATCGCCTAATTGTTGGCATCACCTTTAAATAGTGAATGCTTCTATACTTGTTACCGCTATGTTCTGTCTGTAGAATCTAAAGAAATTTAAATAACCTTTCAAGTTCTGAAAACTGTGTTTCATTGGAGGCTGTAAGAATTCAGCAAATTCTGGGTTGGAACACTCATTGGTTGAATAGTGAATACTGCCCCAAAAATTGTGGGAGGCTGTTGGAGGTCAGCAGGAAATAGAGGGCTGTGAGCGAGTAAGTAATAGCGTTAACTCCTGTGGGGATGGAATGGATCTTAGTAGGTACAGGTTAGACTCCAATGGGGACGGGCAGGGATGGCTGAAATTTCTGTCCCCATGCAACTCTCTAGTTTGAGCTTCTGCAACTTAAATTTTTTTCCACATAAAAAGGATGGGGTTTGGATTGTTGCATTACAAATTGTTTGCTCTAACAGAATACATTAAAATTTCATTTTTTGTTTCTAGTGACTTTAGTCACCTTTTCCCAGAGATGGTCACATATGTTTGACCACAGCTTCAATGCCCTCAAGCCCAACCGTTACCACAGGCGTGCCCAGCTGCTCTGAAAATAGAGGCCAGTGCTTTGGCCTTCAAAGCACCAAAAGAAATTCTGGAAGCTTAACACTATGCAGCTGGGCTCCCCCAATGGCGGAAGAAACTTATACTTTGTAATCCACAGACAGACCAGGCAAAAAGAAGAAAGGTCTTTCATCTTTACTGGCAGTTTTGTTTGTAGATTTCCATGTCTGTCTTGTGTTCAGCTGGCTTTACACAGAGCAGGCAATCGGATCACAAGGGGGCAGGGAGGATTCTAAGACTCCTCTGAGATTTGCCCTTAGCTTTATCAGTCTTTTGAATATTATGTCTTCTTTAATTGAATACAGCTCTAACAAATAAATGAAGTCACTGATAATCCAGCCACCCAGTTCATGAGCTTCCCAAAGACCTGTTCAGCAGCTGCATGGTCTGCCTGTCACCATCTGCTGGAGACAGAGAAATACTGAATATTTGAGGCTGCGAAGAGCCCACAAGTCTTTAGTCTGTCTCCATCTGTTGGCTGACAGACACAACCCACAGGTTCTGGACTGGTCTGGACACTAAGGAAGATGCATCTGAACAAAGAGAAACTGAGGAGCCATAGGGATATTGTAATGCAGAACTACTGCTCATAGCAGCGGAAGGCTCTTGCCTTTCCCTGAGTGCTTTAGAATATTCTGCCCATTTGATGCCCAGCATACCCTATGATGCAGTTGCATAACTCGGGTAACTTTTTCCTTTAGAAAAAGTATATTACATACCAAAATTAATCAATCCAAATAATCAGAGCAAGCCAACTAATCAGTTCTTTGAAGTCCTTTTACAAATTTTTATGTGTTCACCTTAATGAATATATTTATATCACAGCAACAATTCTACATTTATTTTATCGCTAAGTTTTCACATATGTCTACTGCACCATAAGGAAAGAACACAAAGGTCAGGACACCTCTGTGTCTGCCATCAGTCTAATACAATTACATAAATAAGCAATTTCAAATGGCACAAATTAAACACTACAAAGTGCATCAAAGATGATCAAAGAAACGTGCAAATTTTACAAGTAAATTTTTCAGGAACTTAAGGGTCTATAGCATACAGACATAAAATAATAATTGGTCAAAATTGAATTAAAATTAATTCTTGGTAAAGATAAGGACCCACATATAGTAATTTAGCACTGGACACCAACTTAAAACATCATCTCTCACAAATTGCTTTCTCAAGGTTTTGTTTCTCTTTATAGTTTCAAACTCTGATTTGTTGAAAAGCAAGTGCAACATTTATATGCAACTCCAGAAATTGACACTTCTTATTTTGGGCAAGATAAAAAAAATGGAAAGTATTCTGATCTTCATATTCTCTTTTTTCCACTACAGTTAAACGTATAATAAAAATGAGCATAGAACAAACAGCAACATGCAGGTAAAACCAAACATTTCATTTTATACTGGAGATGATTTAATGATCACAATGCACCAATTAAACTTCCTTGTCACTCAGCATATGTCTTTAGCCACTCATGTGACAACTTACCATATCCATCCTGTCTAAATGAGGAAGGGTGGTCTCCCAAAATGGCATGCCTCTGACGGCCTTTTCCTCGTTCTAAAATATTGAAGCAAAGAGGAGGCATTATTTCAAACTGTAGGCATATTTTCTCCTCTTAAGTGTTCATATTTGATAAATAGGTTAATTACATCTTATGCTAAAAATACTGTGAAAATGTCTCTCAGCAAATGACCTAGCTGCTACTGCCTAATTCCTTTCACAAAAGGAGTGACTTTGCTTAGCTTCTAGTCCTGCTGACCACTCTGATCAATGTAGGAAAAAATAACAATGGAATCTGTCAGAACCTGGAAGCAGATATTTAAAGTAAAATCAGATCAGTATATATTGCTGGGAAAGGTTAAGGGGCAAAACAAGAGATACATTAATCCAACATCTGTTAACATGTCAACTTTGTTTCAGAAGGATTTTTCTGGTAAATATCAGTTTACATGAAATATGAAAAGTCAATGCACTATAAAGAAAATTCAAGAAATCATAAATGCATGGCAGCTGAAAGATACCAGAATTTAAAAATGAATTAACCCATATAACTAAAACTACTGAACACTAACATTTTTGCCTATGCAAAATCAGTATATAAAAGTTGAGAGAAAACTAGTTTTTATATCCACATACCACAAAACACTACAAACACCACTACATATTAGGATTTACCCATACAGTTTTAAAAGATTGGAAGTGCAGTACTTTTTGAAAGACAGTACCTGAATCATACTATTAGCTTCAACAGCAACACATTTTCAAAGAGGGCTCCTTTCAAGAAGTTTCAGCATAAGCGAACAACAACCTGTATTACATGGTTTCACAATCAGTAATCACAGAGCATAACATAGGTTCAGATACATATGAATTGTACACACACATGCATACACAGACAGCATTTGGTGGGAAGTAGTTGAGGAACAGCGTATTGCTTGTATATTCCCACTATGATTTTAACAGCAAACGTGTCATTGCCTACAAAACTACTCCATGGTAACAAAGGGAGTCCTTTTAGCAAACTCTATGTGTTGTAGTAGTGAAGCAAATAAAGGGTTCAATAAAACTGTATAAGCAGTGTCATTCAGTTGTATAGAAAAGTGTATGAAAGGGTACAGGGAATGTCTACAATATTAGGAATTTATCTTTTAGTTGGAAGTGAACATTTTTCTATGCAATATATATTCTTGATTCACTGGAAAGCTGCTTGAAAAGTCAAGTGTGCACAAAAAAAAAAATCTTCAAAAAGCATAAAAGTAGTAGAAGCCCCTCCTTCTCTGGTATTTATAGCAATACATTTACCACTGTTACTAAGCTACTATTATATCTTCAAATTTAATGTTAAATAGTATGGAGATGAAAATTGTGGGGGAAGGAAAAAAATGCTAAAGCTAGTGGTACTTAATGCTACAAATTACTCTGTCATAACTACTATTAAACTATTAACATTAAAGCTTGAAACAGTTGAAAAGTATGGCCAAACCCACTAAATTAGTGGCATTTGAACTGCTAGCCAATATTGTATCCCTTTGTTAGCTTTTTACTAGATAAAGGGATTAACTTAAATCTGTGACGTGTTTCATTTTATAAATGTAATAGTGGTATAAAAATCACTGGCAAAAGTACTGGTTGAACATACTATTTCTACAAGAATGGTAAACCGCTGAGCATTCACTCTTAAGAGAAATAGATCTGCGATTCTGCAATGCATGTTAAATGGTCCCATGTTTCTGCTGTTTTCAGTATCCTAAAAAATACCTTTGATTCAATGTGTGTGTGTGTGTAGCTCAACTGCCCATAAGAGGCTAACAGAACACCCTAATCTAATATTCTTGTCTCTTCACTCCCATAAGAGCAAAAAAAAAGGGGCAAATAATTTAGTGAATGGGGTACTTATAAATTATTTAATTGCCAAATTTCTAAGCTATGGGAGGCTTGGTTTTAAAAGCATCAAGGTCTCAAATCTAAGAAATTACAGGTGTTCATTGTTAGAAATGAAAATCAGTTGATATGGTTTTACACTGAGAAAATCCCAGCAATAAAAACTCAAATGCCTTAGCACCATCTATGCATGATCCAATGTCTACTCCTCAGTGGTTAACAAAGCAATTGACTTTCTACTGGAATCAAATCCATACATTACAGCCAAACTTATGTCCCATCGTCTACAGATAAATGGTTTGTTTCATTTTATTTGCAATATGACAATACGTACACTGTTCAACTGAACATTTCAATTAAATGATATATTGATACAAAAGCAGTTACAATGTATACAATCATCTTGGATAAATGGATCCAGTCTAGTAAGGGAATCATCCCATTCAAATCTGAAGTACTTTTAAGTGTCCTCTTTTACAAACTTATGATGGTGATGCATGCTGTATGCAGACAAGGTGGGTTGCGAGTGAGGCTTTTTCAGAAAGCTCTTTTGCTGATGCCGATGTGGTGCATGATGAAGTGTAGAGTCAGCCTGCTGGAGTCCTCCTCTAGCCTTCTCAACAATGCCTTGTCCAAACTTTGGGATTTACAAAAAGTCGTTTCCATGAAGTTGCAGCGTGCAAGTTTGTCGTTTGCAATGAATACTTTGCCATCAGACTCCTCTCATCCAGAGTGAGCACTGCAAGTCGATGTGCTGTGAGCATGCCTGCATGTGTGGCCTCCTTGATGAATTAAATAGCTCAGTTCACCACAGTAGAGGGAACTAAAGTGTTGTTTTTTTTTTTCTGTGGATTACACATGAAGATTCTGCCACAGAACTTTAGCCAAAACTTATTCTACAAATATTTCTAATTACCCCCCAAAACCCCCACAATAACCCTAATCATGTGACTAACTGTACAATTAAATAGCATACATGTGCTAACAATATTCACATAAAATGCTTACCTCTTCTGCCCAAGTATGGTTTAGTATAGTCCCAACTGTCGCTATCATTCCGAATAACATTAAGGCGAGTTGGCTATTAAGATATGAATAATGTTAGTTTGATACACGTCTGATATATAAAAGTAAATTTAATGAAAACGTAATGTATTAGTCTTACTCTTGCATATTCAATCTTGAGTGTACAGCAACCAGCATATATGTCTGCACCATTAAGAGCTGATTTAACCTTCTGAGCATCCAACACCGAATCAAACATGATGAATATTAAGGAAAATATCTATACGTCTATTGACACTATAGTGATGGAGGAACGCTGCAAGAACATATTCAAATGACAATCAAAAAGCAACACTGCTTACATTTAAGAATTGTTTTCTGTAGACAGGATTAATCAGGCATACAAGTGGGTGACATCATTGAACAGCATCAGGACAGAATAGCTCTTTCAGAGCTCAGAACTAAGCGTAAAGCTCTGGATAACGTGTGACCCTTGCTGTGTGCAGTGTTCTCTCCTCAGTCCCTCAGTTAGTTCATTAGATCAAGACAAAATGCAACTCAGGTAGGTACAAGATTGTGTGCCCTATAAATTCTGCTGTCCATGGAACACACCTATTGCAAGTAAGCAATTTTTCAACTCCCATGCCCAGGGCCACTTAATACTATAGATAACTTATTCATTGTCCACAAGTGGCCCATCCACAGATGATGAAAGAGTTGAACTTATAAAGACAAGCCCAGTTCAAATCCAACTGCTGCTCATTGTGATCTTGGGCAAATCACTTAACCCACCATTGCCTCAGGTACAGTCAGTCTGTGAGCCCTCCAAGGATTGGGTAATTATCCAGTGTACCTGAATGTAACTCACCTTGAGCTACTACTGAAAAAGGTGTGAACAAAATCCAAATAATTAAAATAAAATAAATAAAGTTACTACAACTGGTCCAAGCAATAGTGAGAAGCAAAGGTATGAAATGAGAGCAATGTAGCTGCTCTGCATATATACTGTCATGAGGCAGACTTCAAGAGAGTTAGGGTAGAAGCAGTGACTAATTTTACGAGGTTTAACCTCAGTAGCTTGAGGAGTACCAGCCTGCTTGTAACAGAACTGAATACAGGATGTGGGCCAATTGGCTTTGTTTATGCCAAATCTAGCATTAAAGGAAACAAAACAACTCTGTAGCCTGACAGATTCCATTTGTTGTAAATAGTAAGTGAGAGCCTTTTTATATTTCAGAATAAAAGATGGACTTCTCAAATCGATGTTTGTGTGGTTTATGTAAGACATAGGAAGCATTATTTCTTCATCCACAAGGAAAATAACAACTCCCTTTATAGGAACTTACAATGAGTATGAACAACTACTTTGTTAGATGAAACTGAGTTAATAGTTAATATAGGACTACCTCTTAAAAGTTCACCGATTCTTCTAGCCAAAAGTAACTGCTACTAGGAAGATCACTTTCTAAGCAAGATGCTTGAAGCATGGATTCAATAGGTTCAAATGGCAGCTTTATAAGAGATATAAAGATAGCAGCAAGTGTATCAATGGTTAGACATGAAGTAACACATTCATGAACCTGGCAACAACTTGACACTATGAAACCAAAAGTCCATCTATGGGGTCATTATAAACAGAATGTGTTTGTACTGTGATGGAGGACATTAGCAGTCCAAGGTGAGAGACAAACATTTTGTAGTATGGTATTTGGAGGATACCAAACTCTCTTGCAACCATTTGTGAAATATCAGATGGAAAATCTTGTCTACTTAAATGCATAGGTACTTGTGGAGGAAGGATTTCTTGCTCCTATCCTTGAACTGAATAACCGATATGCAGTCCTGGAAGTGGAAGAGGTGACAGCATCCCAGAGGAGGAATCGGAGCTTGGAATCCCCAAAGTTGATGTGACCACTAAGAAGCAAAAGGCAGTGATAGTTGCCGATTCTCTGCTGAGGGGTACAGATGCATCCATCTGAAGACATGATGTCCCGGGAGGTGTGATGTCTGCCACGTACTAAAATTCAAAATGTTAGAGGCTTGCCGAGAATCATCAAGCAGAACGACTATTATCCAATGTTACTCGTCCAAATTGGCACAAATGATACTGCTAGGTACCCCTCCAAATGTATCAAGTGACTTCATGGCTCTGGGAGAGAGGGTGAAGCAGACAGGTGCACATATCGATTCTCCCTGTTGAGGGTAAAGGCCAAGGCAGAGAAGCTCGCATCTTGATGATGAATGTGTGGCTGTGCGGATGGTATTGTCAAGAGCATTTTGGCCTCCTGAACCATGGGATGCTTTTCCAAGGGCTGCTGAGCAGTGATTGTGTTTATCTATCAAAGAAAGAAAGGAAGAAGTGTTTTCAGCAGCAGACTGGCTAACTTACTGAAGAGGGCTTTAAACTAAACTTCTTGGGGCAGGGTGACCAAAGACTCCAGGTAAGAACAAGCCCTCAGGTAAGTGAAGCATTAAATATCTCTATACAAATGGAAAAAAAGGGACAACGTATAGAAAGCAGAATGCACTAATGCCTGAAGTATGGGAAATAAAGTTTTAGATCTTGAGGCTGATTTGGATTTAATGGCAATCACAGACACATTGTTCACAGAGAACCATGACTTGGATATAGTTAAATCGGGTTATAATCTGTTCAGGAAAGGCAGGGTAGGAAGAAAGGGAGAGAGAGAGTGGCATTATATGTTAAAGATATTATTAATGTTAAAGATAATATTAAAGCCACACAATTGCAAGACCTACAGGGTAAAGAAGAGGCGCTGTGGGTCAATCTAGATAGAGGGAATGGCAAATGTATTTACGCTGGTGTGATATACAGGCCTCCTTCACAGACAAAAGAAGTGGACAGATTTCATTGAAGATATTCAAAATATAGCTGTGAAAGGGGAAGTACTACTAATAAGTGATTTTAATATGCCAGATGTTGATTGAGGTATCCCTTTTGCAGGGTCTTTTAGAAGCAGGGAGACTCTGGATTCTCTACAGGGTTGGGAACTATTCCAGCAGTTGTTAATGGAACCCACGCAGGATGGAACCATACTGGACTTAGTGCTTACTAATGGAGATAGTATCTCTGATGTTATAGTAGGTGATCATCTGGCATCCAGTGATCACCAGATAGTGTGGTTTAATATTAAGGTAAGTGTGGAGAGAGTTCATTCAAAAGTGAAGGTTCTAGACTTAAAAAAAGAAAAAACTAACTTTATTCAGATAGGGGATTACCTCAAGCAACTGCTGTCAACATGCATAGAAACACAGAAAAATGTAGGCAGATAAAGGCCCATATGGCCTATCCAGTCTGCCCATCCATGCCATCTTATGCTCCCTACCAGTCCCTTACAGATCCTATGTACCTGTCTCAAACTCTCTTGAATTCAGATACTGTTTTCGTTGCCTCCACTTTCATAAATTCACCACTCTTTCCGTGAAGAAGTATTTCCTTAGGTTACTTCTGAGTCTATCCTCTTTCACCTTCATCCTATGTCGTCCCCTCATTCGAGTGACAAGACCTTTTTCAGATATACCAGGGAAAGAAGAAAAGATAGAAATGGAATTGTAAGACTGAAGGATGCTGAGAATAGCTATGTAGAGAATGATGAGGATAAAGTAAACATGCTAAACAAATACTTCTCTTTGGTGATCACGGAAGAAAACCCTGGAGAAGGACCAACTTCCTCCTATATCCACATCATCAAAAAGGGAATTACCAGTGCATGGTGTCCGCTAATATATTATGAGCACCTTCATGCAAGCCTGAAGTAGAGCCAGACAAGCTCTGGCATCAATTGCTAATAGTTTAAAAACTTGATATACCACCCTTCTAAAAATAAGAGTGGTTTACAATGTAAAATAAATAAAATCACACCAAATACAAAATGAATACCACAGTAATAGGAAAGTATACAAACAGAACAAATATAAATTAAAAACATCAGTTCATATTTACAAAATCATTGCAGGTCTCCAAGTATTATCATCCTAGATCAGATATCCAAGCCAAATACCTCTTGAAAAAAAAATGGGATTTCAACTTAACTTTAAACTGCTAAAAGGACTACTCCATCCACAACTGCAGAGGAAATTAGTGTCATAAAACTGGAGCCCGCCAAAAAAAGGCACTGGCTCTAGTAACCATCAAATGGACAAGGGAGAAATCCGGGAGAGCCAACAATGAAGCATTAACCAATCTCAACATACTATCGGGTCTATAAAGATTAATCACAGATTTTAAATGGCAGAGAAGTGTTGCACTCTAGAATATTATCCTTCCTCTAAAGAAGATTCTGGGTAGTCCTATTGTCCATATTAAGAGATTACAAACACAGCAAAGGAGATAACGTAACATGCCAAGTCTTATATACCATGCCAAACTCGAAGGCTCATTACAGTTTACAACAAATGAGCAAAAAATCTGGCAAGTCACCGTAACATACAAAAAAGAAATTCAAACAAAATACAATTCAAGAATTATTTAACGAAAAATTTAGTAAACTGCAATCAAGCAGATAGGTTGCTCTAACATGGTAATATAAAGCAAAATAGAGTTTACGAACCTAAAATACAAATTCAAGAGAAATCTTTAACAAACATCCAATGGTAAAGTAGCTTATGAAACTGCAGATAATTAGATTCTAACAGAATTTCACAATGCAGAGTATTCCAAATAGGAGCCACTGTAAAAGTAAAAAGACACTTGGTAGACAAAATCAACATAGGTTTAGAAAAAAAAAAGAAGAAAACTAACTTGCTGACATGTAAGGTCCTAGATGGTAGAATGGACCCTCTCTGTGGCACAGAATCTGAGGTAGACAGCAGATCTTGATATAAAGGGTAGGAATAATGCCCATGGATCAAGATGATTGTGCTGTGCCTGGTTCCTGATTCTGGCCGATGGAAGAACTTTACAGAGGTCCTTAACAAAACTCAAAAATCTTTTATGGAATTGAGCGCAGCTGCTCAGGTCGAGGCACAGATGTTCTTTTCTACTGCACAAGCAAAAGCCGCTCTTCAACATGAGGACTGTGGAGGCATACAGCCTTGTTATGTTCTGCATCCAGACAGATAAGGCAACTGGAGAATGTGCCAAATTTCTGAATCATTTGAATGCACTGAAGACCAGGTTAGATCATTTGACTGTTTGCGACATTTTCTGTAGGAAACGTAAAAAAAAAATAAACTGTTTTCCATCATAAAAAAAACCCAAAAACACATTGGAAGAGAAACCTTTCCATTAATGGAAAGGTTTTGTTTCTGCAACTGTTCAGCAGATCAGAAAAACAAAATTGAGGGACTTACACCACTGTGTATGGGAAGAGCGACATGCTCAGAACTTTACACTTAGTTCAGAGCTCTAGAACAGCTGTTCCATTTTGGCTCTGCAAGATTATGAGGCATATTTTCAAAGCATTTAGCCTTCCAAAGTTCCATAGGTTTCTATGGAACTTTGGAAGGCTAAGTGCTTTGAAAATATGCCTCTATGTCACCCACTTGTGTGCCTGATATCCTGTTCGTCGAAAGAAAGTAGCAGTATCTCTGAAAGAAAGAATAATGGCAAATGAAAACCCAGTTTTTCTTGTTCATATTTCTACTTGCTCTCCCGTACACTGTTTGCGGGGAGGGGAAGGAAACAACAAAATCCATTTGAATTACAGAACTTCCTACGTCTTAAAAAAGGATATTCAACCATAGCTTGTATCCCATTTCTCTTGAATATAACAATACGCTCTACCTTTCCAACTGGGTTGCATACAGTATACAAGACATCCTATACAAAGGAGAGAAAAAAAAATCAATGAGTAACTACTACATAATACCTAAAAAGAATGTTAGAACAAATGAAACACAACAAAAAAGTAAGTATATTGCATTCGGACTATCTGCTGAGTCTGTGGTATGGAATAATATTAAAAAGAAAGGAAGATAAAACAAGCAGTAAAAAGCCTGAGAGTCAAACAAGGCAATCCTGTAATAGCCTAAAGTTCACAGTACCCAAGCGTTCAGACTGGATTCAGACATAAGTTCAACTCAGACTTGGCATCATTGATATCTTTTACCTTTTAAAAGCAGAGAACTTTTGCAAATAAATAAATAAAAGGGGAAATGACAAATCTGAATATCTGTGGTATACATGAAATCCCCAAACTGAGCGGATGTGAAAAATAAAATGGTACTATTGGCAGAAACTATGATCTTTTGTATTCTTCTTGCTAACCGACCTGGAGAGAACTCCAGTCGCTAGTATTTAAACGAATACAAACACTATAATAAGTTCTGCTGCTACTAATTCCTAGTACTTTGTGAAAAAAATATTACTTAAGAAACCATAAATTAACAAGTGACAAAAAAGCTGTGCCCTCTGTGTCTTCTTCAGAATACCAAAATATACATATGGCAACTACTAAAGTTTCACAACAAAGTTTCATAGTTGACTCATTCGTTCTGAAATTCTTCAAACTGCTCTCTGCAATTCCGCCATAGCCTTGGGAAATGCCAAGTTGGTCTGAATAAAGTGAAAAAAATCACTACCTACTCACTGGATCCTACTGGCCCATATTACGTATAAGAGATACTGCACAGGAAATACATCAAGGAGTACCCATCTGTTGTTCTAAGACCCTGATTTTGGAAAACATGAAAAAATTCAAAGCACTTGAAATCCGACTCCTGGAAACCTGACAAAACTTAGAGTTAATAGAGGTGTGGAGAGTCCAAACTACTTAACAAGAGAGGAGACAAGGAAGTTTGGGCCTGGAGGACCCTTTCCCTCTAGCTGTGCCCTTAAGGTATAGGTCAGCAGCACTGGAGTGACAGGAGAGAGTGCACATGCCCAAGGTTTCCACTGCTGATCCCAGTACTACTACCCAATTAGAAAGGTGGCATGAAGGGTGTGGGAACTATAACTGCACACTCATGATCCTGAATTGACCCAATTATAAAAACAAAACACAGAAAATGAGGTCATCTCCCTCACAATTGTTATGGAAAGCTTATAGAAACCCTGCATTTTCAGATTTTTCTTTCCTGCTTTTTTTTTTTCCTTTTTATATTAAAAAAACGTGCTTTCTACTCTAAGCACATATTTTTCTCCAAGTTGGAATACAGCACAACTATCATGAGAACTGGTTTGCCATCTACACTCCTTTCCAATTTCAAGATCTTACTTCCACTTGAGAAAACATGGATGTACTTTGTCTGCATTGTCCTGCAAATGGATGTGCAGAAAGAGAAACACTTCAAAGTACTGAAATAATGGTCAAGAAATACAGTAATGCCCAAAAGTGGGTCCAATTAAAAAAAAAAAAAAAAAGACACTCTTCCTTGGGGCCAAATAAAAAAGTGAGACATCAGACAAAATCAACAGCTAGGGCATTTGGTGACCTGTGTCACAGTAGTTTTCCCACTGCTGCCTAATGGTCTGCAGTGGGTTGAGGTCCTGGGGAATAGGTTCAATTCCTTCTGCACTAACCATTAGACCACTCCTCATAGGCCCTCATCCTGGGCAAGTCACAGCCCTCCATCGCCCCAGATATAATATATTACTTAAGACTATGAGCCCAACAGGGACCATGCAAGTACCTGAACAATTGTATATAAACCTCCCCGACTCGTGCTCGAAAGAGGCGGTATTATCAATTTAAAAAAAAACCAACCCAAAACAATTGGGCCACCGTTGGAAACAGGATACTGGGCTAGACAGACAATTGGTCTGACCCAGTATAGTTATCCACAAGCTGCTTTCAAGAGTGGGGGGGGGGGGGGGGGGGGGGACGGGACTCCACAACTAGTGCCATTATATAACATACCATATTTACGTCAATACCAGAAAGTTCAAGGCGACTCACAATAAGAGAAAACTAAACATTCTCAGGAATAAATTTAATACAATATTCTAAGCAAATTCATTTAGTTTACACAAATTTCTGAAATAAAGTTTTCAAAACCTTTAAACAATGTTTATAGCCTGATATACACCAAAGTCAAAGGTAAAGCATTCTAATTCTTTACAGCTAAAAATATAAAGGATGTAGAAAATGGCCTCTCATACCTAATTTTTGCACTGCTAGGATACTGTAACATTAAAAAAATATTGAAAAAGTGAACAGAAAGGTGGAACAAGATGGCGTCTAGATGATTGTGAGTGGGGGTGTCATTTCCTGGAATTCTCTCAGCAACCCGTTATAGAAGGCAAGAAACGGAAAGGGGTAGGTCGGGGGCAGGGTTCTGTTCCTTCAACCCCCCCATTTTGTCACCTCCAATCTATGGCATCAACGTCAGGAACCAGACTAGTGCAACTGGCCACTGCGTTGGCTATAGAAATATCTCTCAGTCCAGAAGAACGGCAACCCCCCCCCCCCCCCCCCCCCCCGACGAATAAGGCAGTGGAGAGGATCTTCAGGGACAGAACTGGATGTGGCCTCAGTGCCGGTAGCATTGGAAGCAGACCCAACGCTGGTATCCCTGCAAGAAGCCAAAAAACTGGACAGTGGAAGTTTTCCTCCTTCCCTCCAGGTGGACAGTGGAGGTGTTCTTGGTTGGCGAGACTCTGAGAATGCTGAGAGTGCAAAGGCTTTTCTAGCCTTTTCCTTCACATTGCAGCATTCTGCTGAGATTTCTCTAATGTTGATCTGGGCTGCTATAGAGGAGCTAGGTAAACTTCTGGTTTCTCGATTCTCTACTCAGGCTATACAAATTTTGGAGATTTTTTTCTGCTAAGTTTAATCTCTATCAGCAACAATTGGATTCAATGAAACGTGGAGATTCAAAAAAACTGGATCCCAATTGGACTCTTAAAAAAAAACTCAGTCCCAATTGGACTCAATTTGGCTCTGATAAAAGACAATTTACATTTATATAATAAGACTGAGAATATTGAAAATGTTTTGAGAAGGAAAAATTAGTTATTACTTGATAATTTTCTTTCCATTAGTCCCAACAGATCAATCCAGAGACGAGTGGGTTATAAATAACTTGGGAGAAGGAAAGGACAGCCTTAAAGAAGGTATTTAGCCTTGTATTGTTACCCTGTAATTTAGGTGGATTCATGGAGCCCTAAGCACCTTACTTGGGAAGATCTCTCGGCTGCTGTGTGGGTCAGAGGAAAAGCGCGTGGGTGTGGCTCTCTGGAAGTCAGCTGGGGAAAAAGGTTTGTTCCTCAGTCTGCAAGAATTCTCAGCTACTGTGTGGGTCTGAGAGGAAGAAACAGCAGGACTGAGGCTATGCTCCCCAGCCTGCAGAAAAAGAGCACAGGACAGTATTTTTCCCTAGCCTTGGGAGTACAAAGCCTGGGTTGATGGAGGCTGCACACTGACAGGGGAAAGAACCAAAAGGTGGGCTTTCTAAATTAAAAGATGCTTTAATCCGGTTATGTTTTCTGTGCAAGCAGCCAGGGACTGCTGAGAACCGAGTTTGTTTTCCCTTTTGCACTGAGAATTGTTTGACTAGAGGATTGCACTGACCTTGTTTTGCCTGTTACTTTGGAAGCAGGGGAAGGGGGAAAGTCTGGACATTCATGTTTGGAATGTATTTTGACTCAAATGGAAACTGATTTTTTGGGTTTTTTTTCCTACTTAAAGCCAGTTTGAACTTCTAGCCAAGTCTGTATTTTCCCCAAACTGATGTTTTGTGGGGAAGTTTCTTTATGCTGCTCTAACTGGTTTTATGAAGACCAACAAAGCTTTTGAACTAAAAGGCCTGTTATTTACCCTGTGCAGCCCTGAGCAAATAAATTGCTTTTCCAGGAAGGGAAACACTGTTAATTTATCTGCTGATTATCTCTGTCTTTTGTCTCCAGTATTGCTAACTGTCCTGCTGTGTTTTATAGGAGTTCAAACGCACCTGTCAGCCTGCAACTCTTTGGTCTTTCCTGCGCAATGCCTTGGGCATGACAACTGACAGAACTAAGAAACTTGTTAACATAGAACAATAACACTAAACATCTGTAACTTCTCTCACTACTTCCTACTACTATTCTTCTTCTCTTTCTTTTTTTTTTTCAGGAGCAGTCAGCCCCTTCTGACTCCTCCAGTCCATAAAGGAGGCCAGTCAAGGCCCCAGCCCACCTTACCAATGACTCCCCCTTCCTCTAGAGTAAGAAGAATACTTAAGTAGACCACTCAGACCTTTACTTGACATCTGACTTACCTGCCACAGACCTTACTGAAAGACTTCTTAAATGTGACTAACAGACTCATTTCCAAAAGTGGGTCCTGAACTGGTATGGCAAGATTAAAGAAAAAGAAGTCAATGGTATGACTAAATTTCATCTTTCTCCTTATCATGCCAGACCAGTCTGGAAGTACAGGTTGCACCCAAGCTCCCTTTACCAAAGCGGGAGGAAGACCAGGCTGCCCTCAATACTCTAGCCCCGAAGACATCATGATCTCTTGGCCTACAACTTCAATACTTAGAAAACAAATGCAAGGAAATCCACATTGCTGCCCTGCAAATGTCTTCCAGGGTTACCAACTTGCACTCCACCCACAAAACTACCTGTGCTCTGGTCGAGTAAGTCTGTAATCCTTCTGCCACCTTTAGACCTTTCCCCAATGTAGGCCGCCACAATAGCTTCCCTAATCCATCTTAATATGCATGCCATAGATGTTTTCTCCCCTTTATGAGGACCCAGAAAGGAGACAAACAACCTGTCCGACATTCCAAGTGGTCACCTTCAAATATCTCAAAAAAGCACTTGCAAACACTGTTTGGCAAATTAAGTTAAAAATTTTACTGTTAGTTTTTAAAGCATTATATAATGATGCTCCAATAACTATTGCACAAAGTTGAAAGTTTATTGTCCTTCAAGAAATTTGAGATCACAAGGTCAGTGCCTTTTAGATGTTCCCTCATTTTGTCAGGTTCATCTTGAGGAGGATTTCATGCATGTTTTTTTTTTTTTTTTAAAGTTTTTTTTATAGCAGAACCAACCATGTAAAATGGTCTTTCTCTGCGGCAGATAACTTCTCTACCAATGTTTAAGAAGCAGTAAAACCATGTTTAAGGAGGCATTTTCTTAAAAGATTAACTAATCCTATTTGTAGGATATGATTTTATATTTTGGCGTTGTATGCAAAGTTTTTTTTTTTTTTTTTAATTTATGAATGTTCTGTTTGCAAACCACTTAGATGAGCTGGATAAGTGGGATAAATTTGATTAAAAAAAAGTTACAAATCATAAAGTAGCGCCACTTCTTGGTTCATGTGCAACAGAAACACTGTCCTAATAGTTACCTCACCTGTAAACACTAGATAAGTATCCAACACAAGAGAATCTGCAATTTGGAAATCCTGCACACTGAACAAACTGGCACCAAGAACACTATAAGGCTTTTGAAACAAAGAATATACTGTGAATTTGTCTGTTTTCACTGCTAGGTGACTTCTATAAAAATAAACCTTTGGAAAAAAAATATGAAACTTTTTTTGTTGTTGCTGTATTTTGTATATCATATATATTTGAGAGGCCTCAACTGTGAAAACATTATTGGGCCAATATTCAAAGCAAGTTATGCATTTGCTTGTGGCAGAAAACACTTGCTTATCCATATATTTAACACCAGGCCACTTAGTTGGGTTAGGTGGCGCTAGAAGTTACGTGTAGTGGTTATATTCAACCACTAACTGAACAATGCTGGCACAGTCATTTGTTACACATATTCAAATCTGCTGACAGCAGCACTAAATATACATATTAAAATCAATGCTGGTGCTTTACCAAGGTCTGGGACTATGCTAGCTGAATACTGACACATTTTTTTGCTTATTTCATGTTAACTGCAATTCATAATAGATACAGGTTACTGAATTGTATTCAACTATAAGCTAAACCTTCTGAATTAGCAAACTATAAATGCACAAAAATAAACTAAGATACATGTAAGTGAATGACATACCACTGTGATTGGATAAAGAGGATTATGAATGGACAGAAGGAGTACTTTGTTGCTGCCCGAAGGGTCTTCAGTATTGGCAGGCCGAGTGATCCGTTTGCTTGTAGAGTAGTTGAAGAAGGCTTGCTGGCCTGCTATGTATACAGGTTCCTCTGCTGCACCAGTAACACATTTCTTGGCAAATTCAATGTCTTCAAACTCTACTAAAGCCTGGCGCTTAAATGGCATCATCATCACATAGCTGCAAACAGACAATTTTTAAAAAATTTCCTTATGCAAATGTAATTAAGCATTAGATTTTAAGTCAAGTAGCTCTGCCCTCATTTTGATCAAGCCACCAAATATTAACTCCAAAATACTCAATCTTCACTTATTCCTTGACAACATAAAACATTCATTTGCCTGGAAATAGGTGGTTACTAGGCAAATCTTAGACTGTTATCTTAAGCTTTTAAAACAAATGTCATTTTTGAAGACTTCTTTTCTTTTGCACCTTCCATGGGTTAAGCTAGCCTTGTGCAAGCCAGACAAGAGCGGGAGAACAACACCAGAGAGGCAAATGGAAAAGAAGTAGATTGGAGCAGGCCACAGACAGAAAAGATGAAACACACTTTTACTGAAGCAGACCCAATATGGATGATGTTTGGCACCTAGGCCTATTTCAGGGGTCTATAACATACAAAAAAATATATATCAAAAACACTAAGGTACATAAATAAAACCTCTAATACAGTACAGTCTCAATTATCTGGCCTCTGCTAATCCGACAGACCCCCCCCCCCCCCCCCCCGGTGATTTCATCACATTGCTGTTAAGAATCATGCGGCTTCTCTTCCTGTTTTACAGCTTCACACCCTGCAAGGAAGCCATGTTTTTGATCTGAGATCGTGCTTCTCTGCAAGGGAACCATGCGTTGCAGCTGATACGCCTTCATGTACCCTACATCCGAGTTAAGAAGTACATGGCTTCTCTTCCTGTTTGTGATTTGAGCCCATGCTCCTACGCATTAATTTTTGATTCTGGGACCCCACTTTTGCAGCGAGGGAACAGTTTTTTTTGATTCAAGACCATGGTTTTTTTTTTTTTTTTTTGAAACCATGGTTCTATGCAAAGGAACCATAATTTCTGGATCTGGGACCCTGCTTTTGCGGCAAGGGAACTGTTGGAGAAGTTTCTAGCTGAGACCTTCCTTTTACAGCACGGCATCATTTTTAGCAAGTGGAAAAAAAAAGTTTTGTCTATAGAGAAGATACTTTTGCAGAAACAAACTGCTAAAAAACAAAAGTGAACATTAAAGATGCTAGACATGGGAGAGAATAGGAACGCAGAAGTGAGATGCTGGACTTATGGAGGGGGGCACAGGGACACAGAGGAGTGGTGCTGGACACAGGTGGAGGAGATAGGGACATAAGAGTGGTGGTGATTAATGCGGGGAGATGGACACAGAGAAGATGCTGGACAGGGAAGTATATGGGACACAGAGAAGACAGACGCAGAACTTGGGGAAAGACAAGTACACAAGAGATGGAAGACAGATGGTGAACATGGAGAATGAAGAAATGTCAAATGGGCAGGAGATCCTGGCGAGTGAGCTGAGAAGAGAGGGAAACAGAAACCAGAGCCTGGGACCAAAATAAGTGGAGGAGTGGCCTAGTGGTTAGAGCACCGGTTTTGCAATCCAGAGGTGGCCGGTTCAAATCCCACTGTTGCTCCTTGTGATCTTGGGCAAGTTACTTAACCTTCCATTGCCTCAGGTACAAACTTAGATTGTGAGCCCTCCTGGGACAGAGAAATATCCAGTGTACTTGAATGTTAACTCACCTTGAGCTCCCACTGAAAAAGGTGTGAGCAAAATCTAAATAAATAAATGATTTGAAAAATAAAATGGACAAAAGGTAGAAAAAATTTATTTTCTATTTTGTGATTAGACTACATCAAATTTGAAATGTGTATCCTACCAGAGCTGGTGTTAGACATGGCTAGGGCCCAGGGCATAAATCTGGGAGGGGACCCCAAAGTCCACTACCAGGCCATGCCTGCTTCAGCTTCCAGCAGACTTAGAAATCTCTCTGGCCAGGGGGCAGTTGTCCTAGTTGCACCCCCCCCCCCCCCACCCCATGTCTGGCATGTGTGATCTTTATATTTTGCAGGGTGTAGGAAACATCTCTATTTCTGTGATGTGGTGTTTTAGGTTAATATATGTTTATCCTTTTTGGTCAGCTATTATATATTTGGCATTTGTGTTCTGTGTGTGTGTGACCAAGGTATAATGTTAGCATGAATTTTCTATATACCATTCTGTAGTAATTTAGCTTATTCAGTCTTCCCAATAGTGGAGGGGATATTTGTGATCCTTGTTCTGTATTCTTTGTGATTTATAAAATGACAGCTGTACAGAACATTGTTTCTTTTTATACTTTAATAAAATGATATATAAAATCAGAACTGTTCGAGGCTTGGGTGGATGGGATCCAACAGAGCTCACGGGGACTGGGACAGAGCTCATGAGGACAAAGTTTGTCCCCGTGTCATTCTCTAGTTGGAGGCCCTCCCCTATCCCACTACTCACAGGGGATAACCTGTGCCAGTCAACCTCAAAATCACCTCTGCGTTAGCATCTCACCACTGGTAGTTTCCAGACCATTCTAGCAGCCACCACATGCACTACACCGTTTCTCAAGGCACTTCTCAAACACACTGCTGAGTACATTACTTTCCCCAAGACCCTGCAGCAGAGTCAATATTCTATGATTCAATTCTGACATTGCCCACTTCCCCTCTGTCCTTGGTGTCACTGACTGCACCCATATCACCCTTAGGCCCCCCCCCACCAAAGGGAGAAAGGCATACCACTCCAGGAGCATGCATGTGCAATGAGCAAGGAAGGATCACCGACACCTTCCCACAATACCCAGGATCCTGCCATGATCCTACATCCTCACACACTCTGGGATAATCTGACTGCTTTGAGAGTGGAGACGTCATAGGCAGGTGGTTCAAAGGTTAAAGAGGCACATAGATATACGCCTATAGCACCACATAGCTCTTTGTGGCACAGCGAACCTCCCATCACTAATATGCAGGCAGCTGAGTGGTGGGATACTGCAACTGACCCTGTGTCCATTCTCTCACCCTGATTATTGGGGCTACTCACAGAGGAGGTAGCTGATTATACCCATCGTTAGACCCAACAATGAGGCCATGAACATCATCTCATGATGATTCCTCTCACAAATGCATTATCCAAGCACGGCCTGAATCCTTTTATTTATGCTGATGATGTAACCATATCCATTCCTTGTAAGTCCTCTTTGTCTGAAATTTCTGGTACAATCCAAAACAGTTTTCCATTATTGAAACCTGGGCAAATACGTTTCAATTTAAAGTCAATAAGGATAAAACTCAATGTATTGTTTTTTTCTTCACAATATAACAAGTCAATTCCCAAAGAACTGGTTACTCCTGATTATACCCTCCCAATCTTGAACAGTCTGAAAATTCTTGGCATCACGTTGGATAGCCATCTGTCACTTGATAGTCAAGTTAAGCAGATTACGAAAAAAATGTTCTTATCATTGTGGAAGCTTAAATGCATCAAACAACTCCTGCCAAGAGATATATTTCGAACCCTGATGCATTCATTGGTGCTAAGCCACATCGATTACTGCAGTGGGTTGTACGGTGGCTGTACACACTATATTCTGAAGAAGCTCCAGACGGTTCAAAACACCGCGGCCAGGCTTATCTTTGGAAACACTCGCTTTGATAGTGCACGGTCTCTCCGTGAGCGTCTTCACTGGCTACCCATCAAAGATTGTATTGAATTCAAAATCTGCACCTTAACTCATAAGATCATTTACGGAGAAGCACCAGTTTACATGTGTGATTTGATAGATTTACCTCCCAGAAATTAATCGGTGTCATCTCGTACTTATCGCCTTCTGCACTATCCTTCCTGCAGGAATCTAAAGTACAAGACAATCTACGCTTCTTCCTTTTCGTTCATCAGTCATTACTTTTTAATCCCCTATTTCCGTTTTGACTGATTTCCTGTTTTTTTGCCTTCTGTCTGCTTCCCTTTTGTTGTTCCTGTTTTCCCATCCGTATTCTCCTATTTAGCTGCTTTCGTTACTGTATTTGTTAATTTTCTATAATTATTATATCCTGCTGTATTATGTTTTGATGTATTAACTTTGTTAGCCACATTGAGCCCACACTAGCTGGGAAAATGTGGGATATAAGTGAACCAAATAAATAAATGAAGCACTACAACCGGGCACACCATGGCCATCACAGAATGCACCTTCAGACTGCTCAAGACATGACAGAGGTGCCTAGAAAGATCTACAAACCTGAAAAGGTTTGCAAGACCTTCCTAGCCTGCTGTATCCTGCACAATCTGGCACAGAATCCCATTCCCTGAGGGACTACACAACAGAGAAACCCGAAGAGGAGGAGCAGAAACAACATGCAGCACCAGCATAGGAACAAGCACAACCACAACACCATGCCTATGCTGCAAGAAATGAACTCGTACACAGAGCTTTTATTATAAGGTAAGTGTTAATCAGTAACATGTGTCACTTGTACATGGCCTTTCCTATTCCTTAGTCCTTCCCTCACTGTGCCAGACCCACTACAACTGTGTCCATCATGACCCCCTCCATCATCACCTGAACATGCCCCTTACCAACAGAAGCCTCCCCCAGCAGTCGCCCACTACACTCCTGCGTGTACATTATGAACCCCACCCCACCCCACCCCAAAGCACTCCCTCACCGGCTACTATACCCACTCCCCCTTCAACAGCATACATACTTCTTCTTTCCCTCCCCCTTTCTCTCTTCTGGAGTGCCAAATTCCCCCCTCTGGCACCCCAGCAGGTTGTCCTCATGCCCCTCACACTGGCCTGAGCTCTACTGTCCAAGGCTGAGGAATCGTCCCATATCTCCAGCCCTGTATCTCTGGCAGCTGCTTTAAATGGGGGGAGGAGGGATCTTGGGTCCTGAAGCAGTGACAATAGGCTTTCCAATGCCTTTGATAGCAGACTGCTCATCGAGCATTTGGCGTCACATAGAACACGCTGGTTTATGCTGCTTTTTTATAAAGGAAATTCCTGTTATCCTTGCCCTGATATATGATTTACTACAGCTCTCATTTAATGAAGATACAGATTAGCCCCTGATGCAGCCCTATTGTTGGGCGAAACACGGCCTGTGTCGGGCATTTGTCTTACATACGGTATCTTCAATAAAGTGGTTTGGATATTATATTGATCTGCTAGTTTGTTTTCCGACATGGTTAGTGGTTACAGTGCTGGGCATGGATGGTTGTATCTCCCAGGATGGTGCCATATGTCCCAACCTCTCAATGAGTATTTCCGTCTGGAAAGTCAGAATCCGCATGGCCCTAATCATCTCTTGGTTCACCTGCATTTGTCCAGTGACCTGTGCCATCTACCACTCCATCAGATCCAGCATGCGTTCCTGCAGTGTTGGGGTTTATCTGCTCTGAAATCGGCTTTGCACTGCTCCTTTTGTCCAGCTGATTGTTCACTGTAACGGAACCTGGTTTGGGAGTTGCTTACATGGCCATGAGACTGGTGTGGAAAGATTGGGAGTGCACCAAACTGGGAGAGGCCAAGATGAAAAAGGTTTTGAGCCCCCCCCCTCCCCTCCCCCAATCAGTCAGTTCAGAATGGACAGCTGAGAATATCACGGACGTCTCTGTAGCAGTGGAAGCAGCAACTGCAAGTTACATTTTTTTTATAAAATAAAATCAGCACACGAGAGGCTTGATAGTGTGGGGTTGGAACTGGAAGACACAACAGCGGGTTAGGTCGGTCGAGGACAAGATGGCGTCTGTGGAAAATATGCAGGACTGCAATGAATGACAGATCCAGGCACTTCCGCAAAAAGCAGAAAACCTCAAGAACAGAGCCCAGAGAAATACTCTCCGGTTGGTCAGGTTGTCAGAGAGAATCTTGGATGGAGAACTTACAGGATTTTTAGAAACCTGGTTTCCTCAATCTTTGCAGTTGGGCACTCACCATGGACCCTTTAGGGTGGAAAAGGCTCACAGAATTGGTCCCAAGGAACTCGCCCTAGGGTGGTAATATTAAAAGTTTTAAATTAATCCCACAAAGTTAATATTCTGCAAGCACTGTGCTCTGGAAAGTCTTTAACATATGAAAATAAAATAATTCTTTGTTTCCAAGATTACTCTGGCTGTGGCTGCACACACAGGGTGTTTGCACCCATATTCGCGCTACATTTTTTGCCAAGCGCATTAAATTTGCCCTGTTATACCCAGCGCGATTGCGAGTGGTATTTAATGGGCAGCCTCGCTTCTTTGACATACTTGCAGATGCCTGTTCCTTTTTGTCTACATTGGATTGCCCAAAATTCTTCAGACACAGCCTCTACTAATATTTGAGCTGGCTGGTGGCAGCTTGGTTGGTGATACTTTTGTGTGAATGCTTGCTGTTTTCTTTTTGCAGTTCTCCTAATGTGACTGAACTGGACAATATAATTTAGCTGTACTCTTATTGTGATGTTATCAGGTCACTATTGCTGTTTTTCTTTTTCACTTTATTGTCATGTCTGGGTTTTGGATTATTGGGGGGAAGTTGTGGGTAGTGGCCCTGTGAGTGTATTAGGGTGGGAGGTGGGATTGTGAAGAAATATGTTAGCCTTGCTAGCCCTTGCTCTCAGTAAAATACAGGCCAATGGCTCATAATAAGAGCTAGGCTTCTTAAAATCAAAATCATCTCTGATACAAAAGAGAGCTAGGCTTTGTAAGAATCAGAGATCACCTTTGACACAGTTACATTTCACTGTAGCAAGTGCTGAGCTGGCAAGGGAGGGGGGCATTTGCTCTGAGACTGGCACCTACAAGACGTCATGAGCAAGAGTTGCTATGGTTGTGTAGAGATAGTACTGGGTCAGCTGCACCCCGGGTGAGAACATCCAAAGGAGGGGGCTAGGGAAAGTTTGGGGAAAATGCAAAGTCATCTAATAAGATGCGCTCTGAGCATATCTTGTTTATACTTCGAGCTTGATAGTATGTGAAGTCATTTGATCAACTGATAAGAACCAAGAACCCTGGTGACAAAGCTGGGGTCCATTGAAATGAATAGGGTGAAAATAGTATAAAAATGGGAGTCAGAAGGGTATTAGATGAGAAGAAGAGAGCAGAAGTCTTCAGAAGGCTGGAGAGAGAGACGTGTTGTGGACTGCTGTTCAAACCATACAAATACCTGATTTGCCTGTATTGCTATTGGTAAGATTGAAATAAACTATCTTCTTATATCCCAGCGAGTCCTACTGATTATGGAGTTCATTAATTCCTGGACTGTGTAAAGAGCAGTCTGGGGGAGTATGAGGTCAGAGTAACTGGTGGGAACACGCAAATTATTTACTACAGAGAGCCCCTGGCTTCCGCTGCCCAAACGGGAGGGACAGACTTAATTATATACAATTGGAATGTTGGTGGAGTGGAGAGAGTAGGTTTTCATCTGGCTAGCCTTTTAGTGGAGTAGGGTAGATTAATCAGTGGGTATTTGGGTTAGGCCTTAATGATGGGTCTAAGTAAGGGGTTGGGTGGTAGCACTGTCATGTTTGGGCACATTTGGGAGTGACCTATCATATTCTGGGCCTTTTCCTTTTTGGTGTGGGGTGGGAGGTCCCTTGAGGGCTGGTCAGGGGATTTTCTGGGTGTTCTTTTACAATACATTTGTTTTGGTTCTCTAGGTTAGGGTTTGGGATCATCCACCATGAAAATCAGCTCCTGGAATGTTGCAGGAATAAATCCTCCTATTAAACATACTAAGGTATTGCAGGAGCTGAAGAAACAAAAAGTGCATATAGCTTGTCTTCAGGAAACCGATTTGTCGGACACTGAGCATCAGAAAATGTGTAGGAGTTAGGTGAAAGAGGTTTCTTATTCTACCAGGTATTGCTATACCGTTTAGTAAATGTATTCCTTATAGTATTCATAAGGTTGAAACATGATGAGTCTGATAGGTGTATTCTGGTACATTTTGATGTATTGCATATTTATGCACCTAATGTGTTCACTGTCATTTTTTCAACAGATATTGAAAATCTGTGCTCCATATCTGCATTTGCCACTTATGGCGGTCGATGATTTTAATTCTGTTTTGGATCCGCAGATGGACCACATGGATGGGAAAATTAGGTTCTTACCTTGGTAATTTTCTTTCCTTTGGTCATAGCAGATGAAGCCATTACGTATGGGTTATGTCCATCAACCAGCAGGGGAGATAGAGAGCACTCAAACTTTCACAGTGCCCTCTTGGCCAGCTAGCTCCACTGCCTCTTCAGTATTTGAAGCTTCCAAAGCAGTATGGCAAACCGCAATGGGAATTACAAGAGCTTTCCTCACAGCGAACGATGGCCCATCACAAGGGCATGAACTCATAAAGGAGGGAATGCACATCCTCCTGGAGGGAATAAACTCATCCTCCTTATTGTATAAGTGGAGGGGAACACACGCGCCTCCTGGAGGGAATCACACATCCTCCCAACACACTGGAGGGAATGAACTCATCCTCCTATTTATAGAACTGGAGGGGAACACACGCACCTCCTGGAGAGAATCAACACATCCTCCAAATAAAAACATGCTGGAGGGAATGAATACATCCTCCTAAATTTAAACTGAACATGAATCCTGAAGATTGTTTTCCAACTTTCTCCCAAGGAAGGAACTTCAGGAAATTAGAACAGAACCTGAAAAACAGATTCACAGCATACAGACAATCATACAGGGAGGGCTCATGGCTTCATCTGCTCTGACTAAAGGAAAGAAAATTACCAAGGTAAGAACCTAATTTTCCCTTCCTTGTCATCAAGCAGATGAAGCCATTACGTATGGGATGTAACAAAGCAATCCCTAGATAGGGTGGGAACAAGCCACACCACGTGCTAGCACTTGTGCACCAAAATGCGCATCCCTCCTGGCAGCCACATCTAGCCTGTAATGTCGGGCAAAGGAGAGCTTAGAAGCCCATGTTGCTGCACTGCATATCTCTTGAAGAGAGAGTGCTCCAGTTTCAGCCCAAGAGGAAGAAATCGCTCTAGTAGAATGTGCCTTAAAGGCTACAGGCGGAACCCTGCCGGCCAGAAGATAAGCTGAAAAGAGTTTCTTTGAGCCAGCGGGCAATAGTGGCTTTAGACGCTGGAGACCCTCTGCGAGAACCGGATAGCAAAACAAACAGATGATCAGAAGTCCTGAAAGAGTTAGTAACTCGCAGATACTGCAGCAGAGTCCTGCGCACATCCAAAAGGTGCAGCTGCCCAAAAGATTCTGGAAACTCTTCCTCTGAAAAAGAGGGCAAGCAAATAGGCTGGTTTAGGTGAAAGGCTGAAACCACCTTAGGCATAAAGGAAGGCACGGTCCGAACCGTGACTCCGGACTCTGAAAATTGCAGAAATGGGTCTCTACAGGACAGCGCCTGGAGCTCTGACACCCGTCTCGCCGAGGTAATGGCCACCAGAAAAACGGCCTTCAGTGTCAAATCTTTCTCCGATGCTCGCCGAAGCGGCTCAAAAGGAGATGCCTGCAGGGTTTTCAAAACTAGCCCCAGGTTCCAAGCTGGACAGGGTGCTCGCACTGGAGGTCGGAGCCGAAGCACCCCTCTAAGAAACCGTGCCACATCTGGGTGAGCAGCCAAAGACACGCCTCCCACCTTACCACGAAGGGAGGCCAATGCTGCCACCTGCACCCGCAGGGAATTATAGGCCAAGCCTTTTTGTACACCTTCCTGCAAAAAGTCCAGAATCGGCGAGACAGGAGCCCGCATTGGAGCAATGGCTCTGGAAGCACACCAAGACTCAAACAGGCACCAAATCCTGGCATAAGCCACGGAAGTGGACCGCTTGCGGGCTTGCAGGAGAGTGGAAATAACTTTATTGGAAAAACCTTTATCCCTCAATTGCGCCCTCTCAATAGCCATGCCGCAAGACCAAAGCGGCCGGCGTCCTCCATGGCTACCGGTCCCTGAGTCAACAGGTTCGGTACCAGAGGTAACGGCAGAGGAGCCTCCAGGAGCATCTGTCGGAGGTCTGCATACCAAGGTCTCCTTGGCCAATCCGGGGCGATGAGGACCACTTCTCCTGGGTGCAGCCGAATCCGCAAGAGCAGGCGCCCTATCAAGGGCCATGGGGGAAACACATAAAGTAGACCCGGAGGCCAGGGTTGAGCCAAGGCATCCAACCCCGCCGAGTGAGGATCTCTCCGTCTGCTGAAGAAGCACGGGACTTTGGTATTTGGTATTTGTCCTCATTTGGGTTCCAGGGCTCTGTCCTCTCCTGGTTCTCCTCCTATCTCTCCCACCGCACCTTCAAAGTTCACTCTCATGGATCTTCCTCCACCCCCATCCCCTTATCTGTTGGTGTTCCCCAGGGATCGGTCCTTGGACCCCTTCTCTTCTCAATCTACACCTCTTCCCTGGGCTCCCTGATCTCATCTCATGGTTTCCAGTATCATCTCTATGCTGATGACACCCAACTGTATCTCTCCACACCAGACATCACCGCGGAGACCCAGGCAAAGGTATCGGCCTGCTTATCCGACATTGCTGCCTGGATGTCCAACCGCCACCTGAAACTGAACATGTCCAAGACCGAGCTTATCGTCTTTCCACCAAAACCCACTTCTCCTCTTCCTCCACTTTCTATCTCAGTTGATAACACCCTCATCCTCCCCGTCTCATCTGCCCGCAACCTCGGAGTCATCTTTGACTCCTCTCTTTCCTTCTCTGCGCATATCCAGCAGATAGCCAAGACCTGTCGCTTCTTCCTCTTTAACATCAGCAAAATTCGCCCTTTCCTCTCTGAACACACCACCCGAACTCTCGTCCACGCTCTCATTACCTCTCGCCTGGACTACTGCAACTTACTCCTCACCGGCCTCCCACTTAGCCATCTATCCCCCCTTCAGTCTGTTCAGAACCCTGCTGCACGTCTCATATTCCGCCAGAACCGATATACTCATATCACCCCTCTCCTCAGGTCACTTCACTGGCTTCCGATCAGATACCGCATTCAATTCAAGCTTCTCCTTCTTACCTACAAATGCACTCAGTCTGCTGCCCCTCACTACCTCTCTACCCTCATCTCCCCTTACGTTCCCGCCCGTAACCTCCGTTCACAGGATAAATCCCTCCTCTCAGTACCCTTCTCCACCACCGCCAACTCCAGGCTCCGCTCATTCTGCCTCGCCTCACCCTATGCTTGGAACAACCTTCCTGAACCCTTACGCCAAGCCCCCTCCCTGCCCATCTTCAAGTCTTTGCTTAAAGCCCACCTCTTCAATGCTGCGTTCGGCACCTAACCCTTACCGTTCAGTGAATCCAGACTGCCCCAATTTGACTGCCCCGATCGGACCGACCGTTCACTTGTCTATTAGATTGTAAGCTCTTTGAGCAGGGACTGTCTCTCTTTGTTAAATTGTACAGCGCTGCGTAACCCTAGTAGCGCTCTAGAAATGTTAAGTAGTAGTAGTAGTAGTATTGGCACTTGTCGCCATTAGATCCATCACGGGCTTGCCCCATTTGGCACAGATCTGCAGGAAAACTTCGTCTGCCAGATTCCATTCTGCTGGATCGATCTGATGCCTGCTCAGATAATCGGCCTGCACATTGCTCTGACCTGCAATATGAGCTGCCGACAGACACTGAAGATGCAGCTCGGCCCAGTGGCAAATCAGTTCGGCCTGCGCGGCTAGTGCTCTGCACCTTGTTCCGCCTTGTCGATTTATATAGGCCACCATTGTCGTGTTGTCCGACATCACTCTGACAGCCAATCCTTCCAGGGTCACTTGAAAGGCCAGAAGCGCCTGAAACACCGCTTTCAACTCTAGGCGGTTGATGGACCACTCCGACTCCTCGGGTGTCCATAGACCCTGGGCATGCTTCCCCTTGCAGTGTGCGCCTCAGCCCTTCAGGCTGGCATCTGTTACCACCAGGCACCAAACGGGGAGCGTCAGCGGCATTCCTCGCCGCAGCATGCTGTCCGAGAGCCACCACTCCATGCTGAGTCGGGCCGCAGGGAGCCAAGTAAGTCTGCATTGGTAATCCTGAGAAATAGGAGACCATCTCCGGAGTAGGGAATACTGTAGAGGTCTCAGGTGTGCTCTCGCCCAGGGTACCACTTCCATCGTGGCTGTCATCGATCCCAGCAGCTGGACAATGTCCCAAGCTCGCGGGCGGGGCATCCTCAGGAGCAGACGGACCTGATTCTGAAGCTTGCACTGCCTTAGCTCGGGTAGGAACACATAGCCCGAGACTGTGTCGAACCTGGCCCCCAAAAACTCTAGAGATTGTGAAGGGGACAGGTGACTTTTGGCCATATTGACGACCCAGCCTAGAGATTGCAGTACTGAGACCACTCTGGCTGTAGCTTGTAAGCTCTCTGTTGCAGAGTCTGCTCTGATGAGCCAGTCGTCTAGGTACGGGTGAACCCTGATACCTTCTCGCCTGAGAAAAGCAGCTACTACCACCATTACCTTCGAAAAGGTTCGGGGAGCTATGGCGAGGCCAAAAGGCAAAGCCCTGAACTGGAAATGTTTTCCCAACACCGCAAACCTCAGAAACTTCTGGTGCGGGGGCCAAATCGGTATGTGCAAGTAAGCTTCTTTCAGGTCTAGGAGACGTGAGAAACTCTCCTGGCTGTACCGCCGCAATGACGGAGCGCAGGGATTCCATGTGGAAATGCCGCACTCTCAGGGACTTGTTCACTTCTTTTAAGTCCAGAATAGGGCGAAAGGACCCACCTTTTCGCGGCACCACAAAGTAGATGGAGTATCGGCCGCAGCCTTGCTCGGCGGGAGGCACCGGGGTCACTGCCCCTAACTGAATCAGACCTTGTAAAGTCTCCTCCACCGCCGCCCGTTTGACGGCAGAACCGCATCGGGACTCCACAAACACGTCTCTTACTGGGGTGTTGAATTCTATTCTGTAACCATCTCTGATCAGGTCCAGAACCCACTGATCTGAGGAAATCTTGGCCCACTCCTCGACAAAGAGGGAAAGCCGTCCTCCGATGACAGGCATCGAGGAGAGGGCCGGCGCACCATCATTGAGAGGGTCGCCCCTGAACTCCTGGTCTTGAGCCACCGGCTGCGGAACGCTTGTCCGAGCGAAAGGAGTTCCTCTGCTGACCACGGGCACGTGAAGTGAACCCAGCAGAACGCCCCGGGCGGTACCTTCTAGCTTCACGGAAGCGAGGTCTGTATGAGTGGACCGCCTGGCCCTTAGAGGAAGGCCTCTGCCTATCTTCGGGCAAGCGCTGGGGTTTTGGATCACCCAGGCCTTTCACAATTTTCTCCAACTCCTCACCAAATAGGAGAAGTCCTTGAAAAGGCAACTTCACCAACCTTTCCTTTGAGGCCATGTCCGCTGCCCAT
Source organism: Microcaecilia unicolor (assembly GCF_901765095.1). Classification (NCBI taxonomy): domain Eukaryota; kingdom Metazoa; phylum Chordata; class Amphibia; order Gymnophiona; family Siphonopidae; genus Microcaecilia; species Microcaecilia unicolor. The sequence continues at coordinate 112,116,552 of NC_044033.1, forward strand.
TGTCGTAGGCACAGACGACGGCGAGCCGCCACTGCTACTGCCATTTGTTTAGCCGAAGCTCTGACAAGGTCATAAAGGGCATCAGCCAGAAAGGACAAGGCCACCTCCATCCGCGGAGCCACATCCAAGAAGGGCTCCGCTCCATCTCCGGGCTGAGCCACTGCCTGTTGCAGCCAAGCTAGGCAGGCTCTAACAGCATAACAGCTGCATGCAGACGCCCGAACAGTGAGACCTGCAATTTCAAAGGACCGTTTCAATGCTGTTTCCAGCCTACAGTCTTGAACATCCTTCAGGGCAACACCTCCTTCAACAGGGAGGGTAGTTCTCTTTGTCACCGCAGTGACTAGGGCATCCACTGTAGGCATTTGAAAACGAGCCATATGTCCCTCACGCAGAGGGTATAACTGCCCCATAGCCCTGGAAACTCTCAAAGGTCCCTCGGGGTCAGCCCACTGAGCCGAAACAAGCTCTAGGATGGAGTCATGCAAAGGGAAGGCCCGAGCAGCTTTCTTGGTACTAGCCATCCTGGGATTACCCGAAGAGGCCATGCCACTGTCAGGATCTTCAATCGAGAGGGTATGTAAAATAAGCGCTGGCAGCTCATCACGGTGGAAAATCCTCACCGCGGAGGGATCATCCAGATCCTGTGGTAAATCCGCACCTGACTCTGGTTCCTCAGACCAAGAACGTCTGTCAGAGTTCTCCGAATCCTCACACCCCGACCACGGGGGGGAAAAAGGTGCACCACAATCTGAAGGGGAATTAACCCTTCTGCGCTTATCTTTAGGCCAAGCATCCGGGAAAAAAGCCTCACTGGGCAGTCCCAGGCCAGAATCCATCGGGGGGGGGGGGGGGGGGGGGGCAATCAGAGGAGCCTCAGGCGACCCTTGAGGAAGGGCTCTTTTCATCATGTATGCTTTATGCAGCAAAAGCACAAAATCCGGGGAGAAAATCTCACCCTGGGCACTCAAATCCTGTCCGGTGCTAGCCACTCCTGAAATAACCTCATCTCGAGGTGCCCCACCCGGCTCAGGTCTCTCCGTGTCCACGGAGGCCGCGCCATGTGGTGTAAGCAAAATGGCGCCCGCTGCCAGCTCAGAGCGGGAAGAAACATCGCTCGCCATGCTTGGGCCGGCTCCTAAGCCAGTACAGCACGATTTACAGAGCCCTGCTGCTGATTTGCGCTTGCCACAAGTGGAACAGCGCTTTATATTGTCCGCAGCCATCGCCGAAAAACGGCGGTAAAATCCAAGATGGCGGTTTCGCGCCAAAATCGCCCCGATCGCGGGCCCACCCCGGAGGAGTTGGAAAACACTCTTACCTCAAAGGATCTAGTGTACAACTACGATCCTGCTGAAAATCAGGTCAAAAACCTCTGTTCCAGCGTCTCTGCGTTTAAAAACGCGACGCGACTTTTTTTTTTTTTTAAGCTGTGAGGAAAGCAGAGGTATTGAAGACTCCGGAGGCTCAGATGAGTGGGAAAGGCAGGGAAAGGGCGAACCTATATGCCTGCATCCACTGTTGGTGGGTAAGGACAGGGAAAGCAAGGCAATATGTCCACATCCACAGAGGTATGGGTAAGGCAGGGAAAGGGCTAATCTATGTGCCTTTAAAGTGAGGCTGCTATAGCCTCCAACACCCCGGTTAACAACTGGCAAGCCAGGAACCACCTCCCGGCAGATTTTTCTGGAGCTCGAACAAGCTGCAGCCACCCTGCTAGGGGAGATAGAGAATACTGAAGAGGCAGTGGAGCTAGCTGGCCAAGAGGGCACTGTGAAAGTTTGAGTGCTCTCTATCTCCCCTGCTGGTTGATGGACATAACCCATACGTAATGGCTTCATCTGCTTGATGACAAGGAAAGTGTCAATCCTGGTGACCACAGGTTGACTCGTGGGTTGAGTCATTTTTGTAAGGTTTTAGACCTTGTGGAGTCACAGACAATATTACATCCACTAGATAAGGATTACACCCATGTGGCTTGTGTGCATCCCTCTATGCTGTTGGTCTCTGTTTCCAAGGGTTCTGCGGATGGAGATTAGACTTCCTATAATGAACGATCATGCAAATGTATGGCTGGAACTTCAAGGTTTTCAGATTGATCCTTTGCCTAAAAATTGGCATTTTACAAATTATTTGTATTGGGATGAGGCTTAGAAGCAACAGTTAACAAATATGGACACATTATGTAGAAAATAATGCGACCCATGTGTCTGATTCTGTTTTGCTCTGGGAAACAGCTAAAGTGGTATTGAGGGGAAAGATGATAGCATATGTTGCTGGTAAGCAGAAAGAGGCGGCTAATGAACTTTTGTATTTACAAGCCCAAATCGATAAATGCAAGCGGCAATGGCAGATCACTAGGAATTCACTCGATAAGGATGCCCTTTTGGCTGCTAGAGTAGCTTTAAACATGAAACTTTCATGAGAAAACGATGCGGTCCTACAAATATTATAAGGTAAAATTATGTCTTACCTGATAATTTTCTTTCCTTTAACGCAGCAGATGAATCCAGGAACTAGTGGGTTAAGTCCACCTACCAGCAGGTGGAGATAGAGATAAAAAATCTAAAGGCAGTGATGCCAGATGGCCAGCTCCTTCCTCAGTTAATATGTCATTCATAAGCATTTGCCAAGGTCAAAAATATGAAACCAATAACAACCAGAAACCATCCTCACTATGAAAAACAGAGAACCAAATAAGAACTTCGAAATAACTGCAATTTGATCCAGAAATTGGAATCCTTTCTGTGTTCCCATATCTGTCTGAACACTGCAAAAGAGAACCAAGAAGGAAAAAATACCCGCACTGCGCAGAAAATGAAAAAAACATCGGCTGAACTAGGGAGGGATCCTGGATTCATCTGCTGCGTTAAAGGAAAGAAAATGATCAGGTAAGACATAATTTTAGCTTCCTTGTCACTTGCAGCAGATGAATCCAGGAATTAGTGGGATGTACCAAAGCATTCCTTAAGTAGGGTGGGAAGCAGATGCTCCCGCCACAAAACTCGCATCCTCCCGAGGAGACACGTCTAGCCTGTAATGCTTCGCAAAAGTATGATGGGATGCCCAAGATGCCACCCGACAAATCTGTTCCAGCGAAAAGGCCTCCGCCTCCACCCAAGAAGCCGCCTGTGCCCGAGTAGAATGCGCCTTCAGGGCCACTGGAGACGCCCGCCCTTGCAGCAGATACGCCGCTCCAATGGCCTCGCTAATCCAGCGAGCAATGGAAGCCTTAGAAGCCGCCTCACCTCTTTTCGATCCCGACAAGAGTACAAAGAGATGATCCGAGCGTCGAAACTCGTTAGAGACCTGCAAGTACTGAAGCAAGGCTCTCCGCACATCCAGGAAATGTAGCGAGGCAAACTCTCACGGATAATCCTCTCTTCGAAAAGACGGAAGATAAACCACCTGATTGACATGGAAAACCGAAACCACTTTAGGTAGTAACGATGGCACCATCCAGATTGACACCCTTGCTTCAGAAAACTGCAAAAAAGGATCTCTGCAAGACAAAGCCTGAATTTCAGAAAGCCTCCTAGCTGAAGCAATGGCCACCAAAAACACTGTCTGAAGTGTTGGATCCTTCTCAGAAACCTTATTCAACGGCTCAAACGGTGGGGCCTGGAGGGCTCGCAGTACCACATTCAAATGCTACGCCAGGCACGGCTGCTGCAGAGGAGGCCGAAGCCAAAAAGCCCCAAGTAGGAAACGGACCACTGCAGAGTGAGCTGCTAAAGAGGAACCGTCCAGTTTGCCCCTAAAACAAGCTAGCGCGGCCACCTGCACTCAAAGGGAATTATATGCCAATCCCTTTTGAAGCAGCACAGAGAGAGTGGGAAGTGGACCAATGACTCCAGGAGAACGGGAGATAAGATTTCAAAGAACCACTTTATTAAATGACTCGACAGAGAAACTGTGTTTCGGCCAAACGGCCTGCCTTAGAAGTCTTAAATGATCCTGTAGTTAGAAGAGGAGGTGCGTCTCAAGATTGAATGGTCTTTGGTGATCCTTGTACTCCCAAAAAACAACCTTAAGGTCGAATGGTCTAATGGTCTTGATAAAGACCTTTATGATATCTTGCTGGCGCAGCGTCTCGATATATCATATATCGAGACGCTGCGCCAGCAAGATATCATAAAGGTCTTTATCAAGACCATTAGACCATTCGACCTTAAGGTTGTTTTTTGGGAGTACAAGGATCACCAAAGACCATTCAATCCAGAGACGCACCTCCTCTTCTAACTACAGGATCATTTAAGACTCCTGAGGCAGGCCGTTTGGCCGGAACACAGTTTCTGTGTCGAGTCATTGAATAAAGTGGTTCTTTGAAATCTTATCTCCCGTTCTCCTGGAGTCATTGGTCCACTTTCCACTCTCTCTGTGCTGTTATATTTACGTGGGAGTTGGTGTTCATCCACTTAGGTGGATTACTCAATCCCTTTTGAAGACCATCCTGAAGGAACTCCAGAATAACTGGAATGCCGCCCGAAAAGGCGATTCAGTATGCAAAGCACACCACGCTGCTGAAGTAGACTGCTTCTGTGCCCCCAAAAGAGTGGCAGTGACTGGTCCTGAAAATCCCTTCTTCCTCAGCTGCTGACTCTCAATAGCCAGGCCGTAAGATCAAAGCGGGAGGTATTTTCCATCTGAACTGGCCCTTGATGCAGCAGATCGGGAGTCACTGGAAGTCGCAATGGTGGCTCTGAGAGCACCTGAATGAGATCCGCATACCACGGCCATCGGGGCCAGTCCAAGGCCACTAGAACGACCGGCCCCTGATGCTGCCCTATGCGGCAAAGAACTCTCCCTATCAGAGGCCACGGAGGAAAAACATACAGTAGCTGTTGTTCCAGCCATGGCTGGAGAACAGCGTCTAACCCTATGGATCCTTGCTGCCGTTTGCGGCTGAAGAACTGGGGAACTTTGGCATTGCAAGCCATGGCCATGAGATCCATTACTGGTCTTCCCCAATGTTGACATATCAGCCAAAAAACAGAGTCCAACAGCGTCCATTCCGCTGCGTCCAAAAGAGTCCAGCTGAGAAAATCCGCTTGAACATTGTCTTGACCCGCAATGTGCGCTGCCGACGGACTCTGAACATGCGCTTCCACCCATAATAGAAGATGAGACACTTCCACTGCCAAGGGAAGACTGCGAGTGCCCCCCTGCCGATTGATGTAGGCTACCGTTGTGGTGTTCTCCGAGAATACACGAACCGCCTGCCCCTGCAGAAGGTCCTGAAAACTCCGCAGCGCATTCACGACTGCTCGCAACTCCAGACGATTTATCGGCCAAGTCGCTTCGAGAGGGGTCCACAATCCCTGGGCTACTCGATGAAGACAATGGGCTCCCCAGCCCACAAGGCTGGCATCTGTCATGACTATGACCCAATTGGGAGACGCCAGAAAAACACCCTTCTGCAAACTGGCTGACCGGAGCCACCAGAGCCACCACGCGAGACTGTCCCTGGCCCGGCTTGACCAAGGAAGGCGTTGTTGATAATCCAGCAACGTCGGCGACCATCTGCTCAAAAGGAAATTCTGACGAGGCCGCATGTGAGCCCTTGCCCATGGAATGACCTCCAAGGTCGCCGTCATGGAACCGAGGAGCTGAACATAGTCCCACACTCAGGGAGCGCAACGACTGAATAAGGTCCGTACCTGAGAAACCAATTTGATCCTTCGCCCCTCGGGAAGCAACACCTTCTCCCGCTTCGTATCGAATTGCACTCCAAGATACTCCAGACTGAGTAGGAACCAGATGACTCTTGTCCATATTGACCACCCAACCTAAGGATTGCAACGCCGCAATCACTCGGTCGGTGACCACTCGACTCTCCTCTGCTGTCGTCACCCGAATCAGCCAGTCGTCGAGATATGGATGCAGCCGAATCCCCTTCTTCCCCAGGAATGCCGCCACCACCACGACCTTGGAAAAGGTGCGTGGAGCAGTGGCCATTCCAAAAGGAAGGGCCCGAAACTGGAAGTGCTGACCCAGCACCGCAAATCTGAGAAATCTCTGATGGGGCTGCCAAATGGGAATGTGCAGGTAAGCTTCCCTCAAATCGAGAGCCGTCAAAAACTTGCCTGGTTGAACAGCCGCAATAACTGCCCTTAATGTCTCCATGCGGAAGTGACGAACCCGCAAAAACTGGTTTACTTTTCTGAGATTGAGAATAGGCCGAAAAGCCCCTCCCTTCTTTGGAACCACAAAGAAGATGGAGTACCGACCTGTGCGCCTTTAAAGAGGAACAGGCACGATAGCCCCTATCCTTAGCAGCTCTCGCAAACACTGCAGAACCGCTGTCCTCTTGGCCCACGATACACAGCGGGACTCCAGAAAAAAAGTCTGTGATGGGAGAGAAGAATTCTAGCTGGTAACTTTCTTGCACTACATAGAGGACCCACTGGTCCGAAGTAATTCTGGCCCACTCTGGAAGAAACAGAGGAAGCCGACCACCTGCGCCACTGTTGGATTATTTGTAGTAAATAATTAGCAGATTTTAGTACACACAGCTTCAGCTTTAGAAATGTTAATTTCTTTCTTCATCTCTCTCTCATTCACCCCTGAATAATTCACTGCTGAGTCACTTTAAAGTTGAAGTAACAAAACATCTGTTTACTCACAGTTTGTAGTTAGATTATAATCAGACAGGCTTATATATACATATTACTATACATTTGTATTATCAGCTCCTTCCATGTGCTTAGATGGTAATGGATGCTCACACCACCATAGATCCTCTCAGGTTAGGAGAGATCATGAGCTCCATGTGCTCCATGTGCTGCATGTGCTGCATCTAACCCCCACAGGAAGTTGCATAGCTGTGTGACCTCTCTAAGTAATTCACATCAGAGGTCACAGAGTAATCACAGAGAAAAGATTGCTGACAGGCAATGCATGTTAAAATACAATACATTCCAACAAACCCCTTCTCATGCATAACTGTCATGCAATTATTTATTCATACAAAGTCCAAGCTTTATACGCAGATTCACAAAATGTTCTCTGGGTAACGGTTTGGTCATGATGTCAGCTGTCATCTCACTGGTGTGACAATAGTGTAGACTGATGACCCCTTCTTTTGCCAACTCTCGCACGTTGTGGTATTTCGTTGCGATGTGCTTGGTGCGTGACTGAACCTTGTCATTCTGTGACAGTCGGATGCAGCTCTGATTATCTTCCATTATCTGGATTGGTCTCTTTTCAGCTATTCCGAAATCCAGCATAAGTTTTTCAATCCACATCAGTTCTCTGCACGCTTCCGATACAGCCACATATTCAGCTTCTGTAGAAGACAAACTCACAATACTTTGTTTATGACTGGCCCATGAAATTTGTACATTTCCATACATAAACACATATCCACTTGTGGATTTATAATTAGAATGATCCCCTGCCCAATCTGAATCACAGTAACATATTAGTTTTGGATTACTATTGGCTGAAATCTTTAATTTACAATCAATGGTACCCTTTAAATACCTTACCATCCTTTTAACTGCAGTCCAATCTGATTTGGTAGGTGAGCTGACCCTTCTGCTCAAAATTCCTACTGCATTTGCAATATCAGCCCTGTATGTGGTAGCTAGATATAAAAGCTTACCTATGGCTGATCTATATTGGATGTTATCTGGTAAAGGTTCTCTTACTGTTTCATCCTTCAGAAAATCAGTGATCATGGGAGTGCTTACAACTTGGGCATCTTGCATACCTAAACTTTCAATAAGCTCATTTATTTTCTGCTTCTGGCTTAGAAGATAAGAACCATCATTTTGTTTCTCAATTTCTATACCAAGATAGTATGACACATTTCCAAGTTCTTTTATCTCAACATTGAGGTTTAAACACTTTACAATGTCCTTGTACTCTTGCTCACTTTTGCTTGCAATGAGCAGATCATCAACAAAAGCTAAAATGTATGCATATTGTCCATTTCTGCACCTAGTGTACAAGCATTTATCTGCTTCACCTTGCTTAAATCCTAAATTTGTCAATATTTCATGCAATTTTTCATTCCAACATTTTGCACTTTGCTTTAATCCATAAAGACCTTTGTTTAATTTACACACTAGCTGTCTTTGTTTTGTATTTATGAAACCTGTTGGCTGTTCCATGTACAAGTCTTCAGTTATATCTCCGTGAAGAAACGCTGTTTTCACATCAATGTGGTTGACTTGCATGCCTTTTGAGACTGCAATGCTCAGAAGTGTTCTAATTGTCGTGTGTTTCACTACAGGTGCAAACACTTCATCAAAATCTTCTCCATATTTTTGAAGATATCCCTTTGCCACTAATCTGGCTTTATACCTTTCCACTTTTCCTTGTGCATTCCTTTTTAACTTGAATACCCATTTGCATCCTATAGCTTTCTTGCCAGGAGGTAATTTTGTAAGAATCCAAGTATTATTTTTATCCAATGCATCAATTTCTTCTTGTGCAGCTTTATGCCATTCAGCAGCTTCTTCTGCTGGCATTTTCTCAATCTCATCCCATGTTAAGGGCTCTTGAGCTTCTGCTGACTTTGTTAGGTAAGACAGTCTTGGGGGTGGAACACCTTTGTTTTCCCTGGATGAGCGTCTGACAACAGGTTGGTCTGACCTTTCCGCATCCTCTAAATCTGAGAGTTCTTCTCCAATTGATTCCCCTTCTCCAACTGTACTGTCTTCTTCAATGATCCTTTCTGTGTCTGCTTCCTCTGCCTGTTCCTCGTTAGATACAGGTGAGTTGCTTTCAGACATCTGCCTTGGTATGGCATTTATATACACTGGCATGTCTATTATGGTTCTAGTTTCATATTCTGGATGATAAGGCTCATCTGGGATAATCCAGCCTTTATCAACCCTTTTGTTTTCATCAAAATATGTAACATGTCTTATGCCAACAATGCCAGTTTTCAGATTCAAAATTCTATATCCTTTGTGTCCTGGAGCATAGCCAACTAAAATGCCCCTTTCTGTTGTGGAATCCAGCTTATGCCTTCTTTGCTTTGGTACATGAGCATATGCTGTACTTCCAAATGTTCTTATGTGTGACAGGTTTGGCTTCCTACCATGCCATGTCTCATGTGGTGTGCGCTCAGCGCCTTTAGTTGGCATTCTGTTTTGTAGGTACACTGCTGTGAGAATGGCTTCCCCCCATAGTCTTTTAGGGAGATTGCTATCTGACAGCATACATCTGGTCATTTCCACAAGTGACCTAAATTTTCTCTCTGCAACAGAATTTTGCTCTGGTGTATAAGCTACTGTTGTGATATGCTGAATGCCTTCTTGTTCTAGAAATGTGCGCATGCTTTGTGAAGTGAACTCACCACCATTGTCGGTCTGAAGAACCTTTGGTTTTCTTTCAAATTTATTGCTCACCATGGCTACGTATTTCTTCAGCATGTCTGTGACTTGACTTTTCTCTTTCAGCAAATAGGCCACACAATATCTAGAGAAATCATCCAAGAATATTAGCACAAATCTGTTATTTCCCAATGATGGGATATTAAACGGTCCACATAAGTCACTGTGTATTAAGTCCAGCACTTTATTACTCCTATTTCCTGTGTATGCAGGAAATGAGGGTCTCACACCTTTTGAGTAACACAGTCTATGCATTTCTCCATTTTACCAGCATCTGCACTTATCTGAATGCCGGTGGCCAGTTGCTTACTGTAAAGATCCTGGATCACCTTAAAATCACGATGTCCCAGGCGGCGGTGCCAGATTTCCAGACTACATTTACCATCATTCTTCCTTACTTGCGCCATATGTGAGGCTTCACCTGAAATGCTCAGTTTATAAACATCATTATGCATAAAAGCTTCAGCATACACTTCATCATTTTTAGAGATTGTGCACTTACTGTTTTCAAAATGAATCACAAATCCCTTCTTATCTAATGTAGATACACTAAGCATATTACAAACTGCTTGGGGAATATACAAGACATCACTTACAGGAATTTCTTTAACTTCATTAGACACTTTGCATTTTAAGAATCCAATACCCTTTGCTTGGATCTTAGCAGTCCCTGCGTTTGCAGTTTTAAGAATACCTTCCTCTGGACACATTTCCTGAAAGAAATTCTTACAATTGGTTAAATGGCATGTGCTCCCCGAATCCAAAATCCAAGTACTTTCATTTGAATTATTATTTACCATAGTCAAAGATTTTTCTGCCATTAGAAAACCCTTGTGTTTATCTTTGTCCTTCATACATTTCCTGGTTTGAAAATTCTTTAGTTCCATTGGCTTAGGTGAGCTAGAGGGAGTGTTTTGTGTTTCCTTACACCATTTAGATACATGTCCCTCCTTTCCACATGAGTAGCAAATCAGCTTGCCCTTGGGTGGAGTTTTCCCATAGCTCCGCCTTCCTCTGTTCTTTGCCAAGAAATTTGTTTCATTTCTCTCTGACTTGCTTTGAGAACACATCTCCTCAGAATCATTTATTATGCATTCCTGCCTTAGTTTTGATGTTGCCTGTTCAAAAGATTGCCCTTCAATGGCCTCATTTACAGACCTAAAAACATCAAACTTCTTTGATAGTGAGGTAAAAAGAAATGCTCTTTTCAATGCATCACACATGGGAATTCCAGAAAGTTCTAACTTTTGAAATGAAGACATAAGATGCATAATGTGATCATTACATTTACTTTTATCCCTTAATTTGGTTTCATTCAACTCTGCCAACCAAATTGGTTGCTGCTTTGCATATGTAGTTGCATACATAGTTCTCAGTTTATATAAAATGTCCTTTGGTGTATCTTTTCCCTCCACTAATATGGCTTGTTTCTCTGAGAGAGCTTCCAAAAGCATGCACTTCACATAATAGTTTGCATTGTCCCATTCAGCCATATTTTCAGCTGTTCTGTCTTGGTCTAAGCATATATTTAATCTTTTTGCTCGAAGGAGACATATGAATCTTAGTTCCCACTGCTGATAATTAAACTCAGTTAATCTAGGCACCTTGAGAGAATAGAACAATGGTGAATTTCCTCCCTCAGCCATTTTCTTAGCCTTCTGTCTGCTGTGTGGGGGGAGAGAGAGACAGACTGAATCTTTCCTTTTAAAACTTAAGAGAAAAATGTGGCCTTTTTTTCTGCCTGGTAATATTTCTCTTCTTTTTCAATTCCTGGCCCTGGGCCCATAACCCTTTTGTTGGATTATTTGTAGTAAATAATTAGCAGATTTTAGTACACACAGCTTCAGCTTTAGAAATGTTAATTTCTTTCTTCATCTCTCTCTCATTCACCCCTGAATAATTCACTGCTGAGTCACTTTAAAGTTGAAGTAACAAAACATCTGTTTACTCACAGTTTGTAGTTAGATTATAATCAGACAGGCTTATATATACATATTACTATACATTTGTATTATCAGCTCCTTCCATGTGCTTAGATGGTAATGGATGCTCACACCACCATAGATCCTCTCAGGTTAGGAGAGATCATGAGCTCCATGTGCTCCATGTGCTGCATGTGCTGCATCTAACCCCCACAGGAAGTTGCATAGCTGTGTGACCTCTCTAAGTAATTCACATCAGAGGTCACAGAGTAATCACAGAGAAAAGATTGCTGACAGGCAATGCATGTTAAAATACAATACATTCCAACAAATGGCCCACGATACACAGCGGGACTCCAGAAAAAAAGTCTGTGATGGGAGAGAAGAATTCTAGCTGGTAACTTTCTTGCACTACATAGAGGACCCACTGGTCCGAAGTAATTCTGGCCCACTCTGGAAGAAACAGAGGAAGCCGACCACCTGCGCCACATCATTGGGAGACCGGAGAAGCCCCTGACGAGAGGGGGGTCCAGCCAGACGCTTCTCGTTGCGAAAGAAGAACGCTGCCCAAAACGAGGATGCTGAAAGGCTGCGTTGGACCGCCCCGGGTGATACTGTTGTGTCTCTCTGAAACGTGACCTAAAGGCTCCCTGCCTGGAAGTAGACTTGGGCTATCCTCCGGAAGACGCTGAGATTTGCAATCCCCCAAATCTTTAACAATCTTTTCTAGGTCTTCCCCAAAAAGCAATTTCCCTTGGAAAGACAATTTAATGAGCAGTTTCTTAGAGGCCATATCTGCAGCCCAATGATGGAGCCAAAGAAGACGCCGAGAGGAAACGGGCAAGGCCATGAGTTTGGCCGAAGCACGGACCAAATCTCAAGGCATCCGCCAAGTATGCCAGCCCAATATCCATCAGCGACATCTGAAGAGTTCCCGGCATATCAGACTCTGAAATCGAATCCATGACAGAATGTAGCCAACTGAGACAAGCTCTAGCCGCATAAGAACTACAAACAGAAGCTTAAAGTGTCAAAGCGGCCACCTCAAAGGCACATTTTAAAGAGGCCTCTAGTCGTCTGCCTTGCATATCCTTAAGTGCCACACCACCTTCCACTGGAAGAGTAGTCATCTTAGTGACCGCCGTCACCAGGGCATCCACCCTAGGTAGAGCAAACTGCTCTAAATGGTCCGCTGAAACTGGATATATCCTGGCCATAGCCCTGGCTACTTTCAGCCCCACATCCGGATCCGCCCACTGGGCCGAAATCAACTCTTCAATAGGTTCATGTACCGGAAAGGCCTTAGAAGGTCGTCTGGTACTTGTCATCTTGGGGTTGACCGCCTGAGAAGCCGCAACCTCGGGGTCCTCTATATTCAGGGCTTCCAGCGCCTGAGAGATAAAGGAGGACAACTCCTCCTTATGGAAAATCCTCAAGGCAGAAGAGTCCTCCAGTTGGTCAGTGAAGACACTGTCCTCCACCCCCATCTGCTCCGAGAGAGCAACCACGAAGGAAGCTGCAGACGACCGCATGCAGGACCCCTCCTCAGACCTCAAAGAAAGCCTAGGCTTTTTAAGGGAGGAGAAATCCTCTGGGGGAAAAACCCAAAATCTCTTGGTTACCTCCAGACCCCCAGTCAATGTCAGGGTAATTGAAATCAACCATTATTGTAGTCTCCAGTTTGATAGCTTCCCTAATTTCTGATAACATTTCTGCATCTGTCTGCTCATCCTAGCTAGGTGGACGGTACTATACTCCTATCACTATCCTTTTCCCCTTTACACATGGAATTTCTATCCATAGGGATTCCAAGATATGTTTTGTGTCCTGCAGAATTTTTAGTCTATTTGCCTGAGCTGCATGCTCAGAACAGACTCTACTTTGGGATTCACCAGCCCCCCTGCCTGGCTCTTGGGTGTGGGTTTTTTTTATTTTTTATAATAGCTCTATCCCCCTGATAACAGGGGAATAATGCTATACCAGGCAACCCACCAAGATTAAATATTTCCTGTGGGCTTCCTGGGGCTGCAGGGATGGCAGGCACCCCCAAAAGGGTGTGAGAGGGCAGGAGTGAGGGGGACCCAACTCCCTTTGCAACAAGAGCAATGTGGGGACCGTGCCAAGCATCTCACCAAATCACTATGGGCAATGACTGGGGCCTGCAGAGCTGAGCTTCGTGCTCTACCAGGTCTGGTCTATGACATGAAAACCTGGGATAAGGTCTTATGTTCTTTCAAGCAGTGTGACCTGCATTGCTGGGAGCTAGGCCAGGGATCAGGTGCATCAGCTAACACAACCAACCACCTTATACCTGTGATGTCACTTGGAAAAGTCTGTTTCTCTCAGCCAATGGCAGGGAGGGATCTCACTTCCTTTCCTTGGAGGACTCTTTAGAAAATGAAAGATAAGAACCAGCCTGGCCCATCCAACCTGCCCAGAAGTGGCTAGGGTTGTACCTTCCACTCTGTGCAAGTTACTCTCCTTTTGTTTTTTAGGATTGTAACTGCTGCATTAAGTGGGCCCTTTATGCTTTTTAAATGTGAAAGTCATTTAAGGTTTGCTTTGAGTGGGAATACTCTATCCAGTCAATATTCAAAGAGATTTAACTGAGCAGGAGAAGATCCTGCCTAGTTAAATTGCTTGTGGCCGGCTACCCACTCTACTGATGTTCTGTGGCACTTAACCAGCCAATGATACTGAATAGTGGCACTAACCGTCCACGTTGCAAGAGTCAGGAGTTAAGTGGATGCCGGTAATATTCAGTGCTGATTACTGCATAGCTAATTAGGTATGTAGGAACACATAAATAGCGGTCTTAACTTTGACCAGTTACCCTGTGGGTCCCAGCTCGAAGCTGCCAGCGGTCTCGCCCCCCCCCCCCCCCCCCAGCCGCCACTCCTATCAATCATTGGAGGTCCACTGCCTCTAGAGGTTGTGGCAGCCATTTTGATGAAGGAGCCAGCTGGGGCAGGAGCAACTGGGCACTGCTCCTGCTCTGAAATGACTGAAACAGTAAGTTTGAGGGGGCCTTGTTTGACAGCTGGGACCTGCATAAATGTTTAAAAATACGTTCACCCCTGCCGGCTAAATTTTGACCAGTATATTTTTATTCCATCCTCTTACCAGAGATAGTCTGGGATAATCAAATGCCTTTTTGAATTGTCATTGTTTTTGTCCCCACCACCTCCCATGGAACAGCATTCCAAGCACCCACCATTCTTTCTGTGCAAACACATTTCCTGATGTTGCACTAAAGTTCCATTCCTTTCAGCTTCATTTTATGTCCTCTGCCCATCAGCTAGAGCGGTATAGAAAGTTTTGCAAATAAAATAGTTCTGTAACCTTTTTTTTTTTTTTTTAAATGGTTGGTTTGTTCAATATCTTTCAAGTGCTTAAGTGGAGTGGAGGAGTAGCCTAGTGGTTAGTGCAGTGGACTTTGATCCTGGGGAACTGAGTTCAATTCCCACTGCAGCTCCTTGTGACTCTGGGCAAGTCACTTACCCTCCGTTGCCCCTGGTACAAAATAAGTATGTAAACCGCTTTGAATGTAGTTGCAAAAACCTCAGAAAGGCGGAATATCAAGTCCCATTTCCCTTTCCCTTAAGTGTCTATTTTATCTCCCCTATGCCTCCTCTCCTCTACGGCATACATATTCAAGTCTTCATACACTTTTTGGCACAGATTCATATCACTTTGGTTGTTTTCCAGCCTGATCGCCATTTTTCCGCCATTATCTACATGTCTTGAAACTGCTCATACCATTTGCTATGTTAAGAGCTACCGGATAAGTACATAAGTATTGCCACACTGGGACAGACCAAAGGTCCATCAAGCCCAGCATCCTGTTTCCAACAGTGGCCAATCCAGGTTACAAATACCTGGCAAGATCCCGAAAAAGTTCACTACATTTTATGCTGCATATCCTAGAAATAAGCAGTGGATTTTCCCCAAGTCAATTTAATAATGGCCTATGGACTTTTCCTTTAGGAAGCCGTCCTTAAAGCCCGCTAAGCCTTTACTACATTCTCTGGCAACGAATTCCATCGTTTAATTACACGTTGAGCGAAGAAAATTTTCTCTGATTCATATTAAATTTACTAAATTATAGCTTCCTCGCACGCCCCCTAGTCCTAGTATATTTGGAAAGAGTAATCAAACGATTCACGTGAAGAGTAAATACATATTTTGGCCCTTTTGACAGGATGTGGGAGTCATCTAAACTGGTTAACATGGCAACAAGAGTTATTTTTGAAAGGTTGATCCACTTTCATTCGCGAGCGTGGAGAGAAAATGATGGAAGATTAGCAAGGAGACACTGGATTTTTCTTATCTTAAGAGTTAGCCATGTCAACACTACTAGACATCACATCATCCAGTTCTGTACTGGTCCTTGGAGAATGAAACATTTCAGTCAAGATAGAAAGGCACAATAATGGCAATGTATCCAGATGTAGGCTACCTACCATATAGATCCAAATTTCTGAAGGGCTTCCACAAGGTCAGCTTCCACCACTGATTCACAGAGCCCTCTGACATGGACGACAGGGGAAACAGAAACTTTGTGATGGCTTCCACCTCCATCCTAAGAAAGAATTTTATTAAAAATGCATAGAATCAGAACTCTAAAGAACAGTTAATAAACAAGATATATACACATTTACACCACTTAGTTTACTTTCAATTGCATAACAAAAAAACAAACAAACCACAAACTAACAAACAGAAAAAATACACCCAAGAAAACTAGGCAGTATTTTTCGCTACACAGATCACTAAAAATCTTGCTACAGCTATTATTTTGCAAAGATAAAGGCCAACATTTTAATTGAAGAAACAAAAACGAGGAGGAAGAAGAAAACAAAGGTAAAAGGAGGTATTTATAAAAACATAAAAACATATGCATTGCCATACTGAGACACAGTGAAGGTCCATCAAGCCCAATATCCTGTTTCCAATAGTGGCCAATCCATGACACAAGTATATGGCAAAATACCAAAACAGTAAAACAGATTTTATGCTGCTTATCCTAGAACAGTGATCTTCAACCTTTTTCATCTCATGGTACACTCACAAAGCAAAAAAATTGTCAAGGCACACTACTGGAATTTAACCCATACCTGCCCATCCCCACCCATCCCTGCAAGTAATGTCCTTCATCTCCGCCCCCCCCTCCCCGGTACCTGTAACCTTCAGAAGTAGTTATTTCATTTAATTATGTAACTGAACTACATTAGCCTGTGGCAGAGACCCATTTACTAAGTATGTATTCTTCCCAGTTGCTGTATCAGCACAGGCAGAGAGCAAGTGCACCTGTGCTGAATTATTGAAGGGAGGAGGTGGTACTTAGATGTCTTGGAGGACTCTGGGTAGATAGTTGGTCACAGAGGTTCATACACTCCCATGGAAACCCCACAAACCTGCAAGGGATTCCCAGAAACCCCACTCCCATACAGCAGCTCTTCGTGACACACCAATGTGCTGCGGTACACTGGTTGAAAAATGCTGTCCTAGAAGCAAACAGTGGATTTTCCCAAGCCCAGCTTAATAATGACTTATGGACTTTTCTTTCAGGAAATTATCCAAACTTTTCTTAAACACTTAAGCTTTTACCACATTCTCTGGTAACAAATATCAGATTTTAATTACACATTCAGTGAAGAAATACTTTCTCTGGTTTGTTAAATTTACAGTATTACTTAGTAGCTTCATAGTGTGCTTCTTAGTCCTAGCATTTTTGGAAAGAGTAGACAAGTGATTCACAACTGCACGTTCCACTCCACTCAATATTTTATAGACCTCCATCATCTTCCCTCAGCAGTCCAGATATACAATAATCAACTGACTCACCTTTAATCCACATTTATTCACCCCTTCAAAGAAATGTAGTAGATTGGTGAAATAAGATTTCCCTTGACTAAATCCATGTTTGCTTTGTCTCATTAATCCGCGTGTGTGCCTATATATCTCTAATATAATAAAAGGCACCTTCAACGTTCTGAAGCTGACTCCGTGGCTTCAAGGGAAGGGTTCGTTAAGATCGTTAGGTACGCCGCTCTGTCACCATCTCTGTCGGCCCCGCCCTCGCGCCTCTGATAGGTCCGCCGTCCTCAACGTCATCACGTTTTGACGTTGAGGGCGGCGGACCTATCAGAGGCACAAGGGCGGGGCCGACAGAGATGGTGACAGAGCGACGAACATGAAGAAAAAAAAAATACCCTTCACTTCACCCGCGGAGTCAGCATCACTACGTTGCAGGTGGGTGGCTGGAGGGGAGGGAAAGAGAGGGGGCAACTACCCTGGAACAGGGAGGGAGGGAGGGGGGGCAACGACTCTGGAACTAACTTGGAGGGGGGCCAGATGGACACAGAAACTGGGATGGAGGGAGGGGGACACGACCCTGGAACAGGGTGGGTGGGAGGGGGGGCGGACCCTGGAACTTGGAGGGGGGCGGACCCTGAAACTTGGCGGGGGGCGGACCCTGGACCTTGGAGGGGGGCCTGGCGGACCCAGAAACTGGGATGGGGGGGGGACCATGAAACTGGAGGAGAGGGAACAACCCTGGAACTGGGTGGGAGGGAGAGCAGACACTGGACCTTGCAGGGGGGGGGGCGGACCCTGAAACTGGGAGGGAGGGGGCCCCTGGCACACACTCTCATTCTCGCACACACACTCTCGACCACAGTCTCACTCTCGCTCTGTCACACACACATTCACTCTTTCTGTATCACACACACACTCTGTAAAACACACACACTCCGGGGAAAACCTTGCTAGCGCCCGTTTCATTTCTGTCAGAAACGGGCCTTTTTTCCTAGTGTGTGTGTGTGTGTATATATATATATATATATATATATATATATATATATATATCTACACACACACACACACACACACACACACATATATACACACACACACACACACATATATACACACACACACACATATATATATATATATATATATATATATATACACACACATATACACCCACTCTATAATTTTGTTAACAGTATCTACTATTTTGCCCAGCACTGATGTCAGGCTCTCCAGCCTATACATTTCTGGATCATCTCTGGAACCCTTTTAAAAATTGGTGTTACAATGGCCACCCTCCAATCTTCCGGTACAGCATATACTTCTACTAAAACTGTAATTTTTAAATTTAGCTAAGTTATTACCTTGCATTACCTACAATTTGTGAAAAGGCAGCCTATCATGTTAGAAGCAGACAAAAACAGGATATGTACTTTCATCAGAGAGCATTACCAAACAACGTTACTTAGCATTTTAATATTACTCTATGATAAGAATCGTACAAAGAACAGCAAAATATTAAATGTTTTATTTGTACGGTTCTACTTGTCGTACATAACATAATATATAGGCTCCCAAGGGGTATGTAAGACATCAGTAAGGGAGTATGCTTTGCCCGGCAGACAAAAACCAGTCAATGCAAGTGCCAGTTTTCTGCCACTGCTCAGCAAGTTAAATAGTAAAATCACTCAGACCAGACAGTAAACAACCCAGGGTACTGAAAAACTCCCCAACGTCATATCCTTTAGTTTCTACGCCCCAAAGGTGACCGATACAACTCTGTCTTCCTTAACTATTCACAATGTAACCATAATCGTAACTGTATTTCCATTATTTATTATTTACAATGTATTGTAAGCCACACTGAGCCCGCAAATAGGTGGGAAAATGTGGGATATAAATGCAATTAAATAAATAAACATGATACTGCTGATTTGATATTAGAAATTTGTAACCTGTCATTAAAATTGTCCATAGAACTTGAAGAAGATTAGAGGGTGGCTAATGTTACGCCAATTTTTAAAATGAAGTTACTCACCTGTATAAGGTGCTCTCCAAGAACCGCAGGCCAAGTATTCTCAGATTTGGGTGACGTCATCCAACGGAGCCTGGTGCGGATGCTACCTAGCGTATACAGACAGTAGAAAATTCTAGCAGCTACCCATCGCGCATGTCTGGGTGCCTTCCCGCCCAATGACCGAGTGCAGGTTCCTCAGTAGAATAACTGGAGGTGGGAGGGTTTACGAGAATACTTGGCCTGTTGTCCTTGGAGAACACCTGCTACAGGCGAGTAATTTCACTTTCTCAGAGGACAAGCAGGCCATTTGTATTCTTACATCTGGGAATTCCTAGCTACTAGGCTCACTGAAAACAACAATGTTGGGGGGGGGGAGGGGGAGAGACAACATTGAAGCCTTGAATTCAATCAAACCTTAAACTATATACAATCTAGTTGTGGAGGTGCAGCCTGGAACAGAACAAAACTGCGTCTAGGAGGGTGGTGTTGGATTCTAGGCCAAACTGGTTGTCACATCTACGGTCTGCAGTACGCATTTGCCAGGATGGGCATGCGGCTTTGGGGAAAATGCTGGCATAATGGAACTCCGACGCTACTGTAGAAAAGGAACTTAGGGTGTGTGCGAAGAACTACTCTGTTGTGATGAAACTTCTTGTAAGGTGGATCAGCTATTAGGGCCTGAAGCTCACCGACTCTGTGAGCCGAAGTGACCGCGAACAAAAACACAACTTTCCAAGTCAAATATTTCAGATGACAGGAAACAAGTGGCTCAAAAGCTCTCATCAGCTGGGTTAGAACGATATTGAGATTCCATGACACAGTAGGTGGTTTGACCAGGGGCTTTGACATCAAACCTCTCATGAATCTAACAACTAGAGGCTGTACAGAGATGGGCTTACGCCCTACACAAAAATGGTAAAGCACTGAGATGTACCCTTACAGAATTGGTTTTTAAAACAGACTCAGACAGGTGCAGGAGGTATTCAAGTAGTTTCTGTGTAGGGCAAGAAAGTTCTGGAGTCTTGCTCTCTCACCAGATGGCAAACCTTCTCCATTTAAAAGAATAACACCTCTTAGTAGAATCTTTCCAAGAAGCAAGCAGGATTTTGGAGACACCTTCAGGCAGCTAAAAGGATTGAAACTCTACATTCTCAACATCCAGGCCTTTGACGGCCAGGGATTGCAAGTTGGGATGCAGAAGGGATCCCTTGTTCTGCATTATGAGGATCAGAAAACACTCCAATTGTCTTGGCTCTTTGGAGGACAACTGAAGGAGAGGGAACCAGATCTGTGTTGGCCAGAATGGAGCAAATCAGGATCATTATTCCCAGATCTTGCCTGATTTGGTGTTGTTAGGAACACTGCAGAGTTTGCTGTTAGAAGTACTTCTGGTGTTTGTGCTATTGGGAGCATTGCAGTCTTTGCTGTTTGTGTTTGGTGCTTTAGAAGCACGGTTGGGTCTGGTGCTTTGGAAGCATTTTTGGCTTATGTGTTAGCTTCCCTGCTTTTTCCTTGTGGCTTCCCTGTCTTCCCTTTTAGTGCTAGGAGCTCTTCTGGTTGTTTGGTGCATAGGAGCACCTTAGTTAGTTTAGAGTTGTAGAGCACTGCTTGTAGCTTGGTGCTTAGTAGCACCTGTGTTAGCTTTGTGTTTAGTTCCCTGCTCTGTTAGTTTAGGGCTTAGGAAGTCCCTTTGTTGAGCAGGGCTTAGGAGCTCCTGTTTAGTATAGGGCTTAGGAAGTCCTTTTGTCAGTTTACTGTTAGGAACACTCCTGCTGGTTTAGGGCTTGGGAGCACGTAGATCAGTTTAGGTTTAGGAGTACTTCTGTTTGCAGTCCTGGTCCCTGTGTCATCCGGTATCCAGTAAGTCCTGCCGGCCACTCGAACCCAAGGGCTCAACCCTTGGGGGGGTAGTGGCCAAGCGCAGGTGAAGCTGTACGGACCAGTCCAGTGTGTTCCGGTCCAGTGTGTGTTCCAGTCTGGTGCGCTCCAGTCCAGTGTGTTCCGGTCCAGTGTGTGTTCTAGTCTGGTGCGCTCCAGTCCAGTGTGTTCCGGTCCAGTGTGTGTTCTAGTCTGGTGCGCTCCAGTCCAGTGTGTGTTCCAGTCCTGTGTCCTCCAGTCCGGGGGATTCCAGTCCATGTGTTCCGGTTCGCTGGGCAGTGCCTGCAGTCCCTGCCGGTGTGCTTGCCCAGTGTTGGTTGGTGGGTTTTGCCTGCTGCTGTCACTCCTCGGCAGCAGCCCAAGGGCTCACGTTTGCTCCAGAGCCCGGCCCCGCGGGCTCTGAACCTGAGAACCTGACACACACACAGAGGACAACCAAAAATGATAAAGAGGATGGAACTCCTCTCATGAGGAAAGACCAAAGAGGTTAGGGATCTTCATCTAGGAGAAGAGACAGTTAAAGAGGATATGATAAAGGTCTACAAAATCTTGAGTGGAGTAGAACAGGTGAATGCAAATCAATTGTACTTTTCGAAAGAGTAGACAAACACTAAAGCAGTACTTCTTAACCCAATTCTCATTGCATACCCAACCTGTCATGTTTTCACAATATCTACAATGAATATGCAAAAGATTTGCATGTAATGCCTGTTATGCATATTCTTGTGAATATCCTGAGAAGCTGACTGCCTGGGTGTGTCCCAAGGACTGGGTTGAGAAGCACTGGACTAAAAGGACATGCCATGAAGTTACACAGTAAGACTTTTTTTTTTTTAAATAACTCTTAAGTCTAAGTGCTTTGAAAATACACCTCTATGCCATAATGCGTACTGCTAATTTTGAATATGCTGCTGTAATTTTTTTTTTAATCGCTTATGTCAAACTTATTCTTGCAGTTCACTGTATTGGGTGAATTTCTTCAAAAAAGTAGCAAATAAATCCCGATAACAAATGACCTAGTCCTTGAATTTAGTTCAGATGCTTTCCAAAAGAAATGGATCCTTATTTAAGACCCCAGGAATCTGTGAAATAGGGAATACTAAATAGGTGGATCATTGAAGCTTTTCCTTTGTAAGTATATATAGCATGCACTTTTCCAATTTTCATGGCTTTTTCAAGGCAATATCCCCCCCTCCCAATAAAATACTCTAGCAATTCTAAAATGTATTTTCACACGCATGTCAGTTTCTCTGTTCCATCCTGAATCTTAATAAGTGCCATAGAAGCTAGGCTGGCTGGCTACAATCCAAACCACTGCTTACGTAAACTTCTTTCCCCTACGGTATTTGAAAATGAAGGTTTATCTGCTCATGCAAGATATATTTCAAGCTTGACCAGTTGTGCTTGTGCAAGTATGAAATCTTAGCTACATTCTGTTAACCACAGAGGCTATTTCTGTTAACCCAATGCGCATGCCTAATTACAAGAAAAGCTACTATTTTAGAGTCTAACACAGTGGTTAAATGTACAGTCCTGTTCATATATCCATCATTTACTTGCCCATCTGGATGCAGCATTCTGAACAAGTGGATGTTTTCAAGTTTCATTTTTATTTGGATTATCTGCTTAGGGAAAACCATCAAAGTGGTGTACAACAAAATTCCATAGGTCAGAAAAGAATTCAAATATTCATAAAGGAAAGAAAGATATAGAAAGTATTGTCTAACTGCTGCGCTTCCAGAACCCCAGTGTCTGACCATACCCCATTACCAAACCAGAAACAAAAGTAAGATAAATGCTAATTGAAATAAATTTGTCTTAACGGCCTTTTTAAACAAAGAAGGTTCCATTCATAAAGCTACAGGAAAGTGATTCCAAAGTGTAGGTTCCACAGTATTACACACCGATTCATAAAAAACATCCAAGAAAACTTGACAAAAAGGAACTAACTTATTTTGCTCTGCAGAGCAAAGAACTCATATTGGAGATATTGTGACCGGTTGCAGCCAGATCAACATGGGGTTAACGTGTTCCCAGAACTCATCTCAGGAAAATGACAACACAGGACACTTTAGTTGCATAAAGTTAACAAACATATCTGTATTTTCTTGAGAAAGTTCCAAGATGGTTCCCAAATACCAACCCCAGTTTTAAATATCAATATATTGGCTGCAATTGAGGAATTGTACAGAAATGCCACTCGTCTTTCACTGTTACTGTTGTTGATCATCTGCAGGTATTCTGCCAATTTTGAGCTCACTCTTGTTGAGTGGGATGTAGCTGTGGTGGCTTCTTGTGCCTAGCATTGTTTTCACAGTTGCAAATTGATTTTCCAACGTTTTGCAAGCAGAACAAAAAAAAAGGAATTTTATATTCATTATGCTTTTGTTTGCCAGTTGAACAGATCACCAAGAGTCAAAATATGACTGGTGGCATGTAGATGGTTTCTTGTGGCAAGACGCTTCATGGTGCCACCGATGCCACCACACACACACTTTCCGTGGCTTGTTGCTGCTGACAAGTCAAATCTTCTTGGTGCATGCACAGATTAGTAAAGTTCTTGTAATTTTTATACTGAACTGCAGCACCATCACTGAAGTATTTAATGTTTGCAATATTAGGCAGCACCTCTTTCAGATGTTGAATGAAAGCCTTCTGAAATACACACACACACTTCATGCTGTATGCAAGCACTGATGATACAGATGGAAATGCATTCCAGGATTTCATTCAACATATGGTAAATGGAGTGTTGCTTGCCTGTTTTTCCCAGTAAAACTCCTGAATGGAATCCTGGACAACAAAATAAGTAGTTCTCAGAGAAGTCTAGCAAAATTAAGGCTGTATCCACTTTCAAATTTTCTTTACTGCTCTTGAGAAAGGCAGCTTGAACTGCAGTTGAGTACCGATGAACAGTGAGACTGTCGATCTGGTTGCAGAGTATGTGAATATTGTGCAATCTGTGTGGTCCCAATGCTTGAATGAGATTTCATCACCTTCTTCCAAGTCGAAGCACTATGGAGAGCTGCTTTGCCTGGACAGTTCTGGCACCAATGAATCATACAAACAGTTTTGTGATTCCATATCACATATGACTAAAGACATCAGCGATCTGTAGTCTACTTTGCTTCAATGATAGCTGACAACAGTAGCTTGACATGTTGATGAATCTGGCAAATACACACTGAATAAGCTCTTTTAGCACCAACAGTGATGCACCACGGTGGTTGCAATTCACAGAAATTTCAATCTTTACATTCTGTTCATCTTCTGTTTAAATATTTCGTATAGTCCATGAAGATTTGCTAGTAGCAGTCTTTTCTGCTTCACAATGCAACAATGATTTTGCAACTGAGAGAAAAACATGTGATTTATACTAAATTGAACCTACCGATTCCAAATATGAACTGCAAATTTGCCTGATACGTCTAGATTTTAAGTTATACATGCAAAGCCTATTCACTTATAATATTAATGCACTATATATTGGAAATATTCCAATGGATATGCCCGGACGTGCTCAGACAGGTCTACTGGCTGATGTCAGCAGTAAGTATATAAGGCAAGATGGATTGACGCAAATGTGTTAACGATCCGGACAATTTCTGCTACACGTGGCAAATACACTGATCAGCGCAAGAATCTGACAAAGCGAGTGCACCTTGCTTACAAGTATTACTTTGACTGTCAAATTGGAGATCAAGATAAAAGATGGGCACCTCACGTTTGTTGTACTGTGTGTTACTCTGGGTTAACGTGGTGGTTGAATAGTAAAAGGAAAGGAATGGCTTTTGAAGTGCCGATGGTTTTGGTGTGAGCAGAAAAATTACCAGACTTATTTTTGCATGACTAAAATCGCCGGATATTCAAAGAGATACAAGTCACAAATTGTGTATCCTGACTGTGAGTCTGCTCTTAAACCAGTACCACACGATGTAGAGAATCCAGTGCCTGCCCCTCCTGCAGCAGGAACGGCAATTGAAACTGACGCTTCTGACCCTGATGAAGAAGATGTTGATGTATTTCCTGATCCAGAACTGGAGGGTCAGCCGCACTTGCTGAGCCAATCAGATTTAGATGATCTGGTAAGAGATCTGTCATTATCTAAAGAAAAGTCAGAACTGCTAGCTTCTAGACTTCTGGAATGGAATTTGCTACAACGAAGCACCACAACTTCAAACTTTCATCATCGACACAACAAGTTAGCTCCATACTATGCAATGGAAAGCGATGTCTGTTTCTATACAGGTGTAAATGGTCTTATGATGGAGTTAGATGATACACATGTTCCCGATGAATGGAGGCTATTCATAGACTCTAGCAAAACAAGTTTGAAAGCTGTCTTGTTGCACAATGGTAACGAAAAACCATCTGTTCCATTGGCTCATGGGGTTGGAATGAAAGAGACCCATGCTTCTATGGAGTTAATTTTGAAAATGATCAAATACTCTGAACATAAATGGAATATTTGTGCTGGCCTGAAAGTGGTAGCACTGCTGCTTGGCCTACAGTTAGGGTACACGAAGCATATGTGTTTCTTGTGCCTATGGAACAGTTGAGATGACAAAAATCATTACAAAACGAGACGGTGGCCTCTCAGAGTCGAGCACACAGTTGGTCGGTACAATGTACAACGCAAATCACTGGTCGATCCACTTCACGTTTATCTTCCACCACTTCACATTAAACTTGGCTTAATAAAAAATTTTGTAATTGCACTTGATCGTGATGGAAATGGTTTCCAGTATTTGAAGGAGATGTTTAGCACACTGAAAACTGAGGCTAAAATAAAGGCCGGAATTTTTACTGGCCCCGAAATCAACAAAGTAATGCATGATGACACATTCAGAACAAAACTCAACCCTCTAGAACTTGCAGCTTCAGATGCATTTGTGCTAGTAGTACAGACCTTCCTTGGAAACAGACGAGCTGAAAACTATGCTGAACTAGTAGACAACATGCTTAAAGCATATGAACAACTTGGCTGCCGAATGTCATTGAAAATGCATTTCTTACATTCCCATCTTGACTTTTTCCCACCCAAACCCACCTCCCCGCTCCCCCCGTTTTCTATTTCTGTTGATGGCTCTCTCATTCTCCCTGTCTCCTCAGCTCGAAACCTTGGGGTCATCTTTGACTCTTCTCTCTCCTTCTCTGCTCATATCCAGCAGACCGCCAAGACCTGTCGTTTCTTTCTTTACAACATCCGTAAAATCCGCCCCTTTCTTTCCGAGCACTCTACCA
Source organism: Microcaecilia unicolor (assembly GCF_901765095.1). Taxonomy (NCBI): domain Eukaryota; kingdom Metazoa; phylum Chordata; class Amphibia; order Gymnophiona; family Siphonopidae; genus Microcaecilia; species Microcaecilia unicolor. The sequence goes on from NC_044033.1 coordinate 112,142,777, forward strand.
AAACCCTCATCCACACCCTTGTCACCTCTCGTTTAGACTACTGCAATCTGCTTCTTGCTGGCCTCCCACTTAGTCACCTCTCCCCTCTCCCCTCTCCAGTCAGTTCAAAACTCTGCTGCCCGTCTCATCTTCCGCCAGGGTCGCTTTACTCATACTACCCCTCTCCTCAAGACCCTTCACTGGCTCCCTATCCGTTTTCGCATCCTGTTCAAACTTCTTCTACTAACCTATAAATGTACTACCTCTGCTGCTCCCCAGTATCTCTCCACACTCGTCCTTCCCTACACCCCTTCCCGTGCACTCCGCTCCATGGATAAATCCTTCTTATCTGTTCCCTTCTCCACTACTGCCAACTCCAGACTTCGTGCCTTCTGTCTCGCTGCACCCTACGCCTGGAATAAACTTCCTGAGCCCCTACGTCTTGCCCCATCCTTGGCCACCTTTAAATCTAGACTGAAAACCCACCTCTTTAACATTGCTTTTGACTCGTAACCACTTGTAACCACTCGCCTCCACCTACCCTCCTCTCTTCCTTCCCGTTCACATTAATTGATTTGATTACTTTATTTATTTTTTGTCTATTAGATTGTAAGCTCTTTGAGCAGGGACTGTCTTTCTTCTATGTTTGTACAGCGCTGCGTATGCCTTGTAGCGCTATAGAAATGCTAAATAGTAGTAGTAGTAGAGGTTCCATAAAGACATTTCTACAATGGAGAACAGATATCAAGGCCGCTGGAATCCCAACATGATGGGGGACTACTGCTGGTTTTTGCAATGGGAAAATATGACCGGTCACAAACGCAAAAGCAAATGCCTGAAGCACTTTTAACAGTACTGGGCCTTGCTGAAGTAAGACTTTTAAACTGGAATACGAGACTTTTTTTGAAATTTTGTTATTCCATTACATTTTCATATACTGTTTAATACGATATAATTTGTAGCCCGGGACACAGTCATACCGGGCTACAAATTATATCGTAGTGACAGGGTAGATAGGACTGGAGGAGAGGTAGCACTGTTTATTAATGAGAACCTTGACTCAGATAGGCTGCAAATATTGTAGGATACAAAACCCCTATTGAATCTTTGTGGATTGAAATTTCATGTGAAAAGGGGAAAATGGTGATAGGAGTCTACTACCATCTGCCTGGCCAGGACGAACAGACAGACGCAGCAATGTCAAAGGAAATTAGGGAAGCAAATAAAATGGGCAATGTAACAATAATGGGTGATTTCAATTATCCGGATATAAACTGGGTTAATGTAACATCGGTACATGCTAGGGAGATAAAATTTCTTGATGAAATCAAGGACAGCTTCATGGAACAGCTGGTTCAGGAGCAGAAGAGAGAAGGAAAAATACTAGACTTAGTTCTTAGTGGAATGCATGATCTGGTGCGGGGGGTAATGGTGGAGGGCCGCTTGTTAACAGTGATCATAATATGATCAGTTTTGATATTGGCATTGAAGTAAGTGAACTTAGGAAATCAAATACATTAGCGTTTAACTTTAGAAAAGATTACGATAAAATGAGAAAAACGGTGAAAAAAAAAAAAAACTGAAAGGAGCAGTTCACAGGGTAAAAAAACTTGCATCAGGCGTGGATGCTGTTCAAATACACCATCCTAGAGGTACAGGACAAATATATTCCACGTAATAGAAAAAGAGGAAAAAAGACCAAATGTCAGTCGGCGTGGCTAAACAGTAAGGTAAAGGAAGCCAGAGCCAAAAAAACAACCCTTCAGAAAATGAAGAGAACCAACTGAAAATAATAAGATAAAACATACGGAATGCCAAGCCAAATGCAAAGCGGAGATAAGGAGGGCAAAAAAGGACTCTGAAAAAAAGTTAGCGTTAGAAGCGAAAATACATAGTAAAATTTTTTTTAGATACATTAAAAGCAGGAAGCTGGCTAAAGAATCAGTTGGCACGTTGGACAAAATTGGTGTTAAAGGGTCTTCACCGAGGAGGATTTGGGAGGGACTCCAGTGACGGAAAGGGAATTTGAAGCAGGTGAGTCAGAGAAACTAAACAAATTCTCTGTAAACTTGGAGGATGTAATGGGTCAGTTCTGCAAACTGAAGAGTAGTAAATCACCAGGACCAGATGGTATTCATCCCAGAGTATTACTAGAACTGAAAAATGAACTTGTAGAGCTACTGTTAGTAATATGCAATCTATCCCTAAAATCATGTGTGGTACCGGAAGACTGGAGGGTAGCCAATGTTACGCCGATTTTTAAAAAAGGTTCCAGAGGAGACCTGGGAAATTATAGACCAGTGAGTCTGACGTCGGTACAAGGCAAAATGGTAGAGGCTATTATTAAGAATAAAATTACAGAGCACATACAAAAACATGGGCTGATGAGACAAAGTTAGCACGGATTTAGTGAAGAGAAGTCTTGCCTCACCAATCTACTGCATTTTTTTGAGGGGGTGAACAAACATGTGGACAATGGGGAGTCGGTGGATATTGTGCATTTGGATTTTCAGAAGGCGTTTGTCAAAGTGCTTCATGAAAGACTCCAGAGGAAACTGGGATCGGAGGTAGGGTATTACTATGGATTAAGAGCTGGTTGAAAGATAGGAAGCAGAGAGTAGGATTGAATGGTCAGTATTCTCAATGGAGAAGGGTAGTTAGTGGGGTCCCTCAGGGGTCTATATTGGGACCGCTGCTTTTTAACATATTTATAAATGACCTAGAGACGGGAGTAACTAGTGAGGTAATTAAATTCGCAGATGACACAAAGTTATTCAGGGTCGTCAAGTCGCAGGAGGAGTGTGAAAGATTACAGGAGGACCTCGCGAGACTGGGGGATTGGGCATCCAAGTGGCAGATTAAGTTCAATGTTGACAAGTGCAAAGTGATGCATGTGGGTAAGAGGAACCCGAATTACAGCTATGTCATGCAAGGTTCCGGGTTAGGAATCACAGACCTAGAAAGGGATCTAGGAGTCATTGTTGATAAGACGTTGAAAACTTCTGCTCTGTGTGCTGTGGCGGCTAAGAAAGCGCACAGAATGTTGAGTATTATTAGGAAAGGGATGGAAACAAACACAAGGATGTTATAATGCCGTTGTATCGCTCCATGGTGCGTCCACACCTCGAATATTATGTCCAATTCTGGTCGCCGCATCTCAAGAAAGATACAAAAGAATTGGAGAAGGTGCAGAGAAGGGCAACGAAAATGATAAAAGGGATGGAACGATTTTCCTATGAGGAAAGGCTAAGACGGCTCTTCAGCTTGGAGAAAAGACGGCTGAGGGGTGGAGGAGTGGCCTAGTGGTTATGGTGGTGGACTTTGGTCCTGGGGAACTGAGGAACTGAGTTCGATTCCCACTTCAGGCACAGGCAGCTCCTTGTGACTCTGGGCTACTCACTTAACCCTCCATTGCCCCATGTAAGCCGCATTGAGCCTGCCATGACTGGGAAAGCGCGGGGTACAAATGTAACAAAAAATAAAAAAATATGATAGAAGTCTACATAATGAGCGGAGTAGAGCGGACAGATGTGAAGCGTTTGTTTACACTGTCAAACAATAATAGAACCAGGGGAAACAAGATGAAGCTAGAATATGGTAGATTTAAAACAAATAGGAGAAAGATTTTCTTTACTCAGCGTGTAGCTGGACTCGAACTCATTGCCGGAGAATGTAGTGACAGCAGCTGGCCTTACGGAGTTTAAGGGGGGTTTGGACAGATTCCTAAAGGAAAAGTCCATTGAACATTATTAATTTTTTTTTTGTTTTGGGTTTTGCCGGGTTCTTGAAGCCTGGATTGGCCACTGTCGGAGACAGGATGCTGGGCTTGATGGACCCTTGGTCTTTCCCAGTATGACGGTGCTTATGTGTTTATGTAGATCAGGTAATTGTTGGAGTAAAACTTGTTCTGTAAAAAATTATTCAATGCTTTCCAAGTGCTTAATTCATTTGGGCAAACTTATGCATAACAAAATTCCCTGACGTGTTACAACAATTCTGACTTCGGATTTGGAATACGCACACTGAATTTACTATAGGACAAATGTTTTTTTGCCCAGTAGCAAGAAATTTTTTTTGTTGTTGTGCTGTGATGGATGCGCTTGCCATCAATCTTCACAGAGACAGTCTTTCTTCACAGGCCTCAGGAAATATCCTCATAAAATTCGGCCACTTTAGATAACACTTCAGATGACAGTTCTTTACTGCATTTGGGCTCAGCCATGAAACCAATAATTTTCAGTAACATTCAGGCTTTAACTATAAATTTTTAAACTCCAAATTCTTCAGCAGTTTCCTCTATTGTTCAGCTTGAAGGTACCACTGTCAGTATCTGAATCTTCCTGTTTTTAGATGACTTAGCAACTGTATCTTTCATGTTGTTATTTCATCTAGATCAGAACATTTTGTGCAGTTTCGTATTGACTCTAGTTGTAGATCTCTGTTTCAACTTCCATTGTGCAAGCAAATTTTGTCTTCAAAGTTTCTTTTGTTTGCTCAAGTTTTCTTTTGCCGTAGCCAACACGATCTCTTCTGCTTACTTTTCTAGGTTTCACTGGACTGCACCCAAGAGCAGTTAGATCGTGTTACTATCAGTCTCTTCAAAATTACCCAAAGTTGCTTCTTCATATTCTGATACAATACCACAGGTACCTGAAGAACTTGCTGAAGAAGCTGATTTTAAAACACTTGAGACAAAATTTCTGGCTAGGTCTAACTTCTTGACATCTAGTGCTGTAATAAATTTTCCTAAATGTAAAAGTATCTCTCCTACTGTCATCCCTTTTATCTGTCATATCCTCAACCTTTCACTTTCCACTGCGACTGTTCCTGATGCTTTCAAACATGCCGTAGTCACACCACTCCTTAAAAACCTACATTGGACCCTACCTGACCTTCTAACTATCGCCCCGTCTCCCTCCTCCCTTTCCTATCCAAGATACTTGAACGTGCTTGTTCACCGCTGTTGCCTTGACTTTCTTTCATCTCAAGCTATTCTTGATCCATTTCAATCTGGCTTTCGCCCTCCTTCATTCAACTGAAACAGCACTTGCTAAAGTCTCCAATGATCTGTTCCTGGTCAGATCCAAAGGTCTCTATTCTATCCTCATCCTTCTTGATCTATATGCTGCTTTTGACACTGTTGATAACAGCCTACTCCTTGATACGCTGTCCTCACTTGGATTTCAGGGCTCTGTTCTTTCCTGGTTTTCTTCTTATCTCTCCCAGCGTACCTTTAGTGTATACTCTAGTGGATCCTCCTCTACTTCTATCCCACTGTCAGTTGGTGTACCTCAGGGATCTGTCCTGGGACCTTTTCTCCCTCTATACTTACTACTACTACTTAACATTTCTAGAGCGCTACTAGGGTTACGCAGCGCTGTACAATTTAACAAAGAGAGACAGTCCCTGCTCAAAGAGCTTACATCTAATAGACAAGTGAACGGTCGGTCCGATAGGGGCTTGGTACTCTGATCTCATCCCATGGTTTTCAGTATCATCTTTATGCTGATGACTCCCAGATCTACCTCTCCACACCAGAAATCTCAGCCGAAATCCAGGCCAAAGTATCAGCCTGCCTGTGTGACATTGCTGCCTGGATGTCTCAGCGCCATCTGAAACTAAACATGACCAAGACTGAGCTTCTTATCTTTCCCTCTAAACCAACCTCTCCTCCTTCCCCATTCTCTATTTCTGTGGATAACACTCATCCTTCCTGTCTCATTAGCTCGTAACCTTGGGGTCATCTTTGCACATATTCAGCAGATTGCTAAAACCTGTCGTTTGTTTCTCTCTATCACCAAAATTCACCCTTTCCTTTCTGAGCACACTACCAGAACCCTCATCCACACTTTTATCACCTCTCGCTTACACTATTGCAACTTGCTTCTCACAGGTCTGTCACTTAGCCATCTCTCTCCTCTTTAATCTGTTCAAAATTCTGCTGTACGACTAATATTCCCCCAGTGTCGTTATGCTCATATTAGCCCTCTCCTCAAGTCACTTCACTGGCTTCCTATCCGTTTCCGCATACAGTTGAAACGCCTCTTATTTATAAGTGCATTCACTCTGTACCTCTCCACTCCCATCTCTCCCTACATTCCTCCCCGGGAACTCCGTTCACTGGGTAAATCTCTCATCTGCATACTTCTCCTCAACTGCTAACTCCAGACTCCGTTCCTTTTATCTTGCTGCACCATATGCCTAAAATAGACTTCCTGAGCCGTTACATCAAGCTCCATCTCTGGCCGTCTTCAAATCTAAGCTAAAAGCCCACCTTTTTGATTCTGCTGTTAACTCCTAACCCTTATTCACTTGTTCAGAACCCTTATTTTATCATCCTCACTTTAATATTATCTTATCTCTTGTTTGTCCCATTTGTCTGTCCTAATTAGACTGTAAGCTCTGTCGAGCAGGGACTGTCTCTTCATGTTCAAGTGTACAGTGCTGCCTACATCTAGTAGTGCTTTAGAAATAAGTAGTAGTAGTTACATAGGTGGCAATGAGAATAATACACATACCAAAAAGTAAGACCCAAAAGAATCAGATAGTTATAATTATGGGCTACCTGATTTCTTATAGCACATTCTATTCCAGATCCAAGTTCCTCCAACATCAATCAATCATTTGCCTCACCAGTCTATTTAACTATTAAATTCATTTAAACAACCTATTTCTCACAATGATAAAAACTAAAGGCAAAACCACTGTGAAACTTCACTTATTAAAACAGCATGAAAATCAACCAAAAGAATGATAATGAATGTGACTACTTAGCTTTCTCTGAATAATAGAACACAAAGCTGCACAGTGCTGTGCAGACCAATCAAGGTACCAGACACCAACAGCAAATCAATGGCATTTCGGGCCACGTGACCTGCTTGGGGGGATGGAAAGCAGTAGTGGAGATAATCAATGGGATCAGCCATGTTCAAAAGAGAACAGCGTCACTTCAAGGTTAAGAAATTGTCCAGAGAACACAGTCAACAACTTTAGTGCACTGATTTCTAAAATACTGTACAACAAATTTTATTTTATTTATTGGGATTTATTACCTACCTTTATGAAGAGATTCACCCAATGCGGTGTACAGCAGGTACAGTTTAACATAAAACTTACAATGTTGTTAACAGCATAATAGTAAAATGAACAAGACAGACAGAATGAAAGAGGAAAACCTGAAAGCAGCAAATTGAGACCTAATAATAGGATTACCATGAAACAGGATAAAAAATATACATATTTAACAGCACTGAAATTCAAATAACAGATATAATAAGATGTAAGCAAAAAAGTGATGGAATATTTAATAAGCACATGATTAGAACAAACAACACTGCTATAATACTAATGGTTTTTTACAACACAGCCTACCATATAGCTGAGGGGCCAAGTGCAGATATATACATGGGGACAAGATGTGTGGTCAGTTGGGATAAACAGGTGGCTAAAGGCAAGTTCTTTGTACAGTTAATCAAGATATAAGGAACTGGTCTATGTTACAGTGGGTATAGCAAGTTGGTCCAGGTGCAGAATGGGTTTATAGTCAGTCACTCTATGTATTAAAGGCTTGGGAGAGGAGCTAGGCTTTTACCTGCTTCACTGGTTTACCTCAAATCACTGTTGAGTCAATACAGAATCTAACTGAAATGTAATCATGTGACCTGTGTCCACTTATTCTCATTGCTCAGATAAATCTGTGCCAAGCATCTCATTGGTCAGAATTTCATATCCGTAAAGCTCTCATTGGCTATAAACTTTGTTGCCTTGACCTATTTGCCAAACCAAATCCAAAGATACTAATTGTAATTTCTTTACCCATTAATTCTCCGTTTATCACACTGGTTTAGTTTTCAAAACTTTAAATAGTTAACCTGGCAATTATTTAGAAAAATTATTGAAAGTCTGTAGACAGACTTACAGATCTGTGCAAATTTTGGACCTTTTGTGTAAAAAGTGGTCTGGGAGAGAACTTTACAGCAGAAAAATTGTTTGATTTATATTTTAAAAATGAGCTAAATTATGACTAAATATCATAAAATTGCATCTAAACATCGCATAAAAACTAGTTCACTTTATTTAAGCAAACAATTCTACACGATGACTTTTGGCTCATAAGATTAACATATAAAGACTGAGAGAAGCAAAATGAAACTGGCATCAAATGAAAGGATTTTTCTTGCATTTTCAAATGATACAGAAAAATTAGTTCTTACCCAATAATTTTCTTTCCATTAGTCCCTTCAGATTAATCCAGAGACTTGTGGGTTATGTCCCTCCACCAGCAGATGGAAGTAGAGAGAGAACTTCAGAGATAGCTATATGTGGTCATGCACAGCCAGCTTCTCCTCAGAAGTCATTGGCTCACCACCAATGACTCGGCCTCAGTCGCGGCCCTATGCCACGGAGGTTATCATTTCTCCCACACTCCCCGCCCAATTGGTCGCGGAGGAGGTGTCGGGTTACTACTCTCACCCACCTGTAGTTTTCAACCCCTCCTCCTACCACAATCTCACTGCTTCTCATCCTTTGAAGTTCACTCCATCCGTCTATTCTACCCGCTACCACTCAGAGTTGCAGTCATTTACCGCCCCCCTGAGAAATCTCTCTCTTCCTTCCTTACTGACTTCGATGCCTGGCTTTCTGTTTTTCTTGATCCTTCATCTCCGTCCCTCATTCTCGGAGACTTTAATATACACGCTGATGACCCATCCAACTCTCGTACTTCTCAGTTCCTCACTCTAACATCCTCCTTCGCCTCCAGCTGTGCTCCACCACCCCTACTCACCGTGATGGCCATTGTCTCGACCTTGTCCTCTCCTTTTCCAACTCAACTTCCAATTTCCACACCTCAGTCCTTCCTCTCTCTGATCATCACATGATCACTTTCACACTCCTTCACCCCCCCTCAGCCCCGCCCAACATTAACCACTACTTCCAGGAATCTCCAGGCCATTGACCCTCCCACCTTATCCTCTAGTATTCCTAATCTCCTCCCCTCCATCATGTTCTCCGAGTCTGTCGACGAAGCGGTCTCCGCTTACAATGCCACTCTCTCCTCTGCTCTGGACACCCTCGCACCATCCATCTCCCGTCCCACAAGACGCACTAATCCCCAGCCCTGGCTGACTCCTTGCATCCGTTACCTTCGCTCCTGCGCCAGATCTGCTGAACGTCTCTGGAGGAAATCTCACACCTATTCAGACTTCCTTCATTACAAATTCACGCTATCCTCCTTCCAGTCCTCCCTATTCCTTGCCAAACAGGACTACTACACCCAATTGACCAATTCTCTCAGCTCCAACCCTCGTCGTCTCTTTGCCACCCTTAACTCCCTCCTCAAAGTACCCTCCGCTCCCACTCCCCCCTCACTCTGTCCTCAATCACTGGCTGACTACTTCCATGACAAAGTGCAAAAGATCAACCTTGAATTCACTACCAAGCCACCTCCTCCTCTTCTCTCTTCAACCCTCTCCATCAACCAACCAACCAACTCCTTCTCCTCCTTCCCTGATATCTCCGAAGAGGAAACTGCCCGCCTTCTTTCCTCCTCGAAATGCACAACTTGTTCCTCTGATCCCATCCCCACCAACTTACTTAACACCATCTCTCATACTGTCACCCCCTCCATCTGTCATATCCTCAACTTATCTCTATCCACTGCAACTGTCCCTGACACCTTCAAGCACGCCGTTGTCACACCTCTCCTCAAAAAACCATCACTTGACCCTACCTGTCCCTCCAACTACCGCCCCATCTCCCTCCTACCCTTCCTCTCCAAACTACTTGAGCGCGCCGTTCACAGCCGCTGCCTCGACTTCCTCTCCTCTCAGGCCATCCTCGATCCACTTCAATCCGGTTTTCGCCCTCTACACTCGACAGAAACAGCACTCTCTAAGGTCTGTAATGACCTGTTCCTTGCCAAGTCCAGAGGCCACTACTCCATCCTTATCCTCCTTGATCTATCCGCTGCGTTTGACACGGTCAATCACGATTTACTTCTTGCCACACTGTCCTCATTTGGGTTCCAGGGCTCTGTCCTCTCTTGGTTCTCCTCCTATCTCTCCCATCGTACCTTCAGAGTACACTCTCACGGTTCTTCCTCCACCCCCATCCCACTCTCTGTAGGAGTTCCCCAGGGATCTGTCCTTGGACCCCTTCTTTTTTCAATCTACACCTCTTCCCTGGGCTCACTGATCTCATCTCATGGTTTCCACTATCATCTTTATGCCGATGACACCCAGTTGTATCTCTCCACACCAGACATCACTGTGGAGACCCAGACCAAGGTATCGGCCTGCTTGTCTGACATTGCTGCCTGGATGTCCAACCGTCACCTGAAGCTGAACATGTCCAAGACCGAGCTTATAGTCTTTCCACCAAAGCCCACCTCTCCTCTTCCTCCTCTCTCGATCTCAGTTGATGACACCTTCATCCTCCCCGTCTCATCTGCCCGCAACCTTGGAGTCATCTTCGACTCCTCCCTCTCCTTCTCTGCGCACATCCAGCAGACAGCCAAGACCTGTCGCTTCTTCCTCTTTAACATCAGCAAAATTCGCCCTTTCCTCTCTGAACACACCACCCGAACTCTCGTCCACGCTCTCATTACCTCTCGCCTTGACTACTGCAACCTTCTCCTCACTGGCCTCCCACTTAGCCATCTATCCCCACTTCAATCCATCCAGAACTCTGCTGCTCGTCTTATATTCCGCCTGAACCGATACACTCATACTACCCCCCTCCTCAGGTCGCTTCACTGGCTTCCGATTAGATACCGCATTCAGTTCAAGCTTCTCCTTCTCACCTACAAATGCACTCAGTCTGCAGCCCCTCATTACCTCTCCACCCTCATCTCCCCGTACGTTCCCGCCCGAAACCTCCGCTCACAGGACAAATCCCTCCTTTCAGCACCCTTCTCCACCACCGCCAACTCCAGGCTCCGCCCATTCTGCCTCGCCTCACCCTTTGCGTGGAATCAACTTCCTGTGGCCCTACGCCAAGCCCCCTCCCTACCCATCTTCAAATCCTTGCTAAAAGCCCACCTCTTCAATATTGCCTTCGGCACCTAACCTTAGACTGCTCCAATTTGACTGCCACTACTTGATGTCTGTACATTTGTCCATTAGATTGTAAGCTCTTCGAGCAGGGACTGTCCTTCTATGTTATATTGTACAGCGCTGCGTAACCCTAGTAGCGCTATAGAAATGTCAAATAGTAGTAGTAGTACTGTCCATACCAAAGCAGTGAACGCCAAGAACCAACCAAGCTGCATAATCCCCTGCCCCTAACCTCCAAAATGAGCACCTCAACCACCCACGTGGGAGGAATAAATACACCACCGAACTGGGAACTGTAAGCATCATGTAGTAACTTCCCCTAAACCCTGTAGGTTACACTGGGGTTTTTTTCTTAACTAAACGTAGGAATGCTTAATGACACAAACACACAAAAAAATACCTGTGCCAACACACGAAAAACCCAAAGAAAACCCAAAACTCTGAAACAGACAAGAGTGGGCCTCTGGATTGATCTGATGGGACTAATGGAAAGAAAATTATCAGGTAAGAACTAATTTTTCCTTCCATTGCATCCCCAGATCAATCCAGAGACTTGTGGGATGTACCAAAGCAGTCCTTTAGTGAGGAAGGCAACATCCACACCAGATGCCATCACAAATGCCCTGAAAGCCATGTCCTGACAGACCACCACATCCAATCTGTAATGCCTCGTGCAAGAGTGTACAGAGGCCCAGGTGGCGGCTCTACAAATGTCCTCCAAAGACAGCAAATGAGCCTCAGTATATGATGCCGCTTGCGTCCTGGTTCAGTGCGCCCGAACCTGTACAGGAAACACTCATCCCTCAGCAATATAGATCAAAGTAATCGCCTCCCGTAACCAGCTTGTCGCTGTGGCTTTAGAAGCCGTTTCTCCTTTTCTCCTACCTGCATGAAGAACAAAAAGATGATCTGATTGACGGAATTCATTAATGACCTCCAGATAACGGATTAGAACATGCTGAATGTCCGGACACCGCAGGGTCTGGAACTCAGCAGGACAGTCCTCCTGGCGAAACGCCAGCAACATCAGCACCTGGTTCAGATGGAAATGAGATACCACTTTGGGAAAGAAGGATGGCACCGTCCAAATGCAAACTCATGCTTCTGTAAAGCGGAGAAAGGGATCCCTGCACGTGCTGAAGCAATAGCCACCAGGAAAACAGTCTTCATAGTAAGACCCAAAGGTTCAAACTGCGGGCGCTGCATCGCCCACAACACTAGGTTCCGATTCCAAGATGGTAACACCAGCAAGTGTGGTGGCTGTAGGTGATTCACCCCATGGAGGAATTGGATGATATCCAGGTGAGCAGCCGAGGATCCCTGAAGGCGGCCCTGAAAGCAGGCAAGAGACGCTAACTGACCCTTGAGTGTATTGAAGGAAAGTGACTTTACCAAGCAACCTGCAAAAATGCCAGAATCACAGATACCGAAGCCGATATTGCAAGGATTCTTGCTGAAAAACACCACACTTCAAAAGTGTGCCAGATTCTAGCGTATGATGTAGAAGTAGACCATTTCCTGGCCTGCAGCATGGTCACAATAACCGAATTATGTTACCCCTTCATTAAATGTGCCCTCTAAAGGGCCAGGCCGTAAGACCAAAGTGGGAGGGATCCTCCATTCAAAATGGTCTCTGGAAAAAAAGCCCTCCCTAAGCAGGAAGACGCAGTGGCCAGTCCACCAGCAGTCTGATTAGATCCACATACCAAGGGCGTCTTGGTCAACCTGGCGCTACTAATAGAATATCACCATTGTGGGATGCCTTGTGATCTGACTTACTAATCGACCCACCATGGGCCACGAAGAGAACACAAAGAGTAACTATGGAGCAGTGCATTGAGCCCTTTGGATCCGTACTATCTGCTAGAGGTAAAAAATACTGAAGTTTTTCCACTGAGCACCAAACACCGTTATACGGGTAATATTAGAAAAGATCAGTTTCTCTACCTACATGTGCTGGCAGGCGGGCATAACAAACCAATTGTGATGTAGTCAACACCACTTTTCTACAACAACGTTATGCCATGATCAAAGGAAATTCCAAAAGAGACGAGGGAAAAAAAACCCCGTGTTCAATAATATCAGTCTGGAAAGTGTTATAAAGCCATTTCAAAAGCTCTGGGACTCCACAAAACCACAGTGAGAATCATTACCTCCAAATGGAAAATACTTGGAACAGTACTGAATCTTTCTAGGAGTGACCGACCTGCCAAAATTACTCCAAGGGTTCAGCAACAACTCATCTGGGAAGTCACAAAACTTCCCAGAAAAACATCCAAAGAACTGCAGGCCTCTCTAGCCTCCACAATAGTTAAGAAATGAGGCAAAATGGGATTAATAGGAGTGTAGCAAGGCACAAACCACTAAGAGCAACATCAATGCTTGTCTCACATTTGCAAACACACCTGGATGATCTCCAAGTCTTTTGGGAAAATGCTCTATGGTCAGACAAGTAAAAAAAAAAAATGGAACTCTGAACACAGATTCCATTATGTCTAATGTAAAGCAAATACAGCATTCCGCAGGACCTAGAAAACTTGCCATGTTGAAGGAACCATAAATTCTGCAGAACAATGATCCAATGCACAAACGCAAGTCTATATCTGAATGGCTAGGGAGACACAAAATTACAGTTTTGAATTGGTATATTCAAAGTCAAGGGACACACACACATACATACAAAAAGCACCAGACCGCAAGAGTTCAAAATAGAGACAAAGTTTATTGACAAGTGACCACCCTTAAAGGAAGAACCCAGCTTGGCCACAGGTCACCACAGCAGGCTGCATTAGGGGTGACAATCCTGGAAATTGTATCAATAAAAACTCATGGTGCTTTTAAAAGCTGGTGCATCAATCACAATCAAAACTGTACTTGGGGAATAGTTCCTGCCGTCAATAAAAGTCCTGACTTCAACTCAAGAGATGCTGTGGCAGAACTGGAAACAAGCAGTTCATGAACAAAAACCTATGAGTGTCTGAATTAAAGCCCATTCTTGTTTGCAGAAGTGCTAAGATGACTCAGTGAAGTGAAAGATTGATATTTATTTATTTCAGCATTTATATCCCACATTTTCTATTAATACTTTGTTTCAAGGTGGCATAAAATAAAATAAACAAATCCTAACAACTGATCTCCACTGATTTAAAACATCAAAGAGATAAGAACAATTTTATCCTGAAAATAGCTTAAACCTCATTTACTGTCTTCATAAAAAAAAATGTTTCTAAAAAAGAAAGCTTTGTGAAAGTTTTGATAGTTGTTTATACATAATATCTTTTGGTAAAGAGTTCCAACTTTGTACATAAATAAGGAAATCCTAAAGACACTTACAACTCGGGAAAACGAAGAGTGAAGTAATTCCATGTTCTCATGACTTGCATTATGTAATGGTAATTCAATTAGACCTGTCAAGTATCCAGGAGTGAGGCCGAAGACTAAGTTATATGCTTTGATTTATCAGATAAAGGCAAGACGTACTCTGAATGGGAGCCAATGCAATTCTGGCAATAATGGGCTGGGTTTTTTTCATAAGAACATAATAGCTATAATGGGTCAGACCAATGGTCCATCGAGCTTCCAACAACAATGGTCAATCCAGGTCACAAGTACCTGACAGAAACCCAATTTGTAGCAACATTCCATGCTACCAATCTTGAGGCAAGCAGTGGCTTCCCCCCTGTCCATCTCAATAACAGACTATGGACTTTTCCTCCAGGAACTTGTCCAACCCTTTTTAAAACCCAGATATGTTAACCGCTGTTATTACATCAAGTTCCAGAGATTAACTATTCTTTGTGTGAAGAAATATTTCCTTCTATTTGTTTTAAAAGTATTTCCATGTAATTTCATTGAGTGTCCCTTGGTCTTTGTACTTTTTGAAAGAGTGAAAAATCGATTCACTTCTACCCTTTTTACATCACTCAGGATTCTACACTACTTCTACCTGTTCTACACCAATTATATTCCACCTCAGCCATCTCTTTCCCAAGCTGAACCTCTTTAGCTTTTCCTCGAGGTTCCACCCCCTTTATCATTTTGGTCGCTCTTTTTTGAACCTTTTCTAATTCCGCTTTTTTGAGAAACGGCAACCAGATGACCAGAATTGAAAGCAAAACTCAAGGTGAGGTCGCACCATGGAGCAATACAGAAGCATTTTAATATTCTTAGTCTTATTTTGTATCCATCTAATCTAATATAATAAAACGCACCGTGAACGTTCTAATGAGGACAACGTTCTGAAGGGTTCGTGGCGTTCGTGGTGTGAAGCCACCCAGCCGTCTCTGCCCCGCCCTCGCGTCAAACGTCATGACGTCGAGGGCGGGGAAAACACACAGATCGCGAGGGCAGAAAAAAAAACAAACGGATCGCACCCACGCACGGTGCGTTTTACTATATTACATTTACCTCTGTGGTGGCGGTTCCGGCAGCGCAGCGTCAGGGAAGGAGGCGGCGCTCCCGACGTCTAGCCTTCCCTTCGCTGTGTTCCGCCTTCTTCTGACGTCAATGATGACGTCAGAAGAAGGCGGAACACAGCGAAGGGAAGGCTAGACGTCGGAAACGCCGCCTCCTTCCCTGACGCTGCGCTGCCGGAACCGCCACCACGGAGGTAAATAAAAAAAAAAGAAAAGGGATGTTGGGGGGATAGAAGAGGGTGGGCAGCAAAGTTGAACACTGGGAGCAGGAGGGCAGGGGAAAAACGACAGCATGGATGCGAAGAGGGGGGGGGGGGAAGAAGAGGGCGGGCCAGGCTGGGACATGGGACAGAGAGGAGCATGGATGCGAGGAGGGGTCATGGAAGGAAGAGAGGGGAATTACATGAAAAGGAAGAATGGAGGGGGCAGGGGACAGAGGAGCATGGATGGGCATAGATTGGGAGGGCAGAGCTCAGGGAGAGAGGGAAATTGCTGGAAAGGGAAAAATGGAGGGGCCAGGTGACAGAGGAGCATGGATGGACATGGATTGGAAGGGCAGGACTCAGGGAGAGGGGAATTGCTGGATAGGGATGAATGGAGGGGACACATGGGCATGGATGGATATGGATTGCAGGGCAGGCCTCAGGCAGAGAGGGGAAATGCTGGATAGGGATGAATGGAGGGGGCAGGTGACAGAGAAACATGGATGGCCATGGATTGGGAGGGCAGGGCTCAGGGAGATAGGGGAATTGCTGGAAAAGGATGAATGGAGGGGGCAGGGGACAGATGGCCATGGATTGGGAGGGCATGGCTCACACTCTCTCTCTCTCATATACAATGTCTTTCTGACTCTCCCTCTCACACACTCTGTCTCACACTGTATCACATTCACTCTCTATGTGCCACACAGTCACTCACACACTCGCTTGGTCTCATACACTCACTCTCACAGAGAATCTGTGTCTCACACACACTCTCTCTCTCGCCCACACACACACACTCTCTCTCACACTGTGTCTCACATACACACTTGCACACACTCTCATTCTCACACACACACTCTCTCACAAACACACTCACACCCAGACTCACTCTCTCTCACACACTCACACTTTCACTCTGACTCTCAAACAGTCACTCTCACATACACTCTCCCAAACATACACACTCCAAGGAAAACCTTGCTAGCGCCCGTCTCATTTGTGTCAGAAACGGGCCTTTTTTACTAGTTTCCTAATAATTCCTAGCATACTATTTGCTTTTTTTGGCCAGCGCAGAAGATTTCAGCATACTGTCTACAATGACACCTAGATCTCTTGAGTGCTATGGACCCTAGCACCAGATTTATGTCTTCCCATAAATCAGCCTAGCATGTGTTTTGTGTCATTTGCAGTTTCCTCAAAATTTGCTCCCTGCAGCCTGCATACACTACACTGCAGTAGTCAACATGGGCTAACACCATCATTTGAACTAACATGTGAAAAACCTCTCTGGGGAAGAAACCTCTTATTCTCTTCAGTGTCTACATTAATCAAAACATTATAGGAAGTGTTTGGCTATAATTATTGCTTCTAAAGGTGGTACAACCAGCTACGTTTAGGGGGCAGTTGCTTTTTCTTATGGGCATTGGATACTCTATGTCCTCCCCCCTTTTTGTTTCCTGCCCCAGATTTTAAACTGTAAAATTGTAAATCGCATAGTCGCCTCCATGGATCATTTGTGGTAATATCAAGCAATGAAATTTTAAAAAATATTCAAAAAACAATTTAACTGGCTGGAAACAGCCGCAGACTGGTTAAATCTTTTGTTCACGGCTATCTGATCATTTTCAGCAGCACTTAATTGGTTCTCTGCTAAAAATGACCAGTTAGTGTTGAACTCAAAAGCAGCTAACTCATGGGCATTCCAGGGGCAGAGTTGGGTAGTTCTGATACTCAGCCACTTAAAAATCAGGCCACGTAAATAGCAGTCCTATCTTTAAGCGGTTTGGCTTATGCTGTCAAGGGCTGAATATTGACTTAACCGGCTGTGTGCTGGCCAGCTCAAAAAACAACAGATACTCGATGCTGGGCCCTGTCTGGGCTTCTGCATTGAATATCCAGAACTAACACAGGCAGCCAAAACGCTCGCCACTGCTGGCTATAAATGGGAGGTGGGGGTCCTGTTCCTAAAAAAATAATTAAAAAAAAACAAACCTCCTTTTGTGTTTACTCATGTTCTCTCTCTAATATTATATTTTGTTTAAAAATCACCTTCACAGAAAACAAACTTGCAAAGACTAGGTTTGCCTATAGAAACCAAGGCAAATCATACAAAAACATACCAGAATGATCAGATGGCACAAGTCTCACAAAATATCATGAATCTGTTGTTTTGGAGGATATAAAGAACACATTGATCTTATTAAAACAACTAAGACAAAAAAAAGCTTTAAAAAAATCTAGTTGAATTGAAACAGACAATGCATAATTTTAAACCAAAATATCTTTTAAAATATTGAAAATTATTTTTACCTTTAAAGCATGGGAAAATAAAGAACATAAAGCCCTTTTAAAACGATGTTTTCTAGCATTTTTAAGGGATAGTGAATAATTTTAAAATGAAATGAACATGATTTTTTACCTTCAAAGTATGGGGAAAACACACACATGCACACACAAAAATCATGATTTTAAAGAGATTATGAACTTTTAAAACAGCTTTCACCTTTAAATACCATCAGATTTATTCAAACAATGAGTAGATTTTATCAACTGCTACTTTTTATAAAACAGCAAAACACACCAAAATGACAACATGAATCCGCACCATCTTTGGCATTTATACGACTGAGGCTTGGTTTTCAGCGTTGTTTTTTTTACGGAGGGCTTGTGTTTGTCGTCAGCCGAAGATTTAGAGGGCTGGCGTTTTCTTCAGTTGAACATTTTTTGAAAGGCTCCGGAGACCTTCTGAGGGGCATTTTCCCAATGAAATAGCCCTGTTTGGACTAAGCTAAATAACTTTTCAGACATATTATTGGCTGGTATGTTTCTAGCAAGTTGGGTTTTTAGGGGGATTACATTTAAAGTTTAAGGGGGTAGTTAGACTGTTGCCCCTTGGTTTTTCCTATTTTTCAAGGGCTTAGGTATTCCTCTCGGGAGTGTTCTTTGAGAGAGGGAACAGCCTAGGTTGGGTTGGTTTGGGTTAGGTGTCCATTTAATTGGTAGATACAAGAAGGAAAGAGAGTTTTTTCATCCCATTCGTTTTTTTCTCATGTAGTCAGTTTTTTTTCTCCTTTTCCTTCTTGGGAGGAACCTATGATAGTAATGGACTCCGAATTATACAAGGTGTGTTAAATTCCATTGGAATGGTCCCTTGTGTGGAGGTTTGAGGTTCCATTTGATATATATGTTATACTTAAGGTGGAAGTTTTTTTCCCTTGCAATTGATTGGGACACCTTAAAACCAACTTTATAACAAACTCCTTTTATTAGGCTGGAATTATTTCTATCGAGTTTGTGTTCTCCTTTAGTTGTTAGAATTTAACATGAATCCAGGGTGAAATATACATGTTAAAAAGGCTGATACAGACATCATGAATGCCGAAACATGTCAAGCATCTTATGTGATATCTAAATGCTTCAATGACAGATTCAAACTGCTTTCAGAGGTTGCATATATGTAGGACCACTGGTTGACATTTTGTTTTCATATCTACTAAGTGCTGCAGTTACTCATTGCTTTTTTTTTTTTTTTTTTTGCTGATTATTAAGATACATCTTTCATCCTCAAACACACTGCCAGTCAATTGAATTGCACATAACTACATAAGAATAAGATCAATGGTCCCACCTTGCCCAGTATCCTGTTTTCAACAGGGGCCAAGCCAGGTCACAAGTATCTGCAAGAAACTCAAATAGTGGCAACATTCCATGGTACCAATTCCAGGGCAAGCAGTAGCTTCTCCATGTTGTCTCAATAGCAGACTATTGACTTTTCCTCCAGAAACTTGTAATTTAGGTTTAAAATTTTTGGACAAGGACAGTAGTTATCTATGTGACCATCTCTAGGAAACCATGACTAAAGTTGTGGATCCAAAATGCTGAGAATGGGTCCTATGCAGTCTGAAAAAGTTAATTTCATTTTTCCACATAAAAGGATTGGGTTTGCTTCCTCTAACAGAATTCAATAAAAACTCATTTTTAGTTTCTGGTGACTTTAATCACCTTTCCCAGACATGGTCACATATATTTACAAATTCTCTACTAGGATATTTTTCATTTAGCACAAAAAGCCAATTCAGTGAAATTGGAAAGGGTTGGGATTTGATATACTGCCTTTTCCGTGGTTACAATTAAAGCATTTTACACATTATATACAGATACTTATTTTGTACCTGCAGCATTGGAAGGTTAAGTGACTTGTTCAGAGTCACAAGGAGTTGCAGTGAGAACTGAATCCAGTTCCCTTAGTTCTCAGGCCACTGCACTACCCATTAGGCTACTTAATTGCAGCTAAACATTTTCACAGTTTAAGAATGCAGATTGGCAAAGAAACTAAATTAATAAAAATAATAAAAACGCTATGAACAGTTCAAGTTATTTTTGATTATGAACGTTGTTAATCACATCACCTCGACATCTTGTACAAGCGAAAACCTGTAGAATAGGAACAGCCCAGCTCCTTCAGAATCACGATTATGGTTTGAAGATTTCAATGTCCATCCATTCATTGTATACCAAAAACACATACAAATGCATGTGGTTTACATCTAATACCTGGTTTTTATCATTCAGTTTTCTAGGATTAACATGTTTGCTGGTATCTCAAATCGCAACAAAACACATTCTGCAGGGTGAGAAATCTTAACTAATCAACAAAATAAATCATACGTGAAGAAAAATTAACATGCTTATTATACCATCTAACCAGAATGTAGAATAGTCCAATAAAAGGTACTACAGTTTCTAAAGTACCCTGCATTATTATGACTAAATCATAGCAACTCTTTGGGTAAACATTACCAGAAAAACATGTTTACTTTTCCCCGCCAAAGGAGAACGACACGCCTGGTCAAATCAAAGAAAGGTCCGATCGAAGAAAAGTAAGAAATCATAACAAAAGATAACGACATCTGAACATCCCATTTCCCCTCTACTCATTAAAACATAAAGTGATCGCGACGCTGTGCTCTATACACACTATGTCTATATAACATAATAAAAACTGATTTAAAGCTAAAATATTAAAGACCATCATAAAAAAAAACCCAATTTCCACCCGAACATGTAACGGTCCCCTCTTATTTAATTACAACCTGATTATCATCATCACTATTGCAGCGGAGTGCCCAGCACACCTTCCCCTCACCCCCAGTGCCCTTACCCCGTAGGCCGAGGCGCGGGCCTGCTCCCGGCTTTCATTCTCCTCCGAAGCGAAGTCGAACTCGCCGTCTTCAGCGGTCTTGAGGCGCTTGGCTTGCGTCTCGTAATCTTCTTCTTCTTCCCCGTACTGCTCCTCCAACAAAGACATACCGACGCAACGACCGTGCTCTCGGCGAACCAGCGAGATGTGGAAGGAGGAGGAGTAGCAGTGCCCACGCGAACTTACCTACGCGAGACACTCACCGCTCTGTGTGTGCCAGCCAGCGGCGCGCCTCCCCTGCCCATCGCCCCCTAGCGTTTACTACTACTATCCATTACTGCGCATGCGCGCAGCCTTCCCAAGGCGAAAAGTCATAACGGCCGGTAATCTAGGACCCTAATGGTCAATGAGAAGAAAATAAAACAGTCTCTTCTCGTCCTTCGTTTCTATTGGCTGGGTCAGCTCGAATGCTGTCCGATTAGTTACTGGAGATGTTTACTTCCTGCAGTTCCCTTTGCAACCATTGGTGTTGGCTTCCTCTAAAACGTAGGCTTCAGCGGGAGGAGGAGGAAGAGGTGTGTGACTGACTGCGGGTTAATCCATGAGATCTGAAAGTCCGACTAGAACTCTGTCCCCGCCCCCCTTTCACGTCCGGCGTTTTTGGGCTCCTTTCGGGTGCCGATTGGGATGGGAGTTTTTTTTCCTATCTGGCAACACCCGATCGCTGCTGCATTTCGATGATAATAGAACTCTTGGCTCTCTGAAGATGACGTCGCTACACTAACTCTGCTCAAGTTGAGAGCTGCAGTTTGTACGAAAGAGGGAGGGATTGGGAGTTTGTGTGCTCAGGTGAGCTCTTTTGCACCATGACGTTGGTGCAGAGAGAACCGTTTGGGACCCTGCCGGGGTCTGGAGAAACGGTGGAAAAGTTCCGGTTGCAGTCGTCCTCGGTGACGGTGGAAGTCCTGTCTTTAGGGTGTATCGTTACTGCTCTGAAAACTCCGGATAGGGCTGGCAGAGTCGCTGATGTTGTGCTGGGATTTGATCATTTAGAAGGTGAGTATTGGGTTTGGGGGAGGTTTCACAATCTAAAAAAAAAAGAAAAAGACGATTATTTGTTTAGATAAATGCACACCCAGCAAAGTAATATTAAAGAACAGCATGGAAATCTCAGCATCTGACTAGGGGACGGTTTACCTTTGTAAACGACTGAGCAAAGACAAAAATTAACTGTTAAAGGTTTTTAAATCGAATCCGGGAGGATCCCGCTGTATCCGTTTTTTACCTTTTGCCTCTGACTGGTTTGTGATTCTTTAAAAGGGGCTCATTTTAAAAGCACTTAGCCTTCCGAAGTTCCATAGGTTTCTATGGAACTTTGGAAGGCTAAGTGCTTTGAAAATATGCCTCAAATTTGTAACTCAGGCTTGCATTCAGCCGAATAGACTCAACCAGTCCTACTTTTGCTCCGTTGTATGCATGGGTTTCATGTTGGGGTTTCCCCCTTTTTACTTTACCAATTTTTATAGATTTTTTTCTTAATTGGTAAAAGTCTGGACTGAATCAGCCTGTTTGAATGGTGGATTGCATGTTCCTAAGACATGAGCACCTGCGTTCCTATGTCGATCTGATTAATTTGTCAGTAGTCTTATCTCTCTCTCGCTCTCTCTTTTCTTCCTTAACGCTCAGGTTCTCTGATTTTAAGGGGCAGTACATGTCAAGCTTTGTGCTGCCAGGCCTGTACGCTATCTGCAAGTTCTGATACCAGGTTTTTGTAATTCTACAAGGACATGGCTTCCTAGACATAGTTGACATATTGAGGGTTTTCTGCTGGTGTTATTACACGACAAACGCCTTACTGTTGCACACAGTAGTTTTGGCCCTCATCTCTCACACTTGATCTATTGACTATTTATCCCTTTCTGTTCCTCCCACTTTTTCAGCTTCCTCTTCCTCTCATTGCAGAACAAGGGTGTTCCAGAAAGTGTGTGCCATAACTTTTATGTGAAGTAATCACTTAATAGACCAGCTTGAGAATGGTCCTATTTGGTTTCTGGTCCAATTGAGAGATAGAAACATGATGACAGGTAAGGGCCAAATGGTCCATCCATCCAGCCCATCCTTAGTAATCACTACTATCTCCTTTCCTAGGAGATCCCACATACCTGTCCCATGCTTTCTTAAATTCTGACACAGTCCTTGTTTCCACAACCTCCACTGAGAGGCCATTCCACGCATACACCACCCTTGAATATTGGCATTTGTTGTTTTATAGCTAGCAGCTTGGAGCATTTATCATATGAGACTGATGGCATGGCTCCCCCTTCCAATGCAGCATGGGAAATCCACTGCAGCTGCTGAGGTTACTTGTATATGGGCTAGATGCTGCTGCTCAGTTTGTGAAACTTAGGCATCAGGTCTGATTTTCTAGTTCCCATGTTGACTTGGCACCTGTGGTTGTTTGAGCACGGCTTTAGATGAAGAGGATAAAAAGGGCACTTGGGGGAGGATACAGTAGAAAAACTAAAATAATTCTTTGCTTCAGTGTTTACTGAAAGAGATGTAAGGGAACTATCCATGCCAGAAATGGTATTTATTGGTGATGATTTGGAAGAACTGAAACAAATGTAAGTGACTCTGGAAGATGTGATAGGTCAAATCACTAAATTGAAGAACAGAAAATCCCCTGGGCCAGGTAGTACACCATGGAGTATTGAAAGAACTAAAAAATGAAATGGGTTACAGATTACTAATAGTAGATCTGAATAGTATAGTTCACTGGCTTTTGTCAAAACTAATTTACATATTTTTGACAGGTAACCATTCTGGTTGCGTCAGCCAGTCAGAACTGAGGATCTGCCCAAAACATGTCCACTCTCAGCTCCCTCCCTGCCCCATCCCTCTTGATGTCACCGGCTGTGGTGTTGTCTGCTTACCTTGGCTTTGGTTTCCTTAGAGAAATGCTCCATACTAGTTGGAATGAATTGGAAGGGGGTCGTCAGGTGGGGGGGATTAGTAGTGACCACTGGGGGAGTAGGGGGAGGTCATCCCCGATTCCCTCTGGTGGTCATCGGGTCACTTAGGGCACATTTTTGTGGCTTGGTCATTAAAAAAAAAAGGACCAAGTAAAGTTTGCCAAGTGTTCGTCAGGGACGCCCTTCTTTTTTCCATTATCGGCCGAGGACGCCCATGTGTTAAGCATGCCCCAGTCCCGCCTTTACTATACTTCCGACAGTCCCCATGAACTTTGGTCATCCCCGCGACAGAAAGCAGTTGAGGACGCCCAAAATCGGCTTTCGATTATGACGATTTGGGCGACCCTGGGAGAAGGACGCCCATCTCCCGATTTGTGTCGAAAGATGGGCGCCCTTCTCTTTCGAAAATAAGCCTGAAAGTTATTCAAAGTTGTTAAATCTCAAGAGGATTGTGAAAAATCCAAAGAGGACCTTATGAGATTGGGAATCCAAATGGCAGATGACATTTAATGTCAGCAAGTGGAAGTTTAATGTGAAGAAGCCAAACTATAGCTACGTGATGCAAGGTTTCACATTAGGAGTCATCGTTCAAGAAAAGGATCTAGGTGTTATCGTTGATGATGTGTTGAAATCCTCTGCTCAGTGTGCAGCAGTGTGTTAAGACAGCAAATAGAATGTTTGGAATTATTAGGAAGGGAATGGAAAACAAAACTGAGAATGTTATAATGCCTTTGTATCGCTTCATGGTGCGACTGCACCTCAAATACTTTGTACAATTCTGATCACCACATCTCAAAAAAGATGTAGTGGAATTAGAAAAGGTACAGGGAAGGGTGAAGAAAATGATAAAGGGGATGGGATGGCCAAAGCAGCTAGGGCTCTTTAGCTCAGAGGGGAGATATGATAGCAGTCTAGGACTAGGGAGCACGCAATGAAGCTACTAAGTTAGTAAATTTAAAACAAACCAGAGAAAATATTTCTTCACTCAACATGTAATTAAACTCTGAAAGTTGTTGCCAGAGAATGTGGTAAAAATAACTTAGGGTTTAAAAAAAGGTTTGGATAGTTTCCTAAAAGAAAAGCCCATAAGCCATTATTAAGATGGACTTACAAAAATCCACTGCTTATTTCTTGGATAAGCAGCATAAAATCTGTTTTACTCTTCTGGGATCTTGCCAGGTACTTGTGACCTGGATTGGCCACTGTTAGAAACAGGATGCTGGGCTTATGTTATGTTCCCCCCTCTCTATCCCCTCCTTTCAGCGGACAATTCAGAAAAAGCAGAACTGTGTGGTTACAGTTTTTTAAGATAGAGACAGAACCCAGAGCCATACATTTTAGACAAATGCTGATCCTTCCCGTCTATCAATATGAGCAAGTAAGCCCTGCTCTCACAGTGATGTGTTGTACTGTAAAGGGAAGTAGGTCACGTGAAAGAAATGTATGGCAGCTTTTGAAATATGTGAGTTTTCTTTCCAGACATGTCTGGACTAGAAATACATTTTACACTTTACACGCTGACATCTAGAAAAAACAAAATTGTAGTCTTGGAGGTGGACATTCAATGGCAGTCAGACTTGGTGGATCTGTCGGCGTTGTTGTCTTTTAACTATGGTTATAAATACATGCTGACAATTATCAAAATGTGCTTGGACTGTGAGTCTAAAAACAAAAACCAGTTGTGAAGTGGCCGAAGCCTTTGAAAAGGTATTTAATTTAGGCCGCACGCCTAAGAAAATACAGACGGACAAGGTTAAAGAGTGTTTTTGTTTGTTTGTTTGTTTAAATAAACCTTTGCAGATGTTACCGAAAAGAAAAGGGATCTGCCATTTTGTGACCAACGACAATGTAAAAGCGGCCTTGGTACAGAGGTTTAACCACATCCTGAAGTCTAAAATGTGGTGATAATTCACGTCACACAACACGTTTCGCTATGTAGATGTATTACAAGCCATGCTACGTAGCTATAATCAGAGTTTTCATAGAACCATATGGGTCAGACCTATTGACGTGATGCCTCTTAATTCTCTGCAGGTCTGGAAAACGATCTGTAGAGGGAATGCAAAACTAGAAACTGCTATGAAATATTTTGCAAAAGGCGACCATGTAAGACTGTTGAAAACGAAAGACACGTTTGTAAAGGATATGAACATATATCTATTTATAATAATGGGTGTATTAAACAGGGGGCAGAAGCATGTTTACAAGATACACGGTTACGATGGGGAAACTATAGAAGGTTCTTTTTAACCTGAAGAACTAAAAATCCTGATTCTGACAGGGTATACCGTATTGAAAAAGTTTTAGAAGTAAAAGGAAGGGACCGGAGCAAAATGTGTGTAGTGAAATGGAGAGGCTGGCCTGAGAAATTTTAGCAGTGGGGTGCTGACCAACAACGTACAAGACATCTAAGTCTGTGCATGAGAACCATCATGAGCGATGGGGAGGGGGGGAGGGTGTTTCTGCATCACAGTACCTAGCAATAACTCTGCAGAAATATTTCTGCAAAACACCAGCTCTTTTGTTACAGTACGGTTACAAGATCTCTGGATCTATAAGGCTCATGGGAAGTGGGTTTGGTGGAAATGCAATAGCCACACACATGGGACAACATTGCAAAAGGCCATCTTTACGCCTTGATGGTGTATGGCTTACTGGATATAAAATTTGTAGTATGGAGAGGCTACTACCCAGCCGTTGAAGCTTTAATGGACAGTATGAATGAGGACATCATCACTCGCTAAGATGAACAGCCCTTGCAAATCTCTTATGACCCCATCAGATGTAGAATCATAACAAGATAGTTAAGCCACATGTGAAAGCGCAGCCAAAAACATATCCTAAGAAGTAATGGATCATGTCACCATGTCCATTCTGAATAACGTGGATAACAGAGTGGTGCAGACTGGCTTAGACTGGGACTAGCTGTCGTGCGAAAAGCCCATAAAAGAAAGAGAAGCAGGTAGACGCTTGTAGAAGGACCAGCTGAACCCCATAAAATAAAGAAACCCAATTGTGTAGCATCTCGGAAGCCTTAAGCGCAAGACCAAGAGGAGAGCTGATGCTACTGAGCTAGAAGATAAATTTTGAGAAAAAAAATCATGGTTTTTGTGCTTGATGGTTCGGAAGCGTGCATTAAATCAGAAATGGACCTCTCAATTGTCACCCACACGGTATCTCAAAAAAACATTTATGTGGAAATATCACCTTTATGGCCTTATAGAAAACTGTGCTGCTTTACTTTAACATAGCCAGTCATGGGGAAGATTATTTGGAATTTAACAATACACTGTTGTACCTAATCTTGAAAGAAGATGGATAAGGCATCACAGGGGGCAGCCAAAAGTGGCTCTAGCAAATTATTCGATAACCTCCCTTTTCAGCCAGCTGAACTTCATGATCAGAGACAGGCTCATCAGACAGAGCAACAGCTGCTACCCTTAGAGAGCCTTCATAAAACTGCTTCTCCATTACAGCGAAGGACCTTTCAAAATGCAGTTTATGAGCAGTCTGTGATTCATCCAGGAGCCACGAGTTGACAGATCCTGAAGGTCGCAACTCTGGTTTCAACGAAAGGGCGCGCTTTTCAGACGCTAGCCAGAAGGTACTGGATCTTTTACATAGCGATCTGTTTTTCCAAGCAAAACTTCTGATCAATGGGGTAGATGTTAAGATAAAGCTGACAAAGAAGAAAGATGCCTTCTGTTTAATGAGCAGGGATTCTGACGAAAACTACAAAGTATAGATCTTGTCCACCTCGTTGCTCATAAGGAGAGTGAAACTGTCACTGGGGGTAAGTTTGGGTCATGCTGAAGCACTGTTGAAGGCCAACGTCAAATATGCTGTAGATCGTGTGGGGCTGAAGGTGTTTGTAACATACCCGCTGGAGCTCACGTTACTAACCAGGAAAACCTCTTTCTGGGACAGTTACCCAAACTCATCGTCCTGGGGTTTGTGGACAACGGCGCTTTCAGTGGGTCCTATGTAAAACTCCCTTTAATTTTTGACAATACGATATCAACTTTTCTGCTGTGTATGTGGATGGGCGAACAAGTTCTGAGAAAAGCTCTTCAACCAGATTTTGAACATGATCACAGCGTAAGTTAATACATGCAGCTGGTAAACATATGAAAACACATTGATGATCGACCATACAAAGTTTTCCAGAGGTTACCCCTTTCTGGCTTTTGATGTGTCGCCTGGTCAGGAATGCGCAGATCGCTACTCCTTGATCAAAACTGGTAATCTGCGTGCAGAAATCTGCATTGCGAATGCTTTGCCCCAAACTGTGAAATGATCGTCTACAGGATATTTGACATGGTAATAGAAATCAATCTGTAAAAGAAAGTCCTGTTTGACTACATGTAAAAAATGAACACCATACAGATCCATTGTTTGTTGAAGGAGGGCCAGTATGCTGCAGAATCATTTTACCCAGCGATTGATTACTTGGTACGCTTGTGCCACGGAGACTGTCGGCTTCAGTGGTAAATGGCCACCCTCACGACCTACCCTGGCGAGCATTGGTTGGCCATCTATCTGAGTCAGAAGCGTTGGTGAATTTTTTTATTCTTATTGACATCTCCCTGATAGTTTGTTTCCTAGCAGTATTATGGAATTTTTACAGAAGCACTGTGAAATTATCGTGTACTACAACAGACAGTTGCAACACCCTCGACTATGTGTGGTTACCACTGCGTGTTTTTCTTACACCATTGCTGTAAAGATTTGTCTTATGAAAGTATTTTACAATTATATTCTGAAGACCCTTTGAAAAATGGTGGAGTAGTGTTACAGTTTGTGAAGAATAATAAAGAAAACATTGTACTTGTAGATCTTTTCAAAGTCTGTTTTGTAACCTAAAGAGATGTTTCCCACAAAGAGTGCCATACAGCATCTAAATAAAACTCTGGAAAGGAATCGTGAGTCTCGCGTCATTTGTCATGTGCAAAGTTTATTAAAACTGTATGTATTACATATTTAACTATTATCTGTTCAATGCAGATTGCTTCTTATAGGGGAGGGTAATGTTTTTCACAGATTTCTCTTTTTTTAAGGGGAAGAGATTCTTTGGTTTTTCACAGGGGTGGTAAATTTCGCAGAGACGTCCACAGGTTTTCTCTAAGAAGTTCAAGCAGATCCCTGTTGCTTGTGTTGCTGACTATAGTGGAGGGTATATGATTTTGGCCAAGGACTGCGTGAACTCTTCCCAACCTCTGGGTTTCTTTTATTGGGAAAGTGTGTCTCTGCATAGGCCTGCAAACCAGGTCAAGCAAATTAGACCTGTTGATGGGGTACTCTTTGTATACAAAAGTCCCGTCGGCATCCCAGATTGCCTCATCCTTGTGCCTGGATAGCTTATCGAGCAACACTTCTGTGTTTTTCCTATAATGTGCACCAGTTTTTAACACTTCCTGAAGAACTGGGTCAGGCAGCCTGTTATCTAGCAGTGCCTCCTTCTGATTATGACCTTGTTCGGTAGATTGTGGTTTATTATTTTCTGTTTCCCTTTCGTTGTGTGTGGCAGACGAAAGGTAGTGCTGTAACACAGCTGAATAACATTTGGCCTTTTTATATTCAGGTTGGTCTGAAACTTCTGCTTTGTTTTAAGAGCTATCGTTTTGTCCTCAAAACTCTTTATTGCATGCCGTAGTCTTTTCAGGATACTGATCTGATACTGTGATAATGGTATGTTACCTTTCAGAGTATTTAGGGCTATCTTTGCTATAGCCGCTATTAAGTTGAGGTAATTCCGAGGATAGCCTTTTTCTGCTGGGGCGAGGCCTGAACTAAAATTTTTTTTTTTAAACTCCAGGTTCTTCTTCAGGCGGCTAGACATGTCGTTGCCTGTGAGAGCGTGATTAGTGTTTGTGGAAAATGCAGCACTTTATCACTTCTTTTGATAGGCAGTCTCTGTTTTCTCGCTGTATACGACCGTCAAAGCTGGGAGAAAGATTTCCATCCTCAGTTTGTAATCCTTGGGCATCAGCACGTGCAATTCCACGATGAAATAGCCATATGGTTTTCTGGTGGCGTATTTGAAGGCCTCAAGAAAGAAAGTGTCTTGCCTGGGTGCATGTGTCTGGCGAGAACAGCTCTAACAGCTGTAACTGCTTATCTCTCGACTTCTTAAATTTCACCATATATTTGGTATTTAAGGTGATAGTGCAGCTTATTCTTCCTTGACAAAAAATGTTCTAGACGATATATAATGCTTAAATTTCTGTGGTGTGTATATTTGGTAAAAGCTTTTTCAAGCTCATAATTTTTACAAGTAGACAAAATCAACGATGACACGATTTACTTTATGGGCCGGAAACAACAGGTCGTCATTAAATATTACTGGCAGCAAATATATAAATGGGTACCGGTTTGACAGTTTTTCATACATAGGTTGGCAGTAGGTGTAACACCATATCATTTGATTGGGTTTCATGCTGAACGTAAGATTGGTGTGTTGTTCTAATTTTTTAACAAAGAAACTTTTACCCACTCTTGGAGAGTCCCTGTTATGATTCATGAAAAGGGATGGAGCAGGCTTGTGTCAAACTCTTCAGTATCCATAGTGAAAAAGTAAACTAGCTATCGCTTCTGATAAACAAGCGTGCGAGACGTCCACTTGTGATCAAAGTATTGAGAGCCATCTGAGTAGCATTAAGAGTATCACGGGCAGTAGGGGTAGGTTCCCGAATAAAAGCTCATTTTGCCTGGCAATGCCCTGGGCTACACATTTATTCCTAGCACTAGTATAAGCTATTGAAGCCCTGCGAAGTACCACTTTCACTGTAGGCCAAAAGAATAAGAGGCCTTCAGCGTGCTGTTCGTTAAAGACAAAAATCCTCCCACTTGGCCAAAAGGTTTATGAAATTCCTCATTTTTGTACAAATAGGCGGGAAAGCACCAGTCTGGGTGCAGTGCATTAAAAAAGGATCTAGTTCCATGTCAACACAAATCATATAATGATCGGAGACCTCAAGGGGCTCCACATAAGCAGAATGGACTACTGAAAACTTGCCTTGCTGCACCAAAATATATTCAAGTCTAGACATTGCGCCATGGGATCGAGAGAGGTGCATATAATCACATTCTGCAGGATGATATAAACACTAGGAGTCTACTAAATTCAACGTTCTACTAAGATGGTTTACTAGAGAGTTCCCATGGAAAGCAGAATTATCCCATCCCATAGAATGATCCATAGCAGGGTCCATGACCAAATTAAAACCTCCCAGTAAAATTAGGGGTTGATCAGCTTAAGGTACACAGAGCCGCACAGTTTTCCTATGGGAAGCAGGTTTGAAGACAGACCCAAAGGTTTTCCCTTGAAGGAGCAGCTTCTGAAGCAAAGACGCCCTTCAGCATCCTATATAATAATTCTCACCTCCAACGTTCTAATGTGCCTGGGACCGTGGCTCCCTCGGAGGTGGTCTGCTAGGCAGTTTAGAATGCACTGACGTCAGTGATGTCACTGACAGCTGATTCCAAGGCAAGGGGAGGAGTTCCCTACTCCTCCCCCTGCCTGGGAAACAGCTGTCAGTGCCCCCCCTCGGCGCAATATCCAAGCCCCTACCCTGCAAAACCGTGAGCCAGGCAGGGGGAGGAGTACCTACTCCTCCCCCTGCCTACCAATCAACTCTCAGTGCCCCCCCTTGGCGCAGCACCCAAGCCCCTACCTCCCTCCCTCGACACATCACCCAAGACCCTCCCCCCCCCCCCCCCCCCGGCGCATCACCAAAGCCCCTAACCCCCCCTCTCGGGCACATCAACTCCCTCGCCACCCACAGCGGCCGATACAAAAAGAAAAAAGCCAAAAAAAGATTTTTAACCTGATACGCGGCTCCGTAGACAGCCATCTGGCATTGGCTGTCGTCACTGCAGCCGCTCCTCCTCTCACCTCCACATCACTGCCCCTGCAGGAAGACCCCGGACGAGCGCAGCGACGTCAGAGGGGAGAGGAGGAGCGGCTGCAGAGATGACAGCCAATGCCAGATGGCTGTCTACGGAGCCGTGTTTCAGGTTTAAAATCTTTTTTTGACTTTTTTTCTTTTTGTACCGGCCGCTGCTGCTCAACAGGAGACGTAGCAGCGGCCGGACAGTGTTAGTATTGGCGGCTGCAGGTGGCGAGGGGGTTGATGTGCCCGAGGGGGGGGTAGGAGCTTGGGTGATGCGCTGGGGGGGTAGGGGTTTGGGTGATGTGCCGAGGGGGGAGGGGAGGGTCGCTGGACATGGGTGGCTGGAGGGGGCAGGGGGAGAGGAGGGTCGCTGGACATGGATGGCTGCAGGGGGGGGGAAGGGAAGAGGCAGGTGGGGAGGGGGTCCTGAGACCAGATGGGTGGCTGCAGGGGAGGGCAGGGGAGACAGAAGGGATGCTGCGGGGGGGGGGCAGGGGAGAGAGGTGGGTCGCTGGACATGGGTGGCTGCAGGGGAGAGAGGAGGGCTGCTGCACATGCGTGGTGGCTGCAAGGGCAGAGGAGGGTTGGTGGGGAGTGGGTCCTGAGACCAGATGGGTGGCTGCAGGGGGGGGATTACTTTGCTAGCGCCCGTTTCATTGCCTACCGAAACGGGCCTTTTATACTAGCCTTTAAATAAAGGGAAAACCTCACAAAGCAAAAACTTGTGGACCAGTATGTCAATCCCGCCCCTACACCCTTCAGCAGCAGAATAAAACATCTGACCTACCTAAGAGCGTTTTAATTTCTTGTATTCCATATCTGATAGCTTCGTCTCCTGAAGGCAAACAACATGCACCTCTTGGCTCTGAAATGCTGGCAGAATTTTTGTACGCCTAATTGTTGATATGCCACTCACATTCCAGGACACCAGCCTAGTTGTAGCAAACATCCCCACTAAAAAGGTAACCTAGGAAACATTGAGAGTAATAACTAAGAATTTATTCCTAGGGTGCCCAGTCTCCTCCCCAAGAGTCCAGAGCAACAAGAGCCACATTGGTGCAGTAGGTATAAGGAAAGGATAACCCACCATTCCAAGCAAAATCTTTACTTCAACCCAAAATCCCCCCCACACCTACAAATACCCATCCTAAAACCCCACAAATAATTAAAAAAACCCTTGGCTCACCAGCACTAATGCGCTAGTAAGCAAGACACATGCTACATGATGGGGGACCCTAGTCAACCCCCCCCCCCCCCCGCCCAGACAATTAAAATATGCCAGTCCTCTAGGAAAAGCTTGAAACTGAGATCTGACACCTCGCCCCAAATATATGCAAAATTAATGTAATAAGCTCATACACACATCTGCAATTTGCATGAATATACTCTCACTCTTAGGCACCTCAATCTGTAGAGTAAACAAATGACACAGCTAAGAAGTTCACATGGTTTAAGCCACCCCCGAGGAAGTGATAACCTCTATGTAAGGGGAATCAAATGCCCGCCATTGTCCTTCAGCAGACAATTTAAGTGTGACCGGGTAGGTGAGCATGGATCGATAATTGAGTTCATGCACGCGGGCACACCCAGGTGTAAAACGGCACTGCTTTTCCTGTAGAGCCTGCAAGTAGCTGTGAAAAATGTTTATATTGACCCCCTCCAAGTCCAAGGAGTCCCTCTTATTTCGAAATTGTCTGAGAATAGCTAACTTATGGAGGTAGTTGTGTATGTTGCTAATGACTACCCATGGCTGAACAGCGCCCTCCTGGTGATGGCCCAATGCGCACTCTTCAGGCACACGGGGCCCAGGCCCTCAGGAGCAATAAATTCTTTTTTGAAATCGTTCTTCCAATAGAGACCCCCCTGGCAAGGACTCAGGCACTCCAACAAAGCACAAGTTATTGTACCTGGACTGGTTCTCCAAATCTTCAAGTTTCAGTGCTTGTTTCTGCAGGGCGACCTGTAAGGACTGGATCTGTGCTGTAGCCTCCATCAGTGCATCCTCCACCATCAACACACGCTGTTCAAGCTCTCCAGTCCGACACGTCTCAGCTATTAAAGCTTCAGCATTGGTAAGTTGCCCAGATATGGGGACCAAATGTGGTTCTAAAACTTTACCGCAGTGGTGGTGAGCTGCGCAGCTTCAGTAAATGCTGCTTCGGGGGTTGGCAAACCCTCCGCCATCTTGTCATCTCCTGGCCTTAACTTCTCAGCTTTTTTTTAACCTTTCGTCGCTGTTGAGCCAGCTGATTGCGTTGGGACTCTGTCCATACACTAATCACAAGGTGCCAGAGAGTGAAATCGATGTCAGGGAAGTGATTAAGCTGATAAATGACTGGATGAAAGAGCCAAGGTCCCGGACCTACTCCAAAGCAGATCTGAGCAGCTCAAAGCATCATGTGGTTTCTCCCGCTGCCTGCATTTTATAACAGCAATCTTCTCTAAGCCTCTATCGTTGAGCAGATATACAGCTTGGAGCCAGTTCTGTGGCCTTTAGGTGAACTTGCTGTTTCCTACACTAGTCAGGAAATCACATGTTTTGGGACTAGAAGTTTCTAGTGGGGTAGAGAACTAAAAGAATAAGGGAGAAGTCTTTGGAAGCTTGTGAAACAGTTTGTTGGATTTATAGGGGAAAGACCTGGTGGCAACAGTAGTCTCCCCCTAAGCCTTCTGCTTGCCCGCCAGATTTGTCTTGGGTCCCATTTCCTGCCTTTGACCCATGCTACTAGGGAGATCCCTCCTGTCCAGCCTGATGCAGTAATCTGAACGCGGAATGAGCCTGCTATACTCCCACAAGTTGATACTACAAGGCACTTGCTAAAGGAGCAAGGATTCAAGGACCAAGGGACTAGTAAGACCCGAAACGCAATTGATGGCTTGTTTTAGTAGAGAGGTATGGGGATCCTTCCCATCCCTGACTAGTCCTGTTAAAGAAAAGAGGGTTCTTTTAGTAGCTGTATTGATATCAGGTACCCTGCTCATTCCTACCATAGCAGCAGGAGGAGTAAAAAAGTGCTTTAACATCTGATAACATTTTCACTGCAGAGTCACTCTATCTCTTTTCTAGATCCCAGGGAGCCTGTGTTTGACACTTATGTAAAGTCTGATAACAGCTAACGTCTACTCAACTATAACAGCAATTATAAAGAATTTTGCAAGCCAAGCCCTCGCCTATCCTGTGAGTAGGTTTGAGGAAAGAGGAGAATAAGGAGAATTTGTATGTGTTTTGTGTACCACTAGAGGAGAGGAGAAGAGCTAGTGTATATAGTTTTGAAACATTTGAAGCTGTACCCTCATCAACCAAAGGACAGTAAAGGTTCTGGTTTCGGCAAAAGAACTGGTGTGGTCTCCCATCATCATGTAAAGTGTGAAGTCTGATTCAGAGCTTTCTTGGCCTCCAGGGAAAATCCTGGTCCCACAACCAGTAAATAACAGTGTGCACTCCGTTTGTCCAACTATCCCGGACCTAGTCTAGGCAGCCATCTAGACCGCCTCAAGCAGGGGGTTACATATATATCGTTTCTGCCTTTTTTGGTATCTCTTAGCTTAGTGCGAATGTATGCAGCCTTCCAGGAGGAAGGTATAGTGTCGTGTTCAAAGAAAGAAAAAAGATTATTCTATGAAGGAATGAGATGAATAAAGGATCAAACTTAAGTATGGCAGCATGTGGCACAGTTATAGTATTAAGATATTTTAAGGCGGTAGGTAGGTTAAAGGAAGAGCGTGAAGTATGTGGTGCCATGGATCAGATGAGGTCAAGAAACCTTAAGGGAGCAGGAATTGTTTTACCTTGTTGGCGGCCGTATGAGAGTTGATGGCAGAGCAATGGATAGTCGCAGTCACTGTTCCCTCTAAGCTGAGCAGGAATCCTCCACCTACAGTCCTGCTAATGGAGGGCGCTGTTTCACAATCACATTTTCAATTGTGAGGGACAGACAAGATCTGCAGGACTCCAGGGAACCTGCCTGTCCCTAGCAATTGAAAGTATAATATTGAAGCACCACTCCCAGAGTCAGAGGACTTCCACTCAGCTTAGCGATAACAGTGGACTTTCAGTGTATATATTTAATCTGCAGAGTAAGAGGCTAGATCCATGGCAGAAGATCTACTGGTGTCTGAATTTTGTGGTGAACCATTAATCACTGACTGGAGAATTTTACAGAGCCCAGTGGAGTTGGGGGCTTTAGTTATCAGCTTTGAGAAGTAGGCTTTCTTAGTGGATAGGATTGCATTTTTTATAAGTGAACTAGATTTTTGTAGGCGAGAAACGTTTGCTGTTTCATCCATCTGCTTTCAGTGTTGCATTGTCTGGTAATTTATTCAATTGTGCTGGATAATAGAATATTTGTACCATATCTTCCCTTTTTCCTTCTTTCTTGTAGAAAGAAATGAGCATGCACACTTTGGCCTGCAGACCACATGGGAACTCTTCATCCCACAGCAGCGACCCGTCATAAATGTGTCCCTGTCCCTATCCTTCTCCCATGTTCACCATCTGCCCTCTTAGCATCATTATTTAACCCCCCCCCCCCCCACCTTTTCAGCATTACTCCTATGTCCCTGCCCCTTATCTACCTCCTCCTTTTTCAGCATTGCTCCTCTATGTGCCTGTCTACCCCCTTTCAGCAGTGCCTCCCTCTGTGTCCTTATTTCCCCCTCCCACTTTCAGCATTGCTCTCTCTCCGTGTCCCTATCCCCCCAACTTTCAGCATTGTCCTCCCTCTGTGTCTCTATTAGCCCCCCCCCCCCCACACTTTCAGCCTTTTCCTCCCTCTGTGTTACTATTTCCTCCTGACTTTCAGCCTTGCTCTCTCTCTGCGTCTCTATTCCCCCCCCCCCACACACTTTCAGCATTGTCTTCCCTCAGTGTCTCTTCCCCCCCCCCCCCCAGTTTCAGGACTGCCCCCTCCCTTGTCCTTATCTACCCTCCCCTTTTCAGCATCACTCCCTTCTGTCCCTGTCTACCCCCTTTCAGTATCGCATGCCGGACTTGAGGGGAAGACAGAGCAGGGCAGGCGACGTGGCGGTCCCGGAGACCGGCGCTGGACAATGCTTCAGCTGGGTTGGGGACCCCTGCCAGCAAAACCAGGGGCCCACAGGAAATTTGGGGGGGGGGGGCCCAGGCCACCGTGGCCCCATGTAGTTACACCACTGGTACAGAGGATGGAAATGAGGGACTAGGTGAAAGATAGGAGGCTTATCAGACTGGGGAAGGAAAAAGACAGAGGGGCAGTGAGATTGTTGGAGAGAGAATGACAGGGAGATGAGGAAAGCCTGTAGGTAGACAAGGTGAAAAGAAGGTGACTAAGTACTAGAGGGTGAGAGAGAGAGGGAGAATGAGGGGTAAAAATCATATATATGGGTGGATATCGAGTCAGAAAGAGAAAAGATTGTACACAAAATCATTCATGCAGACGCCCCAACCTATATGCTAAACCTCGTGGACCTACCTCCCAGAAACGCCACAAGATCATCTCGCAAATTTCTCAACCTACACTTCCCCAGCTGTAAAGGACTAAAATACAAGCTGATGCACGCCACCACCTTCTCTTACATGAGCACGCAGTTATGGAATGCATTACCCGCAGAACTGAAAACAATCGACGAAACAACTACCTTTCGCAAATCCCTGAAGACATATTTCTTCAACAAAGCCTACAATGAGAACCTTCAGCCCCACTAATCCACTTCACCAACCCATTCAATTACGAAAGCCCATCTTCTATAAATACCCTAATAAATCCCTTCCTTCTCTTTCTTCCCTTAATTAAGCTGTACACAATACTAACAATACTTGATACACTGGAAAAACCATGTTAATAATACTATGTAAGCCACTTTGAGCCTGCAAATAGGTGGGATAAGGTGGGATACAAATGCAATAAATAAATGTGAAAAAAGAACCATTAAAAAAAATACCAGGTGGATGTATAGAAAGAAGAGAAAAAAGGACAAGAAGAGACAAGAAATGGAAAATCAATCCTGGAAAATAACTTAAGAGACCGACACCAAAAGTAGAACAGACTGGGACCAACCCAATTAGAAAAGTGCTCAGACAACCAAGGTGGAAAATATATATATTTTTTTATCTATTTTTGTACTTAGCAGAGAGTACAGAAGAAAATGCATTTCTCTTTCTTTTATTAGTATTTTCACTGTTTATAGAGTCTGGCTTTTTTGGGGATCTCCAGTTTTTATCCATGTTTTTTTGTGATTCCCTATTTTGTATCAGATAGGAATCTATCCATGTTCTGCATGTGTGACTAGGTGAAGTATTTTGCTGGCATGTAGTGTCTGTGTAGGAATCAAAGGAATGTGTTACAGTCTAGCTTGTTCCAGTTTCTCGATAGCAGGGATATTGGTGCTCTAGGGCCCAGTGTGATATTTATATCACTGTCTTTTGATATATGGGTAGATCTGTTATGGTTTGGTAAGTTATTTTTTTCCTATATAGGTTTTCAGTGTCTTTTTGCAGGGTTTTGTGTTATTTTGCAAAGTGTCTGGCCTGTTTGAAAGCAGGCCCTTGTCTCCCAAAATAAAAATGCTCAGAACTAGTGGTCTCCATGTCCTGTAGAGTCAGCACACACAGAAAACCTGTCTGCTTTAAATAAAGTGTCTAGCAGTGGAAGGAACATGTGCTATTTTTTTGTATGGTGAGTTATAAGAGGGATTTCTCCATTGTTGGGGAAATGAAGTTTGCAATATAAAACTGGACTTTCAGGGTTTATGTAAAAACTAGCCGTTAAGCCCGTTAAAACGGGCGAGATTTGTGTTTTGCAAAATGTAATAATTCTCACCTCCATCCATCCATGTGCAGCAAACCTCCTCTCTCCCCTGCCCTCCCCTCCCCCGATCCATGTCCAGCTACCCTCCTCGCTGCCGCTCCCTCCCCCCTCTGTGCCGGGCCCCCTGCACTGACCTGACAGCGCCTCTCACCTCCGTGTGAAAGCGCTGCAGGCAGCAGCAGATCGCTCTGCTGCTGCCTGCAGCGCTTTCACACGGAGGTGAGAGGTGCTGTCAGGTCAGTGCAGGGGGCCTGATACGGAGGGGGTGGGAGTGGCGGCGGGGATGGGGGGGAGGGTGGAGGTTGGTGCGCGCGATCTTCGTTTCCAGGCTCCAGTGGCAGCGTCCGACAGTCCGACTCCGTTCCCTCTCTGTTCCGTCCTCTGACGTCATCACGTCTTGACGCGAGGGCGGGACAGAGAGGGAAGTCTCTACTGCGCATTTGCAGGTGAGTTGGTCACTTGCCATTTATATGTTTGATTCTAATAAATTCTTTAGAGAATCCAGTCCACTCTTGACAGAAGAATTTGTTGAATGATACTATCAATTATAATGCTAATTTTAAAAGGAGGGGGAAGAAGGGTATGATGTGTGAAAATGCCACTTGAAGATTCCCTGACCCCCAATATCTTGCTTGAACTCCTGGTGGCACCCCAAATATTTCTACTGGGGTGAGGCTGTTACAGGTCCTGAGGGATGCACTAGTTCATGAGCCCTATGTTGATTCTCTTTCAGTTGTATATTCTGCTTAGCAATAATTTGCCCAGGTGGATTATGATGACAGCATTAAATAAATAAATAAGCATTCACAATTTCAAGAACTCATAACCTCATAAAATAAAATGAACCTACCTACCTACCTTGCACAAAAATCCTGTCTCTCGTCCCATTTCTCCTTACTCAGCTTAGACAAATGTCTTTGGCATATGTTTCACTCTTTCTCTTGCCGCTGTTTAAAGATGGGTATGTCATAGCAGCCCCATAGATCCAGCTGGATGAGTTGAGAAGGAAGCCTGATCCCTAGCAGAAATACCACACTATTACCACTAGAGGTCCCAGCAGCCTTGAGACAGGAATAACTGGTCATCAATCCCACCATGCTAAGCCAGGGAAGTGGGTAGGTGCTGGGGGTGCCATTTACATTAGTAGAGCCTCCCGTGGGAGAGGGGGGTGGCCTGCACACTAGGTTATTGCCCACACCTGGGGGCCTTTGCTGTGGGGGGGCTTAATCAGGGGAGGGCTGGGGGAATATCGGGGGGGGGGGGTTCTGATGCTGGGATCAGAGTCCTTTCCAGAGGGAGCAGTGAATTATAGAAAGCTTCTCCCACATCTGTATGGGGGAGGGGGATTTCTACATTTTTTTCCCCTATGTGCAGTTTTCTAAAATCATTGCGCGTTCTGTAGGTAGAAGGATTTTGATGTACAGTCCTACACCTGTGTTCTTCCACATCTGTATGGGGGAGGGGGACTTCTACATTTTTTCTCTATATACAGTTTTCTAAAATCATTGCTCGTTCTGTAGGTAGAAGGATTTTGATGTACAGTCCTACACCTGTTTTACAAAAGGCTCTGTGTTGGGTATAGACTCTTATAAAACAGTATGAGAATTTCCCCACACCTGACTTGGACATGTGAATTTCCCTGTCTACATTCTATCTAAAATCTATCTGCACATATATGTTTAGTAGATAGCCCTCAGACAGTAAAATTCATAAGGTTATGGCTTCACCTTGCTATAATGAAAAACTGGCCATCTTTTGAGGTCTGCAAATAATGACTCTCGTTAAACTGTTAAAGTTGCTGAAGATGAAGTTGTTTGCATTCAAAAGCAGGAAATGATTTATGGAACCTTCACAGAAACTGAAACTTTCCATAATCTCTTCTCTTCGATCTAGTGTTAATATTGCAACTGATGCAAGAAATGGTACAGGATGCATATTTAATCTGCAGGCAAGTTGTGGCTCAGCCTCTCAATAGCTACAGAAAAGTTAATAAGAGGTTACAAACAGTTCTCAGTCTACTTACTACCATTCTCTCCAATTTCCCTTACCCTAGTTCGATTCATCATAGCCTTGTACACTTCTATAAAAGGGTCTGAGAAATGTGTGTGCCTTCATGTTTCAGACCTTGATAAATGTTTTTTTTTGTTTGTTGGCATCAAGGAGCTAGAGAGAATGGCCAAAGCCTGGAATGGTCTCCTGAGGGAGGTGGTAAAGACAAAAACGGTGACAGAAT
The DNA here is from genome assembly GCF_901765095.1 of Microcaecilia unicolor. Taxonomy (NCBI): domain Eukaryota; kingdom Metazoa; phylum Chordata; class Amphibia; order Gymnophiona; family Siphonopidae; genus Microcaecilia; species Microcaecilia unicolor. Next base: position 112,183,450 of record NC_044033.1, read on the forward strand.
TCAAAATAGTGTGGGATGAACACACAGGCTCTCTAATTAGAAAATGGATGGCATAAAAAAACCCTCTAAACTTAAATGTCTTCATGTGTGTGGATGTGTAGAGTGACGCTTAAATGAACTAGGACTGGTGCCAGGCAGAATTGTATGGTCTGTGTCCCGTATATGGCAGTCTGGTTTAGGATGGGGCTGGAAAGGGCTTCGACAGCAACTTCAGTGACTGGAACCTGAGCTTTGACAGCAACTCCAGTAGTTGGAACGTAAGGACAGAGTGGCTGACCTCTATGGTCTATGTCCCAGAAACACCAAAGAAAGACCATGACCAAGTATTTTACATCACATTCATTGTTGATTTAATCATGAATTGATAATTGGATGGACTGTTTGGGTCTTTGTTTGCCATTTCTTACTATGTTAGCCCAAAACCTTGGGAGCCAGTAGCTCACAACTCCCTCAATCTCTCCGTTGATCCCACTGAAATTGAAGTTGGGGGAAGGGGAGATCTATAGCATTTTTCTTTATTAAGGTTATTTTACCATTCTCTGCGTGGGGAGGGAAGAAGCATAGTAAATCAGGCTAGTCTTCCCTCATTCCCTTCACAAGTATGCTGTTGGCATTTGCTGCTAGTCCACTGATAGTTGCTTGTGAGGCAATTTGTCTCTTTGATTCAGCTATCGTTGTGATATGATTACCCACTAGTCTCTCTCACTTATTCCCCCCCCCCCCCACCTCAGAAATGTAACTTTCTCACCCCCACAAGCTTGCTAGTTCCAGCCAGCATAAGCAAGTGCATTCCCAGAGGGAATCCAGCTTCTTAATCCCCCTGCCTCTACCTTGCTGGTTCTGGCCACTGTAGCTGCCCTAGGAACAGCTGTTGCCTGCCTACACCTGTGGCTCTCATTGAGTTTGAGCCATGCAGTGTCTGAACTCTTGTGCTGGTCTTGCAAGGCTTGAGATAGTTGGACTAACATAGACTAGCACAGGATTAAATTTAAAATCAAAAGAAAATAATTCATCTTCAGTGTACTGACCAATTGGCATGCACTTGTAGACGAAGAAGAAAAAGCACCAACGTGCCTCAAGAGACCTGAGAACAGCAAACAGCCTCTGGACTAATTCATTGTGGTTGGATTGCTTAATACTCCATGGATTTGTTATGACTGCAGGCAGTGGCTCAGGTGATATTACCCTCTGCAAAGCCCTGTGTATGTACTACTGTAGCAAACAAGATGGTTCCTTCTCAGCAAAGCATGCAAAATCTACATTGTAAATTGCAACTGGTATGTGATTTCTGCTTATTTCACTGTAATTTATAGGACAAACTCGGAGGCCCTTTTACAAAGGTGCATAAGGGCCTATGCACATCCAGCACATGCCAAATTAGCATTACCACCTGGCTACTGTGTTCCCTGGGTGGTAATTCTGAATCTGGCGCATGCCGAAAACACGTGGTAGAAAATATTTTCTACTTTATACCGCATGGCGCCAACCTAGCGGTAAACAGCAATGGGTGCGTGCTGCATGCCTAATGCCTGGGTAGCATGTGAGACCTTACCGCTAAGTCAACGGGTGGCAGTAAGGTCTCTGGCCGAAAATGGACGCGCCCTGGTTTTTATTTTGCCACCCGTCCATTTTCCACCCCTTAAAAAAAAGGCCCTTTTTCCAGGATGCAGTAAAAACTGGCCCAGTGCGTGCCCAAAAGACGCGCTCACTTCCGCAGGTTAGTAAAAGGGCCCCTCAAAGTACTGGAGCTGTGTACCTCCTGGAAAGATCAGTGAGATTGAGGAATATAGGCGTCATTGCAAGACTGTCTGGTTCTGACCTTGATGTATTCTCAGAATCTCAACTGCTTCTGAACTGAGCATGTCTTCCTCTTGAGCCAACATCTTTTAGGACAAGCTATCACAAATACCACTTTGTTAAAGAATGTCCTATTTTCTATCACCCTGGCAATATCTTTATACTCGATGGCCTAGTCTGAGGTAGGCTTTGTTCGTTTCCTTGTTGAAATATGATTTTAATGTCTGGCCTCTGTTCTTTTACTATTTTTATGACACCATTAGCTACACCTTTCCTTGAACTGCAGATTAGTTGTCACAAATTGAGAGAAGGTTCTTAGTGATAGTGCTTGAGATACTACGTTACAGCAAGTGTTACTGACAGATCCATCTACACGACATAGAAAGAATCCTGAGGCAGGCCATTGGGCCAAAACACGGCTGTGTCAAGTCGATCTTGCTGATTTAATAAATCTTCTAGAACATACAGCATGATCGTTTTATTTTGTCACCTTCGCTGTCTCCTGAGTGTGCTCATCTTTGCAAGGTTTTGCTCTTCTGTACTTTTGTTGATCCATATGTAAATCGCAGCATATCACATTGTAAATGATACTGCGCTCTTCTAAAACAACTTTTTTCCCATAGCAGTTTGTGATTTTCTAAATTGGTGCCATGGTCAGATCACCTTGCAATACATTTAATTTTCTATTTTGTCCTGTTTCTATCTGTGCAACATCCATATCCTAAGTTATTTCATTTTTTATCTCGAGTAAATCCAGAGGAAGTTTCCTTTTTCTGTTCTCTTTTTCAGAAGACTTTGACTCCCTTAACCCTGTCAAAATGGCTGATAGCTTACAGTCACTTTTTCTTCAGCATTAGATATGATCGCCCCATTGAAACAAATTATGGCTTCCTCAATCACACGCAAGTAGCCATGGTACGATGGTGACCTTCGATTACTAAAAACACAACTCAGAAAAGCTGAGCATAAATAGATTACTTTCAGAACCACGGAAAATCTTTTATTCTTTCGTTTAAAACTTAGAGATTACAATTTTCAGTTAAAACAGGCAAAATTTAACTTTATTAATGAGACTGCAAAAAGCTCCCAGTAGACCCAAAGAATTTTTTTCAGTTTTTTGTAACCTGACTTCCAACAGTAGCATAACATCTACACCGCAGTTAAATAGTTTAATACTATCGGCTGATGCTTTCTCCCTGTATTTCACAAGTAAAGTTCAGAATCTTATTGACTCTTAAGCTCATTTTCAAAGCACTTAGCCTCCCAAAGTTCCATAGAAACCTATGGAACTTAGCCTCCCAAAGTGCTTTGAAAATATGCCTCTCTGTCATCTATATCATATTTTTCGGTAGCCACTACTGTTTACATCCTCTGATATATTGACCTTAAATGACTGTACCTCATCAGCTCTCTATGGGCAATCGGTGTCACTTTCTTTCCAGGAACAAATTCTTTTCTCTTTATCTGAAACTAGTAAAAAAAAAGGCCCGTTTCTGGAGCCAATGAAACGGGCGCTAGCAAGGCTTTCCTGTGGCCCCCCTGCCCCCCCCCCCCCGTCGTCGATGTTGGTAAATTGGTCTGCCTCCGCCCTCAACATCATAACGTTTGACGCGAGGGCGGGGCCCAGAGACTGTGTTTTTCGAGGCTTCAGAGCTTCGAACATACGAACCTTGGCTTCAGTGACGTCAGAGGCCAATAGAACGTTGAGGGTGAGTTTTATAGGGAGCAGATGGGCATGGCTGAGTACTGAGGGTGAGTAGTCCCAATAGTAGCCTAGCCTACCAGGAGGACAGGAGTTCAGGGCTTCACTGCCACTGATGGAGTGAGCTTCAGAACTCTGAGGGGGGATTTTATTTATATAGATAATAAAATCCATGCATCCTACTTACTGCTCTCTTGACCTGTTCCCATCGGCATGGCTAACTCTCCTTGAGTTAAAACTATTACCCAGAACTCTCCAAGTCATTAACAGTAGTCTTACCACTGGAAGTGTGCCCAAAGCGTGGAAGATGGCAAAAGTATGCCCCCTTTTAAGGAAACCATCGTTGGATTCACAGATACCTGCTCATTACCGCCCAGGATCTAATTTGTGCTTCTTCTCCAAAGTTCTTGAAAAAATAGTATTCAGTCAGTTGTTGTTGTAGTAATAGTAGTAGTATTCCCTCCATCCTAAACAATCAGGATTCAGACCGCATTACAATATGGAGATTGTTCTAACAGTCTTAAATTAAATTTATTCAAATCACAAAAAACATACAGCTGTCCTTACAGTATCTCTTGATCTCTCAGCAGTGTTGGGTCAATAACGAATTACTGTTATCTCAATTTTCATCGTTAGGAATAGGTGGAATCCTTTTAGCATGGTTCTCATCGTTCCTCACTAATCGTTCATGTGAGATTTGCACCTTCCTCTATCTCGCCACAGCATCCTTTGACTTGCAGAATCCCGCAAGGTTCAGTTTTGTCTCCTCTCCTGTTTAATTTATTTTTAAGTCCTCTTGCCTTGTTGATCCAAACGACTGGAGTATAATTCCACTTTTATGAATCTGTTTGGGACTTTATTTTCCACTGTAGAATCCTTCCATTATGTAGGCATCATACTTGACTCTGGTCTTACTTTTTCAACTTCTCTAATCTATGTAAGTCTAGCTTTTTTACTCTCCGGCAGCTCCGTTCGATCTGCAGATTCTTTGATATAGATACATTCTATTCTCTTCTACTGTCACTATTAATAACAAAGCTTGACTATTGCAACATTGTTTACCAAGGATGCTCTTGTGCAAACATAAAAAGATTACAATTCATACAAAACTTAGCTATTAAACTTATTTGTCATGCACGAAAGTTAATCATGTTTCTCCTTTGCTTCAAAAATTTCATTGGCTCCTGATAGAACAAGAAGTTGCATTCAGATTACTCACATTTTGTTTTCAAGGCACATGTGAAGAAACAGTGTGGGAAGCCTGTAAAATGTATTGGATATTTTCCTGCATTGATTATGTCTGAAGTGTATTTTTCCTGTTTGGCCAGCAGATTGTGCATGTTTATGCTTAAAGCTGTTACAGAGGACTGACACTTGTCTTTCTTTATTTGGCACATAGATAATAGGAAGCCTCTGTAGTGAGGTAACCTGTTTTTATTTGAAACTTGACAGTTCTGGGCTCTGTTTGGCCTGGAATTTTGAAAATTACCGAGCAGATGCTGACTGTTGCTTCAGTCTTAGCTTGGAAGACTAAGTCTTAGCCTGGAGGGAGACAGAGCTCGCTAAGGCTTTGTGAACAATTATATGTCCTGATCTTCCAAGGTACTCTGTAGACAGTATATAGACGTTTAGTTAGTTTTCTAATTGATCCATTTTTCAGTTACTTGTTACTGTTTGCTATTTGCACATTTTTGTTCAGTGTTCAATTTTTATGAGAATAAACAAAATTGTTCACTCTACTTGTCTGGACTGATAAAGAATCCTGGTGGTTTGTGAGTTGGGTCTTTGAGTGCTTTCTGGGAACTGTGGGACCACTGGGAGTCTGGCCCCAGTAACCTAGAAATCACTGGGGATAATTTGAGAGCAGGAGTCTCACCTAGAGGCGGTTGTGACCCAGTCGGTGGGAGGAGGGTGCTAGTGTAGAGCACAAGCGGCAGGTGCAGGCGGACCTGAGCTGTGCTGGGGATAGACCCTCTAAGTGACCACGGGGTAACCCCAGGCGGGTTACCCAGATTACATTTACGTCTTCTCAATACCATACTCACCATCACGTCTTCTCCGCTCCTTAAATGATCAACGACTAGTTCTTCCCTATCCCAAACATGCACAACTTGAAAGCACTTGTTGCTGTGCATTTTTCTTTGCTGCTCCTTCCCAATGGAATTTGCTTCAGTTAAACCTTAGGGCTGAAGTACCTTTCAAGATCTTTAAGAAACTTTTGAAAGCATGGCTGTTTGACCAGATTTTTCAAAAATAGATAATAGACTCCTGGTCTATCATCTGCACTGGCAAGTCTTTCCTTCCTTGCTCCCCTACCCTGTCCCTGCTTTATCCCTTTCCGTTCATTATCTCCTTAACCTGTTGCTTTATTTCGCTAAGTGCCTGCTGCTGTTTGAGTGATTCTATCTTCCCTGTCAATAGATTGTAGCTCTTTTCTTGAAATTCTGTATTTTTGTTTGCAAATTTTAGTTTTTGTATACCGCCTAGATCTGCTGGTCAGCTTGGGCGATATAGAAAGTGTGAATAAACTATAAACGTTTACATTATTGATCTTGGCAGATTATCTCAGCAAGCATCCCTATTTTGGAGCTGTAATTGGACGAGTTGCTAATAGAATTGCTAAAGGGAAATTTACTGTGGAAGGAAAAGAATATCAGTTGGCCATCAACAATGGCCCCAATAGCATTCATGGAGGAATAAAGGGCTTTGATAAGGTAAGTTGGACAATGGGAAAACTGCATGTATTGAAATAACATGTTTGTTTTTACTGAGTTGACTATACCAGATAGATTACCCCATATGCCAGCTTGTTTCTTGGTTGTGTGGCATCTTATATATCAGGGGCAGACTGACAGGGATCTGGGTCCCTGGGCAATAAGGTTCGTGGGCCCCCAACCTCCCATCTGACAAATTACTGATGCTGTATCTGTCAAAGTATTTCTGACTCGCTTTAGACAAAAACCTACTGTAGAAATATACAAAGTTATGAAATCATGCTAACGGTGCACCCAGGGCATACATTTGCTTTCTAGATGGTGCTGAGGCTTTGGAGCAGTGGTTCTCAATCTTTTTTTTTTCCAGTTGGGACGATAATAAGGTAGACGATGCTCACATATGACACACAGCATACATGACTCTCATGGACCTTTTGGTCTGATACTATATAGCAGTTCTTATGAGTTAAATGTATACACGTTTTGCATCCATAAAAATCCAACCTTCACCCAACACCAGGTTAAGATGAGAACTAGGAACTTTCTCCATGGAAGTCACCATACAAACAAATATTCTAATTCTCAAGTCAATAACAACAATACATATCTCTCCACTACGAGGCACATTATGAAATAATACAAAACTTGAAAAAAATAGTAACTCAACATACATGTAGGAAACATATCGTACAACTATTCCTGTGTTTCAAACAGTGAAAACCATACCTACGAATAGGCAGCACTACAATTATTACATTGGGTCCTAAAACACCAATACACCTACTACTGGTAAAATAGAACAAGTGGGACAGGTAGAGATCAATACCCAGAAATTACATTGAAACAGAATAATGCACCTCGGTCATATCCAAAACACAAACAGTCCCTTGTTAAACACAGAACAAGGGATCAGAAATTACAAACGGAAATAGGAAGACAAAAATTGAACTGAGAACTTCGTGAAGTCAAACTTTGCATGTACTGCAACACTTAAGAAATAAAAATAGAAATTCATATTTCTGCTTATTCTGAACACAGTACAAAGCCATTTGCAATGCACATTTCCCGAACCTAACATATATTTCAGTTAATAGATTTAAAATAAAATGCTTTCTTCCTACCTTAGTTATCTGGTCCCAGTTTCTCATTTCTGCTTTTCTGTCTGTCTTCTACTGTCTTTCCGTTGGCTGTTGTCCATTTGTCATTTCTCCTCCTGTCTTGTTCCATTACCTCATTATACCTGTCTCTTACATGCTTATCTTTCCTTTTCAGCTCTTTTCACTTTCTTTCTCATCTTCCAGTTCTCCATCTACTTTTTACTTTTTGTCTGCCTATCAACTTTCCATCTCCTTCTCATCCACTAGCTTTATGCCCCATCTCACCCCTTCCCCAGTCTTATACTCCCTTCCATATTTCACCTACTCTCCATTACCACATTTCTGCTCTTTGTACTCATTAGGGAAGGGAAAGGGAAATGGGACTTGATATACCGCCTTTCTGAGGTTTTTTGCAACTACATTCAAAGCGGTTTACATATATTCAGGTACTTATTTTTGTACCAGGGGCAGTGGAGGGTTAAGTGACTTGCCCAGAGTCACAAGGAGCTGCAGTGGGAATCGAACTCAGTTCCCCAGGATCAATGTCCACTGCACTAACCACTAGGCTACTATCCTGTTTCTCATCTTGACAACCCCCTATGGTTTCACCATTCCCAGTATCTCTCCGCCATCTCCCCCCTCCACCCTTATAGCCCAGCATCTATATCCCTGTCTCTTTTCCTCTTTCCACCACCCATGGCCCACCATGTCTCCATCAATAATTTAATGTACATGTTTTACTCTTGTTTTCCTTGTGCTCCATGAGAGAATGGTACCCCAGAATTTTAAGATATGTTGTTTTGGTTACAAAGGTATATCCCTGTTACTTTCCAATAAGTATACTGACAGTAGTGCAGTCCACTGTATCTTTTAGGTTCTTTCAGGTGTGTATTTATTTATTTATTTCTTTGTCATCTATACCAGACCAGTCCAGACTAATGGGTTGTGTCCATCTACCAGCGGAAGGAGACAGAGAAAATAGTTTCAAGTAAACCGCCCCTTAAGGGTATCGTGCAGCCTGGAATGTTCAGTATTTTCTCTGTCTCCTAATGGATGGTGGACGGATCGTGCAGCTGCTCTGGATTGCTGGCTGGTAGCTCCTGTACCAGATTCTTCTGGTGACAGTGGAGCCAGGGGTGTACTGGTAGCCGTGTCGGGGCTAGTTTTAGATGATACTCGGTGGTTCTGAGTTCCTTATCTGCCAGCTAGGGTGATATCCAGTGACCCTGGTTCCTTCCCCTACCTCCCCTCGCTGTCTTTCTAGCAGGGTGATGGTTGATTGTGAAATGGAGTAACTTGTCTCCCCTGTGGGGTTCTCTTCTGTGGTGGTAGGTATATCTGAATTTCTGCCTCTGAGGTAAGCCTTTATTTATTCCTGTCACTAGTGAAGAAGGTTGTTTATAAAAAAAAAAAAAGGAAACTTTGTTTTTTCCCTCCTTTTCTGCTTCTGAGGTAAACCTTTATTAATTTCTGTCACTGGTGAAGAAGGTTGTTAAAGTTTATTTTTTTTTTAAATTTCTTCTTTCGCTTGCCTATTACCTGATTTATTTTCCCGCCTTTGACAATGTATTCTAGGTGGCTGCTTGCGAAGTTTCTTTGAATTTTGCTGGCCGGCGTCTGATTCTGATCTTGGACTCTTCTGAACTGGTACCAGTTGCTTTTTTTTTTTTTTTTTTGTGGGGCACGGCTCGTGTCTGGATCACGAAACTCAGTTGTTTTTCTCCTCTTCACGGTCCTAGACAGCAGTTGGTTCAGAGGGCGGCCCCATTGCTGGAACTTGTACCTTTTGCGGTTCGGAGGTCTTAGTCTGCCATTTCCAAAGTGGGGGAAGTCTCTTGCTGGCTCTGTTTGGCTGCAGGCTCGGTCTTTTTAGTCCAGGGCTATTTTTTTCATTCCTGTCAGCCTTATGCGGCTGTTGGTCAGTTCTTTTTCAGACTGGCCGGTCTCTGCTGCTTCAGGCATCTTGCTTGAGACGCCCCTGCTATTTGATTCTTGTTTTGGCAGCCGTTTTTCCTCCCTTCCTTAGGGAGGTTCTGGTTCTCTCGTCCCCATGGATCCATCCTGTCTGCTCTGGTTTGTCTGCAGGATACTTTCCTTCTGGTGGGAGTCCGAGTTGCCCTTGGTGTGCAACTGCTAGCTCAAATCCCTCTTCTGAGTACCCTTGGGAGCGCCATTCTTGCCAGTCTTTTGCTTGGACACAGTTCAGTGTCTGTTCACAGGAATATGCCTTTTTAGGACTAGTTTGCCACAGCTCTTCCTTGCTTTCGGGTGGGAGTTTTAGCCTGGCACAGGCGAATTTAGCCTTTTCTAGTTTCAGGCGCCTCTCTCCTGGCATGTTTGGCACTCCTTTCTTTTTCTGTAAGGGGCGCAGTTCTTTCCTGCTGAGCAGATCTATTGCTGTGCATCTGGATTATCGCCTCTTAGCTCTGCGCTTTTCTCTACTTTTCTGCAGGGAAGTGACTCTGTTCTAGGTCTGGAGTTTGACTCTCCCTTAGCTGGTTTTTCTTCAGTTTGGTGTTAGTGACCAGCTTCCTCTTTGTTCCTGGCCTGGTGAGAGTGGTTTCTTCCTCACTGCCTTATGGCTGCATTTTGCTCCCTATGGTTTGAGGATTCCAGCTCTGTGATGCTTACCTTCCTCTTGGTCGGAGTTCTTTCTCTACGTTGATTGCTGCTCTATATCGGTTGCCTAGGAAGGGCGGTCATTGTGGCTCAGAGACCACTAGAGGGCCGAGAGTGTCTCTTGGGGCACGGGGCTTTCTCTTCTTGTAGTTTTAGTCCCTCTGGGCCAGGGGAGTGCAGCGCCAGGTCTGCATTTCCACAAGTTGTGCTCCTTTCCTGTTGGCCTCCTGGCTGCACCTTCTTCTCTGGCTGTTCCCCAGGACTCCATCTATGCGTTTTGCTTGTTGAGCACGGCTCCATCGCTGCATGTTGAGCACGGCTTCATTATTCCATGCAGTTCCACCGTTCCATGTTGGGCATGGCTCCATCGCTGCATGCTGGGCACAGTTCCACAGTTCCAGGTTGGCTTTAGCTCCATCGTTGTATGTTGAGAACAGCTCTATCATGGCATGTTGAGTGAAGTTCCTTTGCTGCTTATTCTGCAACCTTTCATCTCTGCATGTTGAATGCAGCTCCATTGTCACATGTTGAGTGTAGATCTTTCTCTGCAGGTCTCAGCGTGGGGCACAGTCCTCTGTCTGCATGTAGAACACAGCTCTGTGTCTGCCTGTGGAACGCAGATCCTTGTCTGTGTGTGGCCTGCAGCTTTCTCTTTGCGTATGGAACACAGCTCCCTGTCTGCATGCAGAGCGCAGCTCCACCGCCTGTTGAGTGTAGCTCCATCCCTGTATGTTTAGCACAACTCTTCTCTGCAAATTGGGTGAAGTTCCAGGGTGGTATGTGGAGCACAGCTCTGTGACTGCAGGTGCTACACAGCTTTATGTCGGCATGTGGAGTGCTGCTCCTTGCTGGTGTCTGGAGCGCAGTTCCTTGCCAGTGTCAGGAGCGCAGCTGAGCACAGCTGCTTGCTGGCATCCGGAGCACAGTTCCTTGTTTGCGTGTGGAAAGCAGCTCCTTGTCTGCATTTTATACACAGTTCCATCGCTACCGCAGCTTCAGTTCTGCAGGTACCTCTAACATCCAGCTAACATCCAGCTCTTTCAGTGGGGCACTGCTCATCCTGTGTCTGTTACTCAGTCTCAGCTTCTTCTCTGCTTGTTCAGTGCATTTCTATCTTTGCCAGAGGTGTGCAACTTTCTCTGCCCGTGGTGCGTGGCTCAGTTTGTGTGCTTTTGAGTGCAAATCTGTTTGTTCTTGTTGAGCACAGATCCTACTCTGCCTGATGAGCGCAGCTTCTTTTCTGTCCCTTGAGCACAGTTCAGTCTTTGACTGTGGAGCATATTTTCACCTTTGTCTATTAGGCACTGTTTCACCTTGTCGGTCAACCCCAGCTTTTTTCTGCAGGTTGGATACAGTAACTTCTCAGCAGCTGTGGCATACCGCAGTTTAGACTGCTAGACAAGGCTGTCTTGTCTCCTGTTAGCTGCAATTCCTGTGGCACCTTTTCTTGCCGTAGGCTCTTGGTGGCTGGCAAGAAGCTTCTCAATTGCTGGAGTTTGAATTAGTCTGTGCGCCTTTTGTGGCCTCTTGGCACCTTGGGGGTCTTTTCTCCACAGTGTGGCTCTCGATTCTCTTTCTTTTTGTCTCCTTTTGTTCTCTTGGCTCTGTTCTTTCATCCCTAAGTCCAGAGCGAGCTGGTTGAGGAGTACTCTTTCTATGGTTGTACCCTGGTATGCTGCTGCCCTTTTCTTCATGGTTCTCCTGGAGAGACTAGCGCTCCAGTTAGTTGATTCTCTCAACTCTGGAGTCTCTTCTTGATCTGTGGAGTTTGATTCTCTCACTAGGCGCAGGTTTGGGTGGTTCCTGGACCTTGCTTCCTTTCTTCTATGAAGTGTGGCACTGTTTGGGGTTGCGTACTCCTAGTACTTGTTAAGGTCGCTTCATCCGACCATCTTGGACTCAAGGCAGACCGGCAGGTTTGGGAGTTAGTCTTTGTCCTGCCAGGGTTTGAAGAAGAGGATCCTGGTTTAGGAGATCCTTCTCCTTGTTCCTCGGATACGACTGTTGCCTTCCTTCCAGGGGGGGGTCCTTTGGCATGAGTATCTTTTGATGCTTCTTTTACTACTCTCGGGACAGGGGTGCGTAATTTTTCTTTTGCTCAGGACGTTTGTTTTACGTCCTACGGCTTCAGTTCCTTTTCTAGTATCTAACTGTGTTCCATTTTTGTAGCGTGGTGGTTGAGATATTCAAATCCTTTTCTGCTGATCAGTTTTTTGCTGTGTGTATAGCTTTGTTGATTTTTCAACTTTCTGCATTCTTCTTCCCCTCCCCCCCCCCCCCCCCCCCCCCCCCCCCGTCTTTGGAAAACTGCTTTGCTACATCCCATTAGTCTGGACTGGTCTGGTATAGATGACAAGGAAGGAAAAATTATGTTCTTACCTGATAATTTTCTTTCCTTTAATCATACCAGACCAGTCCAGATGCTCTCCCTGGCTAAAGTCTGTCAGAGTGTTGTTTCCTTTAGGTATCCCTGGTGACGCTTCAATACGGTGGGATGTCCTACAGCACTGCCTACTTCATCTTCTCTATTCAATCTCCTGCCACTTGTTGTTGTGCCGGCTCTGTATGACTCCTGTTACTTGGCATCACAGAGTTATTTCCCCGGATTCAGGGGTAGATCTCTATGTGCTTGAGCAAGCTCAGTATGGACCATTCCCTCCCGCTTACTTTACTGTGAGGGGAGGTTGCAGTTGCCTTTGGCCAAGCAGGAACAGTGAGGTTCTGCATATTGGCTCCAAGAGTTTGCCTGTTTGGTATTAACTGTGTTTTCTTCTAGACTTCAGAGCACCATTGCTTGGCTATTCAAAATACTGAACATTCCAGGCTGCACGATACCCTTAAGGGGCAGTTTACTTGGAACTATTTTCTCTGTCTCCTTCCGCTGGTAGATGGACACAACCCATTAGTCTGGACTGGTCTGGTATGATTAAAGGAAAGAAAATTATCAGGTAAGAACATAATTTTTCCTTTTTATTATTACTAGTTGTTTTCTATATATTTTAGTTCTCTTATTTTTCACATCTAGTTTTAAGATGTATTTACCGTATATATATATATATATATATATATGTGTGTGTGTGTGTGTTTTTAGACAAAGTCTAACAGTAGTTCAGTCCATTGTATCCTTTAAGTTCATTTGGAGTGTTTGGTTTGTTTGTTTTATTTATTATTACTAGTTGTTTTCCATACATTTCAGTCCTTTTACATGATTTATATGCTACGTTTCTTACATCTAGTTTGATGTATGCATATATATATATATATATATAATTTTTGTTTGACAAAAAAAAATATATGTTAGACTGTTATTGTGACCCCTGAAAATAGGTGGTTTGTGCTGCCGAAACACGGACCATGTCGAGTCCTCAACTACAACCAATAAGAGTTTTTAGCACCTATTTCTGTGTTGGATCAGTCTTTGACCAGCCTCTACTTTCTTTTGCTTGTAAATCTGGCTTTGCCCATAACTTAGGGAATCCACCTTTTAACTCCTATTTTCCCCACTACATCTGACAGCATCTGTTCTGCTGAAATCCCTTTCACATAACACCTTAGCACTACCCCTAACATCCACCTGGGGTTCCATAGCATCCCACAGATCAATCCAGAGACTGGTGGGTTATGTCCCTCTGCCAGCAGGTGGAGAGAGAGAGAACTTCCGAGGTTCACTATATGTGGTCATGTGCAGCCACCTAAACCTCAGTATTCTCTCTATCTAGCAGGTGGAAGGTAGATAGCTCTGCAGCTCTGGATTGGGGCTCCTCACCTGTTCCCTCGGTCCGAGTTGAGCGTCCCTTAGGGGGTTGAGGGCTCACTGCGATAGTGAGCTGGGTATACCTGGTGGGGCCAGGTCCCTCCCTTCCCCCCCACCCCCTGCGGAACTCCCTTTGCCAGCATATGTGAATCTTTAAAAAAAAAAAAAAAAAAAGGAACGGAGCCTTGCACTCACAGTAAGATAGGGCTTCGTTCTGGCTGTAGTTAACTCTTTAATTGATGTCAACTCCCTCAGAGGAAGTCAAATGCTGCTTCCTGTGTGGGAGCCGGAGAGCAGCGTTGGGAATGTGCTTTGCCTGTCCTCGCAGCTCTCGTTCTGGGGAGCAGGGTGTGGAGTCGCGGGACCGCTCGATTCAGAGCGCGAAGTCGGCAGCGCCATTGGTTTCCTTCGGGCCCGCTTCATCCTGCTCCACAGCAGACAATTTTGGTGCCATTTCACGGGCGCCTTTGGCATTGCTTTTGGCAGCCTCCTCTCTCGGTGATATGGGTTTCCTCCAGGCAGCAGGTGCTGGGATGGCTCCGGACGCGGGGGACTGCAGGGCAGCGTCAGTCTCAGGAAGTGCATTGTGCTCTGTGGCTGGCGCGGCTGAGCCGGGTTTAGACTCCGGCGCCATTTTGTGTTCTTCCCCGTGTGGTACAGAGCGGGGGGAGTCTTTGATGAGGGGGGCCTTGCCTGCAGCAGCGTCGGCTGTCTCTCAGGAGGCAGTTAAGGATGCAGATGTTTTGCAGTTTTCTCCGGCGTTTGTGCTTTTAATGCACAAGGCATTTCTGCTTAAGAGGTCCGGGTGGGGAGGGGGGGGGGCTCCCTCTGGGTCTCCTCCGGAGGAAGTAGCCAGGCCCTCTCCCTTAGGGGCCAAGCGTCCGCGGTTCGAAGCGCGGGGCTTATATTCTTTCTCGATGTGTTCGGAGGTAGATGATGGCCAGGTGTCGGGAGTTTCCCCGACTAGGCCACTCAGATTATCTTGAGGAAGGCGAATTGGCCTCTGAATGGGGAGATGATCCCACGGCGGTGCGTTTGTTCCACCAAGAAGAGCTGCCGGCTTTGATAGTGCGGGCTATGGAAGTCTTGAACATTTCTGTTCCAGACAGCGGTTTGCCTGCTTCGGTTGCCCCTTCTATTATGTCGGGAACTAAGTGGCTTCCCAGGACTTTTTTCATTCATGAGTCAATGAAAGTGCTCATTGCGGCTCAGTGGGACACTCCAGAGGCAGGATTGTGCGTGGCCAGGGCCATAGCACGCCTTTATCCGCTTCCTGGTGCAGAATGGGAGCTTTTCGGACTACCTGCAGTGGATTCTTTAATCACTGCAGTCACTAAGAAGACTACGTTACCGGTAGAAGGAGGCACAGATCTTAAAGATTATCAGGATAGGAAATTGGAGTCTTTCGAGGTGGCGGCTTTGTGTATGCAGGCTTCTGTCCGCGGTTCCTATGCGGCCAGAGCGTGCCTTTCCTGGGTGCAGAAGGCGGCCTCTCCGGAGGAGCGCATTCAGGTTTTGCCTTCTCTTGAGATGGGCCTCGCTTACCTGGCGGATTTGCTTTATGATCTCCTTCGAGCCTCGGCTAAGGAGGTGGCTTTGTCAGTAATGGCTCGCCATTGGTTGTAGCTCCGGCACTGGTTGGCAGATACGGCGTCGGCACATTTGCCATTCAGAGGTAAGCTGCTTTTTGGGGAGGATCTGGACAGGATTGTTAAGGATCTGGAGGATTCTAAAGGCCGTAATTTGCCTAAGGATAAGCCTCGGTCTTCTGCCCATGGCGGCACCTCCCGGTCCCGATTTTGGGATGCCCGCCAGTATCGGCCTGGCAGATCTGGCTCTTTTGCAAAATCACGCTTTCCTCAGAAGCAGCAGCCATTTCGTGGGGAACGCCACGCCGGTAGCGCTTCTTCGAGACCAGCTGCTGTAGCTCGTCCCTAATGATGGGGTATTGGCTCATCTTCCGGTGGTGATAGGGGGGCGGCTGTCCCTTTTTTCCTCGGAGGATGGGCCGGGGTGACGTCAGACAAGTGGGTCTTGGAGGTCATACGAGACGGTTACAAACTGGAATTTTGTCGAATCCTGCAGACTTTTTCGAGGACTTCCCTTGCAGGACTGATACGAGCACCTGCCTTCCAGGAGAGTGTCCAGGCGACGGACAGGGTCTTCAGTTTGCTGCGTAAATTGGGTTGGATAATCAATTTGGACAAGAGTCAGTTACTTCCTTCTCAATCCCTGGAGTATCTGAGAGTGCAGTTCAACACTCGGTTGGGCACCGTTTCCTTGCCGGAGAGTCGCAGACTGAAGCTTCAGTTTCAAGTTCGAAATCTTTTGGAGCTTCAGACATCTGGAGCCTGGGATTACGTTCAGGTGTTGGGCTCCATGGCGGCCACACTGGTTCTGTGGGCCAGGAGTCACAGGCGGCCTCTTCAGAAGTTGCTTTTTGAGTTGCTGGTCCCCCTTGTCGGAGGATTACGCTGTTTGCCTTCCCTGGGAACTATCGGCCAGGATAGCGATGTGATGGTGGCTTCGCCGCGACAAGCTGGAGCTGGGAATGCCCTTGGCAGTTCCGGACTGGGTGGTGGTGACCACGGATGTCAGTCTCTCTGGATGGAGGAGCCCATTGTCTAGATCAGACGGTGCAGGGGTTGTGGTCCCAGGCGGAGGTGTCCTGGTCGATCAACCAGTTGGAACTAAGAGCAATTCGGCTGGCTCTTTTGGCATTTTGCCCGATTCTGACGGGAAGACTGGTGTGGATTCTTTCTGACAATGCGTCAGCGGTGGCTTATGTCAATCAGCAGGGAGGCACCAAGAGTGCGGCTCTGGCCAAGGAGGCCTCTCTTCTCTGTCTTTGGGCGGAGGAACATTTGTCTCTGTCAGCAGCTCATATAGCGGGGGCGCTGAATGTCGAGGCGGACTTTCTCAGTCATCACGTGCTGGACTCGGGAGAGTGGGAGCTCTCCGTTCGGACCTTCTCGTTGGTCATGGTCCGGTGGGGAGTGCCAGCTATAGACCTCATGGCGCGAGGGTGCAATGCGAAGGTACCTCAATTTTTCAGCAGAGGCAGGGATCCTCTCTCGGGGGATTGATGCGCTTCTTCAGCCATGGCCGCTGTCAGACCTCCTGTATGTGTTTCCGCCGTGGCCCATGATAGGCCGGATACTAGGTCGCGTGGCTCGTCACTCGGGTTGGGTGATTGTGGTAGCTCTGGATTGGCCCAGACTCCGTGGTACGTGGATCTGGTCTGTCTTCAGATTGACAGTCCGTTGCGGCTGCCGGGTTGTCGGAGATTAAGTCAGGGTCCGATTGTTATGGAGGATCCCTCCCCATTTGGTCTTCCGTCTTGGCTCTTGAGAGGGCGAGATTGAGGAGAAAAAAAGGGCTATCCGGACAAAGTCATTGCGACTATGTTCAGGGCTAGGAAGGGTTCTACTTCTGCAGTGTACGCTCGAGTGTGGCGGACCTTTGAGTCGTAGTGTGGTGCAGCAGAGCTGGTTGCAGCATCGGCTTCAGTAGCTTCTATTCTAGCTTTTTTGCAGGTTGGCCTTGAGAAGTGCTTGTCCTTGAGTTCCCTCAAAGTTCAGGTGGCGGCCCTAGCGTGTTTTAGGGGTCGTCTTCAGGGG
Source organism: Microcaecilia unicolor (assembly GCF_901765095.1). Taxonomy (NCBI): domain Eukaryota; kingdom Metazoa; phylum Chordata; class Amphibia; order Gymnophiona; family Siphonopidae; genus Microcaecilia; species Microcaecilia unicolor. The sequence continues at coordinate 112,200,753 of NC_044033.1, forward strand.
TCTTTGCTGGCTGCGCACCCAGACATCGTTAGATTTCTGCGTGGTGTTAATCATTTGCGTCTGCCACGACCTGCGGTTTTTCCAACCTGGAATCTTAATTTGGTTCTTTGAGCGTTTCAACGGCCGTCCTTTGAGCCTCTGTCTCTGGTTTCAGTGAAGGACTTGACGTTGAAGATGGTGTTTTTGGTCGCTATTTCTTCAGCAAGGAGAGTGTCGGAGCTGCAGACCTTGTCCTGTAGGGATCCGTTTCTCCGTTTCACAAAGGCAGGAGTTACGTTGCGGACAGTTTCTTCTTTTTTTGTCTAAGATTGTGTCACGTTTTCACATGAATCAACAGCTTTGTCTTCCCACTTTTTGTAGGGAGGATTATCCTGCAGAGTTTCAGCCTCTAAAATGCCTGGACGTGAGGCAGGCTGTCATTAGGTACTTGGAAGTTACGAATTACTTTCGTTCGGATCATCTTTTTGTGCTGTTTGCTGCGCAGAAAAAAGGGCACCAGGCCTCTAAGGTGACAGTGGCTTGCTGGGTTAAAGAGGCTATTTCTTCAGCGTACATTGCTTCAGGGAAAGATCCTCTCGCTCAGTTGCGGGTGCATTCTACTTGAGCGCAGGCAGCTTCTACGGCGGAGTCGAAGTTAGTTTCTCTGGAGGAGATTTGCAGATCGGCGACTTGGTTGTCTATGCATACTTTTGCAAAGCATTATCGAGTGGACGTGGCAGTGCGTTCTGACACCACACCCACCCATCTAAACACTATCTCTCCTACTGTCATCCCGTTTATCTGTCATATCCTCAATCTTTCACTGTCCACTGCGACTGTTCCTGATGCCTTTAAACTTGCCGTAGTCACACCACTCCTTAAAAAACCTTCATTGGACCCTACCTGTCCTTCCAACTATCGCCCCATCTCCCTCCTCCCTTTCCTATCCAAGATACTTGAACGTGCTGTTCACCGCCGTTGCCTTGACTTTCTTTCATTTCAAGCTATTCTTGATCCACTTCAATCTGGCTTTCGCCCCCCCTTCATTCAACTGAAACGCTTGCTAAAGTCTCCAATGATCTGTTCCTAGCCAGATCAAAAGGTCTCTATTCTATCCTCATCCTTCTCAATCTGTCTGCTGCTTTTGACACTGTTGATCACAGCCTACTCCTTGATACGCTGTCCTCACTTGGATTTCAGGGCTCTGTTCTTTCCTGGTTTTCTTCTTATCTCTCCCAGCGTATCTTTAGTTTATACTCTAGTGGATCCTCTTCTACTTCTATCCCACTGTCAGTTGGTGTACCTCAGGGATCTGTCCTGGGACCTCTTCTCTTCTCCATCTATACTTCTTCCCTTGGTACTCTGATCTCATCCCATGGTTTTCAGTGTCATCTTTATGCTGATGACTCCCAGATCTACCTCTCCACACCAGAAATCTCAGCCGAAACCCAGGACAAAGTATCAGCCTGCCTGTCTGACATTGCTGCCTGGATGTCTCAGCGCCATCTGAAACTAAACATGACCAAGACTGAGCTTCTTATCTTTCCCCCTAAACCAACCTCTCCTCCTTCCCCATTCTCTATTTCTGTGGATAACACTCTCATCCTTCCTGTCTCATCAGCTCGTAACCTTGGGGTCATCTTCGACTCCTCCCTCTCCTTCTCTGCACATATTCAACAGACTACTAAAACCTGTCATTTCTTTCTCTATAATATCAGCAAAATTCGCCCTTTCCTTTCTGAGCACACTACCAGAACTCTCATCCACGCTCTTTATCACCTCTCGCTTACACTATTGCAACTTGCTTCTCACAGGTCTCCCACTTAGCCATCTCTCTCCTCTTCAATCTGTTCAAAATTCTGCTGCACGACTAATATTCTGCCAGTGTCGTTATGCTCATATTAGCCCTCTCCTCAAGTCACTTCACTGGCTTCCTATCCGTTTCCGCATACAGTTCAAACTCCTTTTATTGACCTATAAGTGCATTCATTCTGCAGCTCCTCAGTACCTCTCCACTCTCATCTCTCTCTACATTCCTCCCTGGGAACTCCGTTCACTGGGTAAATCTCTCTTATCTGCACCCTTCTCCTCCATCGCAAACTCTAGACTCCGTTCCTTTTATCTTGCTGCACCATATGCCTGGAATAGACTTCCTGAGCTGGTACGTCATGCTCCATCGCTGGCCGTCTTCAAATCTAAGCTAAAAGCCCACCTTTTTTATGCTGCTTTTAACTCCTAACCCTTATTCACTTGTTCAGAACCCTTATTTTATCATCCTCACTTTAATATTCTCTTATCTCTTGTTTGTTCTGTTTGTCTCTCCTAATTAGATTGTAAGCTCTGTTGAGCAGGGACTGTCTCTTCATGTTCAAGTGTACAGCGCTGCGTACGTCTAGTAGCGCTATAGAAATGATAAGTAGTAGTAGTTTGGGGCTTTGGTGCTGCAATCTGGGATCTCTGTGTCCCGCCCTACTTAAAAACTACTTGGGTACATCCCACCAGTCTCTGGATTGATCTGTGGGACGCTATGGAAGATCCATAGGCCCATCCTGAGATTTACAGTTGGTTACATTCTAGTTTGTTTGGTTTTCAGGTTCTAGGTTATTGATCGTTTCAACAAAGGAGCGAATTTCTTTACTTGCTGTGAGCTGCATGAGTTCCTCCAGCAGTTGCAGAGTAGTTTGTTGATATTTTTGAAGCCAAGAAAATTTTGTTTAGATGATGATTTGAAGATCCACATGGCTTTGGTATTGACAATACTGAGGTTTAGCTGGCTGTACATGCCACATATAGTGAACCTCGGAAGTTCTCTCTATCTCCACCTGCTGGCAGAGGGACATAACCCACCAGTCTCTGGATTGATCTGTCGGGACTAATGGAAAGAAAATTATCAGGTAATAACTAATTTTACCATAACCCTGATGCAGGCCTAGTGGCTGAAACACAGCCCTTGCCAAGTCTAGGTTTATCTGCAGTAAAGAACTTGTCAGCACCAATAGCGCATCTTTGTGCTTTAATAAATAAGAAAATGATGCCAGCTTGCAGATGTGGCCAATAGATACAGCAAGGTGTTTGCACTGAGAAGTGTCCACAACTGATACTGACTTGTATAATATGCTTTCTGATGTACACATTTCTTGGCTGCTGTAGTGTCTTGGTAAATGTTTTACACATGTTTTCAGAAGGGTTGTGGAGTGTGAGTGGAAATACAATTTCAGTAGAACTGTTTTGCAGATGCTCTGGAATGCTGAGGTGCTGCCAAACGGTGTGCGTTTTTCTAGGATAAGCCCAGATGGTGAGGAAGGATACCCCGGTGAGCTAAAAGTTTGGGTGACATACACATTGGATAAGGGAGAGCTGAGCATAAACTACAGGGCACAAACTGACAAGACCACACCAATCAATTTGACAAACCATTCTTATTTCAACTTGGCAGGCCAGGTAAGATCATTAATAATTCATCTTGTTTTCAGTTATTTATCGCTTTTATTTTTAGGTTTGTTTTTCACTTTGCTAGTTTCTCTAAAGCAAGTTGTTTCTTGCTACAGAATAATCTTGAAAGTTATGAGAAAATTTGGGCTCACTTCTGAGACCTTCAATTTATAACTTAATGTATGCTGTGCTTTTTTTTTTTTAACGAAAAAATGTACCGGTACTCATACAGGGCCAACCTTAAGGGCGGGGTCACTATGGTTCCACTCCTACAGTAGCCACACCCATTTTACCAGCCGTAGAGCATATAAAAAAACATATTTGAAAATAGTAGTACCCAAGTCCCTAGGTCCAACAAAAGAACCTCTAAGAGTGAGCATAAACTAATAAAATATTTAGATAAAAATTCAGCTGAAACCCTCAAATACCAGGCTCTGGCGTGCAGGATAACACCAGAAAAACAATATTTTCCCCTTGTACTGCTATAAAGATAGCCGACGTAAATTTCAAAATATGACCTATTCCATTCACTACATTACAAATTATCAACTACAAATAAAACAAAATAATTAACACAGCTACCACACTATCTTAAACTAAAAATAAAACTATTTTTTCGTACCTTTCTTGTTTGGTCACTACTTTTTTTAGTTGTGTTGGTCATCTTCTCTTAATTCTATTGCCAAGATTTCCTGTTTGTTTGCCATTTTTCTCTCCTCCTTTTCCTTTCAGCTTTCTTCGATTTTATTTTCTGCCTCTGTCCACATGTAGTTCTTTCTTACTACACAAAACAAAGAAGGAAAAAACCTTCATGGATGGAACAAACCACGGATTGACTCCACTTTGTGTTTTATCAGCACATATTGGAACTAGATGATTCTTTATTGTCCTTATAGTGAGCAACCATAATGTTAGGAGAACACACAAGGATGAGCACTAGAGTAAACTGGAGAGATTGAGATTATATCCAGTGTACCCTGGTTTATGGGTGAGGTTCATTCCTGTCAGTGTGTGCAAAAATAACCATCTAGAAACATTACCCCAAAAGGGAAAACGAAATGGAACTTGATATACTGCTTTCTGGCTACTTTGAGACCTGATGATGTATGTTTGAAATACTTGCAGTCATATACCCTTGGCCATATGTTCTGGTCCTGCCCTAAGATGGTAGCCTTCTGGGGCCGGTTGCAGCACATGTTTCTAGCTTGTGTCACTGGGGGTGGTGCCTGGCAGTTTTACTGTTGTTTGATTCTGTCTGTAGTGCCTGCTCAGCTCCTAAAGGCTTTATGGGATTTGTTAAATGTTCGATACTGTTGTGTAAGAAATGTATTTTGCGTGTTGGTTGACGGATGATTCACCTACTCTTCTGCAATGGTGCTCAGCATTGCTTCATCGGGCTGCCTCGGGGATCCTTTTACAAAGTGGCAGTAATTTATATAAAAAATTAATAGAAGTCCAATCATTTATTTCTTTATTTAAAAATGTGTAGTCCACACCATCTACAATTCTGGGTGGAGTACAAAATATCCATAAATAAACTAATAAATAACATACATAACTCACATAAACATGACCCAGATTAATACAAATAGAACAGTATACAGTCTGAAAGCAGAAAGTTGATATCAGAAACTCTTATCCTTTTAAAAATCATTCAAATTCCTCATAACTCTCATTTCTTGAGAGTTCCCCAAACTAGGTCCTGCAATATAGAAAATCAAGTTTCTGTACTAAAGCAGATCTCAGTGACCTTGATGGCTGATGCAAATGTAAGCTTGAAACAGTTACAGGAGATATTTTATTTGTCAAAACTTAAAAAACCAGTACTAAAATTTTATATTGATGGAGTAGCTTAGTGATTAGTGAACCAGTCTTGACATCCTGAGGTGGCTGGTTCAAATCTCACTGCTGCTGCTTGTGATCTTGGGCAAATCACTTAACGCTCCATTGCCTCAGGTACAAAATTAGGGCCCTGTTTACTAAGGCGCGTTAGCGTTTTTAACATGCTTACAATTAGTGTGCGCTTTGTAGGCACCTATAGGGTGAATATTGTGGGCACGTACATGGTTAAAGAGCATACATGGTTAACGCACATTAAAGATTCTAACAAGCCTGTATCGCAGCTTAGTAAACATGGCCCTTAGATTGTGAGCCCTCCAGGGACAGAGAAATACCCAGTGTACCTAAATGTAACTCAGCTTGAGCTACTACTGAAAAAGGTGTGAGCAAATCTAAATAAATAATCAACTGGAAGCCAGTGTAAATGAATAAGTGCAAGGGTAACATAATCAAAGCGCCTCAACCCCCAAAAACGTCAAGCAGAAGCATTCTGTGCAATTTGCAAAGATCGAAGAGCATATTTTGGCAGCCCTAGTAACAAAGCATTACAATAATCAAAATGAGGGATAATTATGCTTTGAATTACGAACCAAAAATTTTTTTAACTCAATTTGTCAACTGTCTGACAAGCTCAAGTTGAAAGAAAACTATACCAATTACTTTAGCTACCTGCAGCTTCATACTTAAGGTAGGATCAATAATAACATCTAAAAAGTGAATTGTCTTATTAAAAGCTAATTCAACTCTATACAAAAAGAATCTGGGGCATCCACCAACTGAAAACTAGACATTGGTATAACCTGAGTCTTAGCCATATTCAAGCTCATCCATTGTTTAATGGTCCTCAAATATAGACATAACAGCTCAATACATTCCACCATAGTATTTTCAATTTTGAAAAAGAATTGAATATCATCAGCATATATTCTGTTGTTGAAAATAGTGTGTGTGTTGTCAAAATTGCCTGTTTTTAGTGTGAGATGCTTGCTGGTAGAATCATGCTCCTGCAGTGTATCAGCGGTTGCACAGAGATAGGAGTAAGCTGGTGATAGGACGGAGGTGATCTAGCAGATTTAAAAGACATTTATTCTAGTGATTGAAGGAAATAAACGTTATCTTCCCTAAACACCATCTACAGGGTGTGGGGTTGTGTGAGAATTCATATAAGGTAAAGAGCTGAACTGACAGAGCAGCTACATTCCTGGATAATAAAGTAATGGTTTAAAATTCTGGACTTGTATGGGAATGTTATGTGACATGACATTTGATGTGTATTCTGATTATTTTATACTGTATATATGTTGATTGTTTCGTTTATGATTTTGCTGATGATGTTCTGGTTGTTTTGAGGTACTTTGCTTAGGTTTGCTGTTAACTGAATTGAATACATGAAAAGAATAACTACATTTTTGATGGTATCAGGATTTCCAGAATCATTACAGATATGCATAAAATATTTATTATTGTCCTTTTGTTAGGCATCAAAGGACATATATGATCACCAAGTCTGTATTGCAGCTGAGGCCTATTTACCTGTGGATGACACCATGATTCCCACTGGTAAGAAACTTAATTATTCGGGGTTGTCACAGATTTTGTATTTACAGCACAACAGTTTTTCATGTTTTCTTTTATTGACAGACTTTTTTGTATGATCTAATGTCTGAACAGTACCTTCCCTTTCCCTCTAGCCACTGATGACTGTGGGGGAGAGGAGGACATATTGGTGAGGTAAAATTACAGAATGGAAATAGTGTCTGATTTTGTTTTTTGCTACCTGTGTATGCTGTTCTAATGCTGAATGCCCTATTATATTTTGCCAGTCCCAAAACCATCTGGCTCCTGCCACCAGCACTGAAAAACATCAGCAGTAACAAATTGTACTATGCCAAGTTTGTACAAGCCAGAGTGTGAGGGAGTCTATAGGATGCTGCCACTTCCTCTTAATGATACTCCCTCACAGTGTCAAATCCACCTTAAAACCCATAGTCCCACCCAAGAGAAAAGCGCAGGGCCGGTCTTAGCAAGTGCGGGGCCCTGTGCAGACCAATTTGGTGGGGCCCCATCCTATCCCCGCCCCACCCTAGCTCCGTCCCATTGATATGTCTCTGCCACCCTACTATGACACATTTTATCATGTCTTTTCACCCTCAGTCCGTAAACAGACAGATGAGTTTTGCAAATGAAGGGAGGGGAAATGGTAAATGCACCATTTTGTCACTTCTTAACTTGTTACTTGTTGGAGAAACAGGAAGCCCATCATCTCTCAATAGATTCTATTCATATCTAGGACAGACAGAAATGTGCAACACAGACTACTGGCAGCAGAGATACCATGAGCAATACTGGTAATACATACAGTAACTCAACTGGAGCCATTCATATGATCACATGTGCATCAAACCAGTGATGCAAGGAAGAGAAAATAGAAGAAATAAAAAATGGCCACAGGACCTGTATGCTGTAGCATTTGTGAAAATATTCTACAGTCAGCTCATAAAACCTTGCCAACCACACATTAAATTCATAAATAATTTAATAAGTATTTTGTTTTAGAATTGGAGTTCTTGGGTGTAAGTTCAAGACTTTGGTGTGGAACTGGCTGATGTCACTCAGTCTGTAAAATTGGATGGAGTCATTGTGGATTTGATGCTAGTGTATAAACCAGCTCCCGTGGTGCCCTGCAGCACAGGTTCTCATCCAGAAAAACCTATTTGCCATTCTGAAGGGCCTTCGGTCCGGAATAGGAGAGAGACACACACACACACGCACCTCACCTGCCTTAATGGATTGGCTTATGGCACAACTGTTGTAGGCAGCAGCCCTGTCTGTTGCTTTGCTCGCTGCCTGCCTCGTTCGGCTCCAGACCATGAGGAGCCTGCACGCGCTCAGCTCTCCCTTGCAGGCTCTCGCACCACAGTCAGCGACAATGGCTCACCACCTCAGACCAGGCTCCAGCTTTTCCCGCTCAGTGACTCCCGCCCTCACAGAAACAGGAAATACATGCAGAAGGTGGGACATTGAGCGGGAAGTGAAAAGCTGCTAGAGCCTGGAGAAGGTGAGCCGTCGTGCTGCCACTGGCTGTCGCCATCAGGGGCGGGGCCGTTGCAGCAAAGTTTACTGTCGCACGATGCCAGGGTCCGGGGACTCGGGAGCAGCTGACGGCGGGCTCAGACAGCGGGCCCAAGCCAGGGATGGGCGCCATGCCGGTGGTGGCGGGAGGCTTGGAGTTGGAGCGGAGCGGCCGAACCGCGGGAATGGGATCATCATTCGTTCATGACTGATCATGATGCAGTCCGCCGGGTCATCCGAGGCGAGCGGGAGCGGAGGTACGAGGCAGAATTGAGGCGTGCCACGCGGGGCCCCCTTAGGCGCGGGGCCCTATGCGGCTGCCTCAGTCGCCTCTGCCTAAGACCGGCCCTGGAAAAGCGATACAGGAGGGGTGGAGCCAGGAGGGCATGGTCCTGGAAATGTAAACGCCTGGGGCACATCTAGGTTAAGGAGGCCCAGAGGGAAGCAGTGACATCAACTGCATTTGCCACCACCACCCACATATAAATGGCAGCTGCTACAGTCAGGTAGACCAGGTTCAACTTGGAACTTTGCAACTTTGGATTTTAACCCAAGTAAAGTCTAGAGACTACAGTGGTGGAAATAAGTATTTGATCCCTTGCTGATTTTGTAAGTTTGCCCACTGACAAAGACATGAGCAGCCCATAATTGAAGGGTAGGTTATTGGTAACAGTGAGAGATAGCACATCACAAATTAAATCCGGAAAATCACATTGTGGAAAGTATATGAATTTATTTGCATTCTGCAGAGGGAAATAAGTATTTAATCCCTCTGGCAAACAATACCTAATACTTGGTGGCAAAACCCTTGTTGGCAAGCACAGTGGTCAGACGTCTTCTGTAGTTGATGATGAGGTTTGCACACATGTCAGGAGGAATTTTGGTCCACTCCTCTTTGCAGATCATCTCTAAATCATTAAGAGTTCTGGGCTGTCGCTTGGCAACTCGCAGCTTCAGCTCCCTCCATAAGTTTTCAATGGGATTAAGGTCTGGTGACTGGCTAGGCCACTCCATGACCCTAATGTGCTTCTTCCTGAGCCACTCCTTTGTTGCCTTGGCTGTATGTTTTGGGTCATTGTCGTGCTGGAAGACCCAGCCACGACCCATTTTTAAGGCCCTGGCGGAGGGAAGGAGGTTGTCACTCAGAATTGTACGGTACATGGCCCCATCCATTCTCCCATTGATGCGGTGAAGTAGTCCTGTGCCCTTAGCAGAGAAACACCCCCAAAACATAACATTTCCACCTCCATGCTTGACAGTGGGGGGACGGTGTTCTTTGGGTCATAGGCAGCATTTCTCTTCCTCCAAACACGGCGAGTTGAGTTCATGCCAAAGAGCTCAATTTTTGTCTCATCTGACCACAGCACCTTCTCCCAATCACTCTCGGCATCATCCAGGTGTTCACTGGCAAACTTCAGACGGGCCGTCACATGTGCCTTCCGGAGCAGGGGGACCTTGCGGGCACTGCAGGATTGCAATCCGTTATGTCGTAATGTGTTACCAATGGTTTTCGTGGTGACAGTGGTCCCAGCTGCCTTGAGATCATTGACAAGTTCCCCCCTTGTAGTTGTAGGCTGATTTCTAACCTTCCTCATGATCAAGGATACCCCACGAGGTGAGATTTTGCGTGGAGCCCCAGATCTTTGTCGATTGACAGTCATTTTGTACTTCTTCCATTTTCTTACTATGGCACCAACAGTTGTCTCCTTCTCGCCCAGCGTCTTACTGATGGTTTTGTAGCCCATTCCAGCCTTGTGCAGGTGTATGATCTTGTCCCTGACATCCTTAGACAGCTCCTTGCTCTTGGCCATTTTGTAGAGGTTAGAGTCTGACTGATTCACTGAGTCTGTGGACAGGTGTCTTTCATACAGGTGACCATTGCCGACAGCTGTCTGTCATGCAGGTAACGAGTTGATTTGGAGCATCTACCTGGTCTGTAGGGGCCAGATCTCTTACTGGTTGGTGGGGGATCAAATACTTATTTCCCTCTGCAGAATGCAAATAAATTCATATACTTTCCACAATGTGATTTTCCGGATTTAATTTGTGATGTGCTATCTCTCACTGTTACCAATAACCTACCCTTCAATTATGGGCTGCTCATGTCTTTGTCAGTGGGCAAACTTACAAAATCAGCAAGGGATCAAATACTTATTTCCACCACTGTATGTTGGTAGCTTGGGGAGAACCAGGTCAGAGATAAGTAAAGTGCTATGTTTATCTCTCTCCTCTGATTTGCCTCTATCGGCTCTCTTGGGCTCCTCGTTCGGCCTACGAGAATTGCGTCTCTCTACCCCCCCCCCCCCCCCCCCCCGGACAATGCTCTCATTTTTGGTCTACTCATCATTCTGCATTTTGGAACTCTCTCCCAGCACAGAGTGCTCATTCCCTAAGTTTTTAAAGTGCGCTTTGTAGCGCTATAAAAATGCTAAATAGTAGTAGTAGTAAAGTAGCGTTGTAAGCTCACTCATTTGTTTTGGCATTTCCAGCCTGTACTAGGCCAGGAGACCAGTAGCCTTGTCTGTTGTTATGCTTCTTCTCTGTTTGTTCCGCTTTGCTTTTAAATATTGTAGTTCCTTTCCTTTTCCATTGTTAGACTGAACACTGCTTTGATTTTTTTCTTTCTTCTTTTTATTGAAAGCATTTTATTTATACAAATAGAATGAACAACAAAGTAAAAAGGGTTAACAATGGCTTCACTAGAAATAATAGTACATATGCAAGCTCATTTTCAAAGCACTTAGCCTCCCAAAGTTCCATAGAAACCTATGGAACTTAGCCTCCCAAAGTGCTTTGAAAATATGCCTCATGGTCATTACGCCTTAAAACATTTTCCAATAAGCACTATGGATATAAATATCTAGCTATTAATTTCAAGAATCTAGACAAAAGGAGTCTAAACGAGCCCAAATTTTTAAAATTGAATTAGCATTGAGGTGTTTGTGGGCTAGGGGAGTTTCATATTTCCTTATTACACATATATAACTCCGCCATTCGTTAAAACATAGTTTTGAATTAATTTTCCAATTAGTGACAATAAGATGGGAAGCAACAGCTAACAATATATTAAACAATTTCTGATCTAGATCAGAGAGAACGATGTCAGGATGAGATGCTCGTAAAATTACAATTTCATATGTAATTGCTATATTCACAGGGAAGTGAAAAATAAGCATGCGAGACCAAATTAGATTCCAATATGCTCTAACATTTTTACAATAGAAAATCATATGTGCTGTACCATTATTATCATGGCAAGACCAGCAAAGACTGAGGAGGTGACTTTCTTGGTAATCTTTGCCAGGTGAGCAGGAGTCCAGTAGCCTTGATGCATTATGAAGAAAGAAGATTGGGTTATCGCTGCTGATTTTGTAGGACATATGGATTTAGACTAGAAAATAGTCCAGTCAAAGTCACATGGGGTAAAGTACAGATCTTGCTCCCATGATAATTTTATTGGAGCTACAGTGTCAATATTCAATTCTTGAAGTTTTTTGTATAATAAAGAGGCTTTCTTACGACCTGCGATAATACTTTGACACATGGAGATGAACTCAGAGGGAGAAGCTGAGAGAGAATTGGAGACTTATAGCAAATAAATATATTTAGAAATATCTTTCCAGGCATGCAAATCTATTAAAGAGATATTATGCAATAAATATAAAGCATCTGGAGACAGTAGATCACCAGACAAATAAAAATGAGATAATGACCGTATACCTTTCTTTTTCCATTCAGATTCTTGACAAGTTAACAAAGTGGAGTCAAATCTAGGATTATACCAACGAGAAATATCTTCTAAATATACATTTTTGATATTAAGGCCAGATTTAAATTCACGAATGGTAGAGGCAGAGGCTTAATCTAAGATGTTTTGCATAGGGATATGAATCCATATATGGGAGAAGATATAAAGGGCAGGGTTGAACCAGTGATGCTTCAAATATATTCCATCTAGGCGTGAGTTGAGAGAAATCTCTTTGAAACCACATTAGAGACTGTGCAAGTCTAAAAGCCATATGATATTTTCTAAAATCAGGAATGTTAAGACCACCTTTATCTTTAGGTAATTTAAGTTTTTTGAGAGCAATATGAGGAGGTTTCTGTTTCCAAGGAAATGTATTTAATAGAGAGGCAATCTTTTTATATAATGAGTTTGGGAAAGGAAGGGGAGTCATACTTAGTATGTAATTTAACTTAGAGCTAAAATCATCTTTATGGCTTCTGTCCTTTCCCACCATGTGAAGTAAAGGGGGGACCATGAATTTTTTGATTGAAGAAGTTAAGGATATTACATAATCCTTAATGAGAGACATAGACTTGCCAACTGAATTTGAATACCATATGCCAAGGTATTTATTTTTATTAGGTTCCCAAGAGAACAGTAAGTGTGATATCTGATGCTTATGTACAGATTAGTTCAAAGGCATTACAGCTGACTTGGACCAGTTAATTTTGTAGCCAGATAAAGGTGAAAAAGAGCGTATTACTTCTTATAAAGTACTAAGAGAATTTGGTGTCGTGTACAATAATATGTCATCAGCATATATGGAGAGTTTAAACACCACCACCTAAAGATATTCCAGAGATATTGGAGTTATTTCTATTAGCTATGGCCAGTGGTTCTAAGGCAATGTTAAAAAGGAGTGGTGATAATGGGCAACCTTGCTTAGTGCCTCTTCTAAGATTAAAGAATTGAGAGTTAATTCCATTTACAGCAATTGAAGCTAAAGGATTGTTATATAAAACTTTTTTACCATTTTAATAAAAGAGGGCTAAAGTTAAACCAGTGTAGAACTTGAAAGAGATAAGGCCATTCAATTCTATCGAAGGCTTTCTCAGCATCAAGTGACACTGCAACATACGAGTCCTGAAGATTTTCAACATATGCAAGGATATTCCAGAAGAGTCTAGAATTATTAGCTAATCTATTTAGAGTAAATCCATTTTGGTCTCTGAATTACATCTGGAATGATATTTTGCAAGCGTAAGGCCAATACGTTTGCATATATTTTATTATCTATGTTAATTAAAGAGATGGGACGATAGTTTTCCACTTTAGATGGGTCTCTATCTGGCTTAGGAATGACAATAATTGTGGATTGATAAAAAGAACCAGTTTGATTGTCGTGAGATAATAGAGAATTATATATGATATTCAACTTAGGGGACAATATATCTGCAAACATTTGGTAAAATTCAACAGTAAATCTATTATTCCCTGGTGATTTTCCTTTGGAAAGAGATTGAATAGCCTCCATTAGCTCCTTAGTAGAAAAAGGTTGATCTAGAGTAGCATTTTGAGATGAAGTAACGAGTGGACTTTGGAGAAGGCTTACAAACCGATTAAAGGAGTCAGCAGAAAATTGAATTTCAGAATTATATAATTTGTTATAGTATATTTGAAATTGTTGGGCAATAGCGATATCAGAGGTATGAACCAAATCAGTGGAATCAATGATTTGAGAGACTCTAGTCCTATTCATTCTTGCTTTGAGATATTAGGCAAGAAGGTGACTTGCTTTATTACTTTCTGCACATATAATAGATTTTTGAAGATGAATTAGTTCAAGAGCCTCATTAGGGAGGACTGTATTGAAGTCATATTTCAATGTTTTCAGGCTTAAGAGAGTAGCAGGGTCATTATCAACCAGAAAGTTTTCCATTATTTTAATTTTAGTGAGCTTGTCTGCCATTTCTTTTTTATGTTCGCGATTTTTCATAGCAGTATAACTAATAATATGTCCTCTAATATTGGCTTTAAGAGCATCCCACCATAAATGGGCTTTATTATCCTCTATAGGATTAAATTGAAAAAATTCCATTAATTTTGATTTAATGAATTGAATGAAAACTGTATCCTGTAACAATATAGAGTTAAATTTCTAAGGCAGTGGCGTAGCCAGAAGTCAATTTTTGGGTGGGCCAACAGGTTGGATGGGTGGGCACTAGACAGTGGTGTGCTGGTAAATGTTTAACAGGCTCTCTCCCCGGTCCACCTCTGCACCCCCCCCATCCACCTGTGCACCTCCCCTCAAAATTGCAGAGCTGGCTATAGCCGGGGAGAGAGCCTGGGGGGGGGGGGGGCAATGCATTACTGTCTCCAGGAAAAAAAAATTAAATGATCCCAGGTTCCAATTTAGTTCATGTTTAATGTGGGATAAAATGCCATAAATAAGTAAATAAATATAAACTTTTAATGTTGAGCACCTGATTCTCAAAGTGGACATATTCCAAACACTATAATGAAAATAAAATGATTTTTTTCTACCTTTGTTGTCTGGTGACTGTTTTTCTGATCATTCTGGCCCAGTATCCGATTCTGCTGCTATCTGTCCTCTTAACTCCGTTTCCAGGGCTTCCTTTCCATTTATTTCTTTACTTTCCTCCTTTCTTCTTCATTTCTTGCTCTATATCCATAAGTAAAAGCTGGGTCCTCTGCAGACTTGACTGTCTAGTGGATCCAGCTTCTGCCTATTTTCTTCATCCATGTGCAGTTTTTCTCCTCTCTTCCTTTTCCCTCATCTCATCTCCTTCCTCATTCTTCCATCCCCTCCATCCATGTCCAGCAACCCTCCTCTCCCCTGTCCTTCCCTCCATCCATGTCCAGCAACCCTCCTCTCCCCTGCCCTCCCCTTCATACACCCATGTCCAGCAACCTTCCTATCTCCTCTTTCCTCCCCTCCATCCATGCATGTCCAGCAACTCTCCTCTCCCCTCCAGCCATCCATACCTAGCAATTCTTTTCTCTCCCCTGCCCCCCTCTATCCATCCATACCCAGCAATTCTCCTCTCTGCCCTGCCCCTATCCAGCCATACCCAGCAATTCTGTTCTTGCCCCTGCCCCCCTCTATCCATCTATACCCTACCCAGCAATTCTCTTTTCACCCCTGTCCCCTCCCTCCAGCCATCAGCGATTCTCCTCTCGCCCCTCCCGCTCCCATCCATGTCCTGCGATTCTACCTGCCTGCCAGGAGCCCTCTTCTCCCCCCCCCCCCA
This sequence comes from Microcaecilia unicolor, assembly GCF_901765095.1. Taxonomy (NCBI): domain Eukaryota; kingdom Metazoa; phylum Chordata; class Amphibia; order Gymnophiona; family Siphonopidae; genus Microcaecilia; species Microcaecilia unicolor. Next base: position 112,216,074 of record NC_044033.1, read on the forward strand.
AAAAAAAAAAATCTACAGTGCAGGCTGAGCTCCATTCCCGCATCTGCCTCCCTCACTCTCACGGCAGCGCTTCCCAAATGCTGCTCACCACCGCCACGATCGCAGGATCTACCTCGCTCCGTCCCAGCACTCAGCAGCAGCGGTAGCGAATCATACACGCTGCCTCCTTCTAACCCGGAAGCGTCTCCTCTGCCGCTTCCGGGTTAGAAGGAGGCAGCGTGTATGATTCGCTACCGCTGCTGCTGAGTGCTGAGACGGAGGGAGGTAAATCCTGCGATCGTGGCGGCGGTGGGCAGCGTTTGGGAAGCGCTGCCGTGCATAGGCGGTCGGTGGCCCAACTGTTTGGGGAGGTTAAAGGGGGCGTGGTTAGGGGTGGGGCCAGGGGTGGAGCTTAAATCCATAATTGTCTGATCACACACAGAAAAAAAAAAAATAAATGTCACAATTAATACCTTTTATTAAATTTAGATATTAGCTATGTATCATATGTCAAAGAATAAAGTGGTTGCTCAAAGCATATACTAACCACAATCGCTCAACTGCAAAACACTATGCACAACTTTGTGCAAAAACACACTCAGAACCTTACTGTACCATAAATATTAGACTGGGCAGAACCTAATACACCAATATACCACCCAAACGAAAAATGCAGACCGTCAACAATATGAAACAAGGGATCATAATATCACAATTCTCATGTAGAGCCACAAAACATCCTAATTCATGTTTAATGTGGGATAAAATGTCATAAATAAGTAAATAAACTTTTAATGTTGAACACCTAATTCTCAAAGTGGTGACTTTGTTTTTCTGATTGTGCTGGCCCAGTATCCGATTCTGCTGCTATCTGTCCTTCTTAACTCCGTTTCCAGGGCTTCCTTTCCATTTATTTGTTTACTTTCCGCCTTTCTTCTTCATTTCTTGTCCTACATCCGTATGTAAAGGCTGGGTCCTCCGCAAACTTGACTGTCCAGTGGATCCAGCTTTTGCCTATTTTCTTCATCCATGTGCAGTTTTTCTACTCTCTTCCTTTTCTGTTATCTCATCTCCTTCCTCACTCCTCCCTCCCCCTCCATGTCCAGCAACCCTCCTCTCCCCACTACCCTCCCCTCCATCCACCCATGTCCAGCAACTCTCCTCTCCCCTGCCCTCTCCCCTTCTTCCACCATGTCCAGCAAACCTCCTCTCCCCTTCCCTCCATCCAGCAACCCTCCTCTCCCCTGCCCTCTCCTCTCCCCTTCTTCCACCATGTCCAGCAACCCTCCTCTCCCCTTCCCTCCAACCAACAACCCTCCTCTCCCCTGCCCTCTCCTCTCCCCTTCTTCCACCATGTCCAGCAACCCTCCTCTCCCCTTCCCTCCAACCAGCAACCCTCCTCTCCCCTGCCCTCTCCTCTCCCCTTCTTCCACCATATCCAGCAACCCTCCTCTCCCCTTCTTCCACCATGTCCAGCAACCCTCCTCTCCCCTTCTTCCACCATGTCCAGCCTCCCCAAGCCTCTTATACGGGGCGCCTATGCTGCCGTGAGAGAGAGGGAGGCAGATGCGGGATCGGAGCTCAGCCTGCTCCCTCCGCTCCGCTGCCTCCACTGCTGGGTGGGCCTGAACCAAAACTGGGTGGGCCTGGGCCCACCCAGGCCCACCCGTGGCTACGTCCCTGCTCTAAGGTGGCTTTTGATGGGTATGGATTATATTATCTAAGGTTAAGAGATATAGGTGAATGATCAGGAAGAGCTTTACTAAGTATTTCAGTATTACTTATATTAGGTAGTAATGATGAAGAGATTAAAAAATAATTCTAGAGTAACTATCATGTGGTAGAGAAAAGAAAGTAAACTCTTTCTCTTTGAGATGAAAAATACGCCAAGGGTCCACTGAGCCCAAACTAGATTTAAAGTCCTGAATCTTAACTAAAGTTTTAGTAATTCTGGGGGGACATTTGGACTTTCTGTCTATAGTAAGATCTTGCACTGCTTTGATTTTGACTGAAAGGTGATTTAGCAAAAACCCAGTAAACAATAAACCGCCTAGGCGTTAAGGCAGTATATCAAGTTACTGTAAATATAAATAAATTAGTCTAATGTATGCTGTGGCCCTGTCAGAGCAGGCCACTGAAGAACCTTGTTACATTTAAAGAGCATTTTTGTGTTTATTTTCTCTCCCATACTTGTGAATGGAACAGGACCTCTACCTGATACTTTTTCATCTGACACTGTTATCAGCTTTTGTTAGAGAAGTTAGCTTTTAGAATTTCAGGTCAAGTATTAAAATGGTTAACCTTTTTCTTACAAGGCCATCAGTTTCAAGTTAGATTAGGTTCTCTATGTTCTCACTGGTCTGTTATTTATTGTGGAGTACCTCTTCACTTTGGGCTTCTTTTACAAAGCCACGTTAGCTATCCCCGCACGGCAAATAAGAGGAAGTCAATAGGAATTGAATGGGCTTCCTCTCATTTCCCGAACCGAGAATCGGTAGCGTGACTATATATATTGCCATGCTCTGTAAGATCTTAAGTTTTTGGGCCTTAACTATCGTTTATATGCTGACGACATTCAATTTTATTTTCCAACTAAAGCAGTACCATCAGTGACTTTTGCATTCCTAAGATTGTGTTTAATCACAATTAAGTCCAGGTTGTCAGCAAATAAGCTTAAATTAAATGCAGCTAATACCCAGGTACTTTTCTCAGGCTCTAATTCAGTACATTTTCCTGACTTTTTGATTTTTCAACGTATTGAAATTCCAGTCCTCAGAGAAATGAAGTATCTGGGAGTACTATTTGGTAGCACTTTGTCAACGAAGCCACACCATAAATCAGTTATTCAACATATTTTCTTTAAATTAAAATAACTCATTATTTTATAGATCTCTATCATATATTGCCTCAGCTGCCTTTTCTCCAAGCTGAAAAGCCCTAGCCGCTTTAGCCTTTCCTCATAGGGAAGTCGTCCCATCCCCTTTATCATTTTCATCGCCCTTCTGTGCACCTTTTCTAATTCCTCTATATCTTTTTGAGATGTGGTGACCAGTATTGCACACAGTATTTGAGGTGCGGTCGCACCATGGATCAATACAAAGGCATTATAGCATCCTCATTTTTGTTTTCCATTCCTTTTCTACCTAACATTCTATTTGCTTTCTTAGCCGCCACCTCCTCACACTGAGCAAAGGGTTACAACGTATCATCAATGATGATACCTAGATCTCTTTCCTGGTCGGTGACTCCTAATGTAGAACCTTGCATCATGTAGCTAGGATGCCTAGGTGGTATTCACTGATGACATCATGGATCATAGGAAATTTTTTATTGGCAGATCTGGCATTTACTAGGCCCATGTTTCCAAGTAATGATTTTTTAGTAGTAAGGGTTACTTGATGATGGTAGGGAGGTGTTCGTGTGGGTATAGTTCGGTATTTTGCCTCTTGAGTTTATCCTCTAGGTGAATAATGGTGTCTGTCGTTTCTTTTTCCCTAAATTACTGGGATGTATGAAGATCTTTGGTTTACTATGCCAAAGCACATTCTTGTTTAAAGTAGATAAATAAGATGATATCATGAGAGGATTCCAAAATTCAGTATGATCTAAAGTGTCAATTGAAGTAATGGGCGTCTAGCCTGCTCTCCTCCTCCTCTCTTTTCTCAACTTGTAGATAATACATTTTGTACACTAATATATTGTTAGGTTTACAAATCTTCAATATGTCCTTTAAATACATGTTCCACAAAATATTCAGTGCTAATAAATTAGTCTTAGGAAATTTGAGCAACATAATATTCTTATTCCATAACACATTCTCCATAGCCTCCAATTTTAGATGTAATGAAAAACTTGTCCTTAAAAGCAATTCCATGGGCTGTTGTTGTCACATGGGATGTTAAATTCCCCAAACATTGTGATTCTCTTAGTTTGTTCTCTTGCTCCTCCAATTTCAGCACAGTCAGTCTGCCAAGAGAACTCAGATGTCTTAATAAATTCTTCTGTTCTCAATAAAGATTTTCAAAGATCTTCCGGGGCAACTTTCTTTCTCCCCAAGGACTCAAGGACTCTTTCTTAGCTATTTGAACCTCGGGCAAGTCTTTTGGTAGCAGAGCTGAAGCTTTAAAGGTTAAATTCCTGGTCATGGCTAGTTCGCACAGTCCTACGTCCTATTTGCATTTCAAAATTGACCAATATACAAACCCAATTGAAACACAACTAAAAAAATAGTAGGTATTATTTTCGATAAGCATTTATCTTTCGAAAACCAGGCATCTGCAGTTGCAACAAAAATGTTCAAAACACTATGGAAACTGAAAAGGATTAGAGATTACTTCTCCAAACAATCATTCCGCCTGTTAGTACAATTGTTGGTCCTATCTCAGTTGGACTATTGCAACGTAGTATTTCGTAATGTACTTAAATCATTACAGATTGCTCAAAATATGGCAGTCCACTTGATATACAGAATATCAAGATATGAAAGAGTAACTGCACTGCTTGTAATGCTACGTTGGTTACCAATTAGGGCAAGATTAATTTTCAAAACTAACACTATAATTTTCAAAATACTATTTGGAATGTCACCCGATTACATGCTGGACCTGGTTGAATTATCAACCGGAAATGCAAATCCAGGAACTAGAGGTTATTTACTTCTTCATCTCTCTAATTGCAAAAATATAGTCTATAAGTCTGTGTATTCTGCTGGATTCAGTTATTTGGGTTCAAAATGGTGGAATTCAATTCCCATGGAAATAAGAAGTATTATAAATGTATCTGTATTTTCGGAAAGAACTGAAAATCTAACTAATGCAATCATTACCTGATGTTTGTTATAGTTCATGTAACTGCATAATGCAATTGTAATCTGCGTATGTTAATGTAAGCCACATTGAACCAAAACCAGTTTTCAGATAAAGTAAGATATAAGAATGAATAAATAAATGAAATAAAGTCCCAACCTATGCTGATGCTCTCCCAGGATGGTCTGTACAAGATCCTGCTATGCAGTTGCTGCCAAAAGAGCTCCATCCATAGATGAAGACAAATGATCCTGCTCCTGCCATTTGTTCCTGGTTGCAGGCACACTTCTCACTGTGATTCATCCAGATGGTGCCTCCTTGTAGGCTATTGATTGCGGCAGGGGAGAAGGGCCACCAGAGCTCAGTGTAGCATAAAGCTTACTCGGGGAGACTGCTCCTACACTCCCACTTGCGGTTGTAGGGGCAGCAGAGGGAATCGCATGACAATCCATAGCCCCCCCCCCATTGCAGAGACAGTAACAGCTTTAGCATTCCTCTTACCCATCCCATATAGGTTAGGAAAATAAAGGTCAGCAACTATTCAAAAGAAACTTCTGACCCAGAACTATAAATGTGAGAGCAGGGTGCCTACTTGCGTAATTTTATATAATGCACATTTTCAAGGGGCGTACACATGAGCGGAACATGGACAGGACATGGGTGGGGCTCCTAGTTAAATGTGTAACTTGAAGAATACTGTATGTTGCACATGTCCCTGCTACATTTGGGTGCCTGCACTTAAGCCAGCTCTGTGACTGGTGTAACTGTGGCTGTCTAAAATGTTAGGCAATTATTGGCGCTGATTGGCTTGTTAAGTAATTAAATTGTGTTCGCAAATCCAGAATATGGCTGGATTTGTGCATGCAATTTCGGTTGCTCTATATAGAATCCAGGGGTAAATGTCATTAGGAAATGAAAGTGAGCAGAAAAAAATTACATTTTGTGTTTGTTTTTTTTTTTTTTTAATTTGCTGATAATAGTGTGTACTCTTTGCACAGAGGGTGCACCATTTGGGAAAAGTGCACATTATTAGCGAAGAGTGCACACTCATGACAACATATGTCTTGGTACAAAAAAAAAAACCTAGAAAAGAAAATAAACAAAATGAGCATTCCTGGAAATAATATGATGTAATTTTTGGCTGCCCGTTCCTAGTAAGCTTTTTTTCAGTTGGAACAACACTTTGTTGTGCAACAGATCCCACTAAGGTCTAAACATTTTTGTCACCACCACATTCCTTTGATAGAGAACCCACCTAAAGCTGTAATGTATTGTCTGGCTTAGTAGTTCTACACCGTACACAGCTTTAGAAAGGTGGTTGTTTGAATAAAGGCATTAAACCGAGGTGGAAAAGCAGTACGGAAAAGCAGCACGTTTGCACCGAGAAACCACTTAGTAAAGAAATTACTATGCTACTGATTTGCAGTTGAACAGAGACTTGTTTTGCATGGAATCGAAAGTGCTTGGGTTTTCTCAGCAGCTAGCTTGGCTCTTGGAAATAAAGGATGAAGAAGTTGCTTGAGCATGCCAGCTTGCTGTTTTGCAGACTTTTGCAAGGACGCTTGTCACTGCTTACTTGTTTGTTTTCCAGTGTGGTTGTTCTGCATGTGCTTCTTGCTGCAGGTGATTGAAAATTACCAATACAAAAGAATATTTGGAAAATGTATTGCAGCTCTGAGACGGTTGCTGGGTTTAATCTGTTTGATTATTTGCCAGCAAGCAGGATGATTCAACCACAACAGTGGGTGATTTCATCTGACAGCACTGGGGCAGAGTAGTTCTCTGTACTCAGAAACTACTAGAAGAAACCTTCTGAGTATGAGCATCCCTTCCTGCACATTGCACTCCTGCAAAAGGTACTTCTGCTTTTTTTTTTTCTTATCTACTCTACTAATAGATGTATTTTATAACTTTCTCACTCCTGATAGTAATTTTCTCTTTTTTTGTCTTTCCCTATGTGTATATAACTCCCCTCCCCAAAAGAAAAAACAAACCAATTCCTTTAATTTTATTATTAGTATTCATTTTTGCTTTTATTCATGTGTCATTGACTGCAGCTTAGCTGCCCTGTTTTTTTGGCACCAAAGGCAAAACTAGATTTTAAAAGTTGTCCTACCTGACAGAAAAATGAGCTTTGAAATGAGCCATGTCATTTGCCTCCTTTATTTCAGTCCACTGTATGATGAAGAAAAATGCTGCACTTATGGAAGGATATTATTGAGGAGCTAAAGATCATTTAGCAGTCAGTACAAGAATCCTTTAAAGAAAAGAATGGGGGTTTTTTTCCATGTGGTATTCCATGTTGCTGTAAAGAAAGTAGGATATGTTTCCTAAACGCAGTGGCCTGCAAGACAAAGGAATTGCCAAAACCTTGACACTACATCATGATGTCAACACTAATAACACAGGTCAGACCACTGAGTGCCAAAGCCTCAGTGCAGATCCTGTCAGGTGCAGAGATGTTGAATAGGAATATTTGGTGCAAACAACCTCAGCGTCCAGAATCTCTGGGCCAGGAATACCTGCACTAACCTAATGCCATAGATGGGGTTCCATGCAACAAAGATCAAGATTAGGATAAAGTCATTTTAATAGGAGGCTCCTTGCTATAAAGGAGACCAGCACAATCCCTTTCAATCTTCTTCTCATACAGCTGATTAACAAAATTTCTCTTCAAAAATACCTGTCGGAGAAGCAGCTAACAAACTGGGCAACACGATAACGGGTGATTTCAATTACCCCGATATTGACTGGGTAAATGTAACATCAGGGCATGTTAGGGAAGTAAAATTCCTTGACGAAATCAAGGACTGCTTTATGGAGCAGCTGGTACAGGAGCCGACAAGAGAAGGAAACGTTCTGGACCTAGTCCTTAGTGGAGCACATGATCTGATGCGGGAGGTAATGGTGATGGGGCTGCTTAATAACAGTGATCATAATATGATTAGATTTCTTATTAGCTTTGGAGTAAGTGTACACAGGAAATCCAATACGATAGCGTTTAACTTTCAAAAAGGAAACTGTGATGAAATGAGAAGCACGGTGAAAAAAATACTTAGAAGAACGGCTGTGAGGGTCAAAAATTTACATCAGGCATGGATGATGTTCAAAAAATACCATCCTGGAAGCCTAGGCCAAATATATTCCGTGTATTAAAAAAGGAGGAAGGAAGATCAAACTGTCATGGTTAAAAAGGTGAGCTTGACGTCGGTGCCGGGCAAAATGGTAGAGACTATTATAAAGAGCAAAATTATAGAGCATATTCAAAAGCATGGATTAATGATGGATTTAGTGAAGGGAAATCTTGTCTAACCAATCTATTACATTTCTTTGAAGGGGTGAACAAACATGTGGATAAAGGCAAGCTGGTTGATATTGTGTATCTGGATTTTCAAATTTGACAAACTATGTCATGAAAGACTCCAGAAGAAACTGGGGAGTCATGGGATAGGAGGTAGTGACCTATTGTGGATTAAAACCTGGTTAAAGGATAGAAAACAGAGAGTACTACTACTATTTAGCATTTCTATAGCGCTACAAGGCGTACGCAGCACTGCACAAACATAGAAGAAAGACAGTCCCTGCTCAAAGAGAGTAGGGTTAAATGGTCAGTATTCTTAATGGAGAAGGGTAGATAGTGGGTTTCCCCAGGGGTCTGTGCTGGGACCGCTGCTTTTTAACGTATTTATAAATGATCTAGAGATGGGAGTAACTAGTGAGGTAATTAAATTTGCTGACGACACAAAGTTATACAAAGTTGTTAAGTTGTGACTGGATTGTGAAAAATTACAAGAGGACCTTACGAGACTAGGAGACTGGGCGTCTAAATGGCAGATGACGTTTAATGCGAGCAAGTGCAAAGTGATGCATGTTGGAAAGAGGAACCCGAGCTATAGCTACATAATGCAAGAATCCACGTTAGGAGTCACTGACCAAGAAAGGGATCTCGGCGTCCTTGTTGATGATACATTGAAACCTACTGAGTGTGCTGCAGCGGCTAAGAAAGCAAATATAATATTAGGTATTATTAGGAAAGGAATGGAAAAGTGAGAACATTATAGTGCCTGTGTATCGGTCCATGGTGCGACTGCACCTCGAATATTGTGTTCAATTTTGGTCGCCGCATCTCAAAAAAGATATAGTGGAATTAGAAAAGGTACAGAGAAGGGCGACGAAAATGATAAAGGGATGGGACGACTTCCCTGTGAGGAAAGGCTGAAGCATCTAGGGCTCTTCAGCTTGGAGAAAAGACAGCTGAGGGGGAGATATGATAGAGGTCTATAAAATAATGAGTGGAGTGGAACAGGTAGGCTAGGGGGCATGCGATGAAGTTACAAAGTAGTAAATTTAATACGAATTGAAGAAAATATTTCTTCACTCAACATATATAATTAAACTCTGGAATGCATTGCCAGAGAATGTGGTAAAGGCGGGGTTTAAAAAAGGTCTAGACGGGTTCCTAAAGGAAAAGTCCATAGACCGTTGTTAAATTGACTTCGGGAAAATCACTTCTTATTTCTGGGATAAGCAGTATAAAATGTATTGAACTTTTCCGGGATCTTGCCAGGTATTTGTGACCTGTTGGCTACTGTTGGAAACAGGATGCTGGGCTTGATGGACCTTTGGTCTGTGGCAATATTTATGTACAGATGAACCACATCCTTAAGCTTTTGCACCTTCCTGTATTGTATACTGCATCAGCTGCTCATATAAATATAGTCAACTTTCTTTCTCTCAAAACCAACTGCAGCAAGCTAAAGATTTTTCACAGAAGTCCCAGCAAACTTCAAGCACCTGCTTTTTGTAAAAAAAGTATCCTTTGTAGCCTCCTCTATCCATTAGTCCTGAAGAGGATCCACTTCTTTTCTGTAGACAGTCACCAGAATAATACTTCCACTTGAAAGGATCTAGAGATTATCATTATTACCAGCAGTCTCCATTCATTGTTGAGGACAGTCCATCCAGAAATACATAAGTTATTATTATTTTTTTTTTTACTTCATATAGAGATCTCAAATTTCTGTTTAGGTTAGCAAACGATGTACCATTAACAATTCAGTAAGACCAACTGAAAATGAATTTATTTGTTTTTTTGAAATACATCAAAGTGCTGAAAGAGGTGGCAGGCAGTCCAATTTGCTCGTAGATCTAATCAACTGGCTCACCACTCAATTGTTGCAGAGTAAGATATAATGAAAACAAAGAGATTAAGGGACTTTTCAAATACTCCTCCAGCAAAAGATTCAAAGATGATAGCGTAGAGTGCTTTCTTTCCTATTTAACTTAATCTGCTTATTTGTAGAATAGCGGCTCATCACGTATCCATGTTGGAGAACATAGATACTTGTCTTCAAAAATGCAGTCAGCTTGTGACACCTTATTGGGTGATTCAAAAGAAAAAAAATTCAATCATATAGAAGAATGTGATATGCATTTCATTCAATCTACATATTTTTGATACATTATCAACTACCAGACTAGAGTGATTTATGTGCTTCCAGTTTATGTGCAGATTTTCATCAGAAACTGGATGATACTTGCACGGGTGATAATTTGAGGGAAAAGTCAAGGAAAAAGTAGATACCATAAAACAGTGATGGCGAACCTTTCAGAGACCGAGTGCACAAACAGCAACCCAAAATCTAATTATTTATTGCACAGTGCCAATAGGGCAATTTAACCTGAATAACAGAATTTTAAAAGCATTTGGCATGCTTTTGAATAATTAATGATTTTTGCTGTTACATGCATGCATGCTGATAACTCCCTTCCCCTTCATCCATGTGCATCTCCTTCCTGTCTTCCCTTTCCTCCCCTCCATCTGTCCAACAGTTGCCCTCCCCTCCATCCATCCATGTCCAGCAACCCTACTATCTCCCCTGCCCTCCCCACATGTCCAGCAACTGTCCTCTCCCCTGCCCTCCCCTCCATCCACCCATGTCCAGCAACTCCCCTGCCCTCCATCCATCCATCCATCCATACCCAGCGATTCTCTTCTCTCCCCTGCCCCCCTTCATCCATCCATACCAGGGGCGTAGCCATGGGTGGGCCTGGACGGGCCTAGGCCCAGCCACTTTCCCTCCAGGCCTGCCCATCCAACGTCCTTTATCGCTGTCGCTGCCTTTTCTCCCGCGGCTCCGTGTACAGCCATCCGGGAGACAGCGATCATCAGCGTTGCCTGCCAGCGCCTGCCCTGAAATTGTGCTTCTCGCCAGGCTCCGCCCCGCTCTTTTTTTCACTCGTCGCGCAGTGCTTCCATTCACACAGGCAGCTCCACTCCCCTCTGCCGCGCCCATCCGGCCCTTTCTGATGCACTTCCTGTTTAGTAGGGCCAGATGGACGCTGCAGAGGGGAGCGGCGCTGCCTGTGTGAATGGCAGCGCAAAAAAAGAGTGGGAAGGGAGAGAGAGCTGCTGGACATGGGAGGAAGAGGAGGAAGGGGCTGGAGAGCTGCTGGACAAGGGAGGAAGAAGGGAATGGAGGGAAGGGAGAGGGCTGCTGGACATGGGAGGAGGAGGGGACTGAATGGAAGGGACAGAGCTGCTGGACATGGGAGGAAGAGGAGGAAGGGGCTGGAGAGCTGCTGGACAAGGGAGGAAGAGGAAGAAGGGACTGGATGGAAGGGAGAGAGCTGCTGGAGGAAGAGAAGGAGGGGATCTGGGTGGAAGGGAGAGAGCTGTTGGATGTGGGAGGAAGAGGAGGAGGGGATCTGGATGGAAGGGTGAGAGCTGCTGGACGTTGGAGGAAGAGGGGTAGGGGAACTGGAGGGAAAGGAGAGAACTGCTGGTACAGCACAAGGAGGGAGGGGAGGGAAACAGAGATACCAGACCAAGGAGATGAAGGAAAGGGGAACAAATATTAAACCGACAGTGTGAGGGAGGGAGGGTGGGGTGGGTGGGCAGGCAGGCAGGGAATCAAGCAACCAAACCAGATGCTGGAAAGGGGAGAGAGTGAGAGGGAGAGAAGCTGGATGGGGTAGGGTCAGAGAGGGTAGAAATATATTGGCACTGGGGACAAAGAGAGCGGAGAAGCTAGACAGAAAAATATAGGGACACAGAGAAAAGGAGATACTAAACATGGAGGAAGATAGAGCTACAGAGATGGAAGAAGATGGATAGTGGACATAGAGAGAGAGAGAGAGTAGAAATATATCAAATGGACATGAGACCTTGGTGAGTGAGTTAAGAGAAGACAGAAGGATGTAGAAACCAGAGACTGGGACCAACATGACTTGAAAAATAAAATGAGCAGACAACAAAAGGTGGAAAAAATAATTTTATTTTTCTATTTTGTGACTAGAATATGTCAGATTTGAAATGTACATCCTGCCAGAGCTAGTGTTAGATATGACTGGGGCCCAAGGCAGATATTTAGGAGGGGACCCCAAAGCTTACTAACAGGCTGCACCTTCTTCAGCTTCCAGCTAGCCTGGGGTTCTCTCCGGCTAGGGGGCCAAACGCAGTTGCCCTAGTTGTACCTCCCCTAACGCTGTCTCTTGCATGTGCTATCATATTTTGCACAGTATAGGAGAAAATGCATCTCTTTGTATTTCTCTGTGCTGTGCTAAATGCAAGGTCTGGCCTCTTGGGATTTTGATTTAATTTGTTTATGGTTTGTGGCCACTTATTCTGTATTTGGCATTTGTGTTCTGTGTGTGTGACCAAAGTATTCTGTTAGCATCAGTTTTCTATGTAGTATTCTATAGTACTTTGGCTTGTTCAGTTTTCTTGATGTATTGATATTTTAGGGCCCCAATGTAATATTTAGGGCATATTTGGGGGAAGCATATGTGTGTTGGTGGACCGTGGCTCAATGGAGGATGAAGAGTGCACCCTCTTTTATGTCCCCAAGCTCTCAATGTGTCCTGCAGCCACTGAGGCCAGCACTGCTACTCCCATGAAGTTATTGGGAGTGAGGTAGGTGTGCTGTAGGAGGGAGGCATGGGCAGGGCATATCAGGTGGCAGGTGTTTCTCTAGTGCCCATCCATCCAACCTGTTGGCCCACCCAAAAATTGCCTTCTGGCTATGCTCTGATCCATACCCAGCGATTCTCTTCTCTCCCCTGCCCCCCTCCATCCATCCATACCCAGCGATTCTCTTCTCTCCCCTGCCCTCCCGCTCCCATCTATGCCCTGCATTTAAATCTTTTTTATTACCTCTGTTGAAGCGGCTGCGTCTTTGAAAGCCCTGCCCGTCTCTAGCCTTCCCTTCGTGAGTTCGTTCCCTCAGAGTCAGTCCCGCCCTCGCGGAAATGATGTCAGAAGGCGGGACTGACTCTGAGGGAACGAACTCACGAAGGGAAGGCTAGAGACGGGCAGGGCTTTCAAAGACGCGGCCGCTTCGACGGAGGTAATCAGCACTGGCGGCGAGGACATGCGAGGGGATGTTGGGTGGGCGGGCCTAGAGGGAAAGTGGCTGGGCCTGGGCCCATCCAGGCCCGCCCCTGGCGACAACGCGTGTGCCAACAGAGAGGGCTCTGTGTGCCCTCTCTGGCACGCATGCCATAGATTCGCCATCACTGCCATAAAAGGACCATGTTTTCACCCTACAGGTCCTGACAGCATACATTACAGAGCAGCCATAACTTGAAGAGATATCATTGTACTCCGTAGGCAAGGCAATAATCTCATTTTGAAAAACACTATCTGCAGTTCTCATGCTACAAACAACAATTCACTGTTAAGTAGCTGCCCAGACAGAGGAAGAGAAACAAAAGACAAGTAAAGCAAGAGACTCCCAGATAGTGGAAATACTCAGCAGCAGTAAAAGCAATCATTCTGTTGACTTAAGTCTGAGCATAGTCCTATTTTCTAACCTTCAACGTATTTCCTTGCCTGTGGGAGGTTAGTTGCAACACTACCAAAAATGGATAACTGTCACCACAGCCACATGGGTACTCAACATAATCGAGTCCATTAGCTCGCATTTCAGTCCTTCCTTCCTGCCTACCCACACATACTTTGATACTATGTCTGACCTAGTCTTCCCAGTGGCGTAGCCAGATGGCCAATTTTGGGTGGGCCTGAGCCCAAAGTGGGTGGGCACAACATTTCTCTCTGTCCCTGCCCCCTTCCTCCCTGCACTGTCCACATCTCCCCTGGCACCTCCCAATTCAAAATATACTTTAGCTCATAAAGATCCCCAAGCTCTGTCAGCTGAAAACTTCCTCCGAAGACAGCCAGAAATCCCTTTTACCAAGCTTGGCAGGCAGCAGTAGCAACAATACCTTGTGTCACCGATGCTGGCACCCCATGCGTGCTTAGTTATCGGTGGCTCAAGGATGTTGTCGCCATCTGCCAAGCTTAGTAGAAGGGAGTTTTGGCTGCTTTTAGAGGAGGTCCTCAGCTGATGTAGGTTGGGGATCCCCACCAGCTACAGCAAGGGTCAGGACTAGTGTTAGACATGCTAGGGCCCAGACTCTCACCAAATACAGAACAAGGGATCACAAATTAGAAATAAAAATATGTAGACAAAAATTGAACTCGGAACCTCGGCATGTTACAGCGGAGAAATAAAATCAGAAATGTATTTCTTTTTTTCTACTGAACACAATAAAATGATATCCGCTATGCACATTTCTCAAGCTAACAAATTTCAGTTAATAAATTCAAAATAAAATGTCTTTTCTACCTTTGTTGTCTGGTCATTTTATTTTTCCATTATGTTGGTTCAAGTTTCTCTTTTCCACTTTCCTGGCTTTCTGTTAATTCTCCTTCAAGCAGCTGCTATTCATTTGTCTTTTCTCCACTCTCATTCCATTCCCTCACTACACTGACATATTGATGTTTGTTTCATTTTAGCTCTTTCCTATCTTTTTTTTTTTTTCTTTCCTGCTCTCTGTCCACTCAAATTTCATCTTCTAATCCTTTTCCTTTTTACTTTTCAGATACCTATCTGATTTCCATCTCCTTCTTTCACCCACTAGCTCTCCTATTCCCCATCTCACTCCTTCTCCAGCCTTCATCTTCAATCTACTCCCCGTAATCACTATCATCCTCTCTTTCATTTCCTTACCACCCCCTTGGCCTTCCACATGGTTCCACCATCCCAGTGTCTGCCTCCTTCCAACCCTTCTAGCCCAACATCTGCTCCCTCTTTCTCCTCTCTCCACCCTCTATCCCCTCCTAGCATCTTCCTGTCCTTTCTCTCTTTCCTCTTGCCCCTTCCCCCAGGGGCCAGCATTTCTCCCCCTCTTCCCTCCCACCCACATTCCAGCATTTCTCCCTCACTGTCTTCTACCCCTGGATCCTACATCTCCCTCCTTCTTCGCCCTCCTCCACCCTCACGCTCAACTTTGTTCCCTCTTTTCCTCTTCTCTCTCACCCTTGCATCCCAACTCTAACATCTGTTTCCCCCTTGCAGCATCTCTCCCACCACCATGTAACATTTCTCCTTCATCCCTCTCTCCCCTGTGCAGTACCTTTTCCTCCCCTCCCTCCCAGGTCCAACATTTCTCCTTCTTTTGTCATTCACCCCTCCTTCCCTCCCCCCCTACCCTACATCCAGCAATTAGCCCTCACTCTCCCATGCATGTCTCCCTCTCCTACACCCCCTGTGTAGCATCTCTCTTCTTTCCTTTCCCTCCCCTCCACTCCCATGCCCAAGCAGCCCAACAATTTTATCTTCTCTCCAACCCCCCCCCCCCCCATGCAGCATCAGGAGCATCACGGCACTGCAGCACGTTTCAAAGGGTTGCTGGCAGCATGTAAGAGAGAATTGCCACGCTGCTGCTGGCTGACCCAGAAGCCTTCCTTCTGCTGCGTAACGTTCCTCCCAGGTAATTACATCATAGTTGAGGGGAAGACATGGCAGAGGGAAGGATTTCAGGTCAGCCAGCAGCAGTGATTCTTACACGCTGCCAGCAACCCTTTCAACAGGCACAGCAGAAGAGAGAAGGCTTCTGAGTTAGCTGGCAGCAGCGATTTTCCATGGATACGATCTTCTAGTTGTGGTCCCTGCATTTTTTTCTTCGATCGTCGCCGGCAGTGCTGCCATTCACACAGGCAGCGCCGCTCCCCTCTGCCGCGTCCATCTGGCCCTACGTAAACAGGAAGTGCATCAGAGAGGGCCGGATGGACATGGCAGAGGGGAGCGGAGCTGCCTGTTTGAATGACAGCGCTGCCGGCGACGATCGAATAAAAGAATGCAGGGACCGAAGGTACTGGGTAGCATGCAGGGACCGAGGCAGCGCCAGCGGGGAGGAAAAGAATTTCGTTGCGGCCGGAGAAAAGGCAGCGAGCGACGCAGGCGGGCAGGCCTGGAGGGAAAGTAGGTGGGCCTGGGCCCCTCCAGGCCCACCTGTGGCTACGCCCCTGAGTCTTCCTAGTCAGATCTCCTATAACTGTAAATAAAAACTTTGAAAATGCAGAGACAATAGAGTCTGCTTCTGAAATGAAAATGGTTTTGCTCCTGATTATTGTATCATTCTTAACAAAATAGGCAGATTGTTGCCTATTCTAGACCTCCAATGTCTCAGTGAGTTTCTTTTAAAGAAAAATTCAAGATGAACTTGTCATAACTTCCCTTCTTCATCTGTAAATCAGGAGATTGGCGGTGTTTGTTAGACCTCAAAGTTACCTATACTGATATACCCCATTCACTGCAACTTGAGAAGGTACCTTTTGTTTCATAGTGGCCAGTACCCAATATCTGTGCAAGGTTCTATATTTGTCACTAACTACTTAACAGTGGTAGCAGCATACCACCACAAACAAATATAGGTTTGCCTTTAGTTGGATGTAAAATATATGAACATAGATGATGGCAGATAAAGACTACAGTATGGGGCCGACTGCCCACCTACATCACCTTTGCATTCTGTAGCCATCTGTGTCTTGGAAGTTAACAATTTGGCCATTATCCTATACCAGGGGGGGGGGGGGGGGCTGGAGGTGTCCTGTGTTGCCAGGGAGATATTTAACGAGGATGACTTCATGACCTGCATTGAGGACAGATAGCAACAGAATTGGATACTGGGCCAGCATGATCAGAAAAAGTCACCAGACAACAGAGGTAGAAAAGATCATTTTATTTTTATTATAGTGTTTGCAATATGTCCACTTTGAGAATCAGGTGCTCAACATTAAAAGTTTATATTTACTTATTTATGGCATTTTATCCCACATTAAACATGAATTAGGGTGTTTTGTGGCTCTACATGAGAATTGTGATGATATGATCCCTTGTTTCATATTGTTGACAGTCTGCATTTTCCATATGGGTGGTATATTGGTGTAATATTTATGGTACAGTAAGGTTCTGAGTGTGTTTTTGCACAAAGTTGTGCATAGTGTTTTGCAGTTGAGCGATTGTGCTTAGAATATGCTTTGAGCAACCACTTTATTCTTTGACATATGATATATATCTAATATCTAAATTTAATAAAAGGTATTTTGACTTTTATTTTTATTTATTTTTTCTGTGTTATCAGACAATTATTGATTTAAGCTCCACCCCTAACCCCACCCCCTTTAGCCTCCCCAAACAGTTGGGCCACCGACCGCCTATGGTGCACAGGCCCATTCCCAGGGCATTCCACCTACCAATCCCCCCCCCCCCTACTGATCAGACAGGCAGCCACAAGTGGGTGTCTTCACGGTAGTAGAATCTGCACATATCCCCACAGTCCCATAGCGTTGGTTTTTAAACAAGTAGGTAAATAGCATGAATACAGTTTGTATGACAGTCTACTGCTGTCTCTTGTGTTCCTGCTGACTAGTGCCCGTGCTCTATCTTGTCCAGTAGCCAGGTCCTGCAAAAAGCAAGGAGTCCTTTGTTAGCAGATACATAAGGCAGACCAGGTTTCAGGTCATCTCCCTACCAGAAGAGGAAGATTAGGATCAGAGATCTCTGCTTACCTGGAGACAGTGCTAAAAGGGGACTCCAGCTGGCTCATGGCTTCCAGGGTTCAGTTGTATGATGCTGCAGAAACAGAATGGAGAGCAAATGAGTTAGTTCCCCAGGTGTGGAAGATTCCAGGCAGATGAGAAGCCAACTCCCTCTTAGGAACGTTGAGGGTTGAAAACGGCATCTAAATCATAACATTTTCATGTGTGGGTCATTTATAAATAATAATTTTTTTTTAAGTCCATTTCCCAAATGTCCCAAACATCTAGGTGGCCACAGCTAAAACTTCTACAGTGCCCTATAAAAATGTGCATCTTAGAATTTTCAACCCTCCACATCCCACAATTGCTATGGCACCCAAAAAGAAGGCCCTGAGCAGGAAGTGCAGTTTCAGCGATGGTAAGATTGAGCTCCTTGTCAAGTAAATCCTGGTATGCCATGCCAATATCTTTGCTCAGAAGGGGCAAACAATATGCGCATATACCAAGGGAAAAGAATGGGGTCACCGTATGCAATAAGTTTATGTGGTCGACAAATAGGGAGGTGGAGGACTGCAAGAGGAAATGGAGACAGCTGAAGAGGTTTGTGAGACACAACATTGGGGCCAGGCACAAGGATGGGGCCAACCCACCGGGTGTGGACCCCATGAACCTCACCCCTATGGAGCACATGGTGCATAGCCTTCTTCCCCAGGAGGGCATCCATGGCTTAGGAAGCCAGGACACCTCAGCACAGGCTGGGGAGTCAGTTAAGTTTGGGAGAACAAAGCTGTTCTGACCTCTCTGTTTCACCGTCTTCCTCAAGCACAAACAGTGTGAGGGGCCTCATTGATAGCACTCCTGTGTGAAGTACAGGTTCTCGGGTAGGTGGGGAAGAGAGGGTAAGAAGGCAACCAGAGTATTTATTTTATTTATAAAATTTATAGCCCACATCTACAGTTCTGAGCAGCTAACAAAATATAAACATAATTTTAAGCATAAATTACAAATACAAACAAGACTCTTAATAAAACAAAAAACAACAGTACAGACAATAGTGCTAGCTATAAGTCATATCCTAACTAGCGAGCTCTCTGAAATAAGAGTTTGTAAAGCTTTTTTAAATTCAGGCAAACTTCTCAAGCTCTCGCTTCAGGGGATAAAGAATTCCAAAGCTTTGGCCCAATAATATAGAAAATAGAATTTCTATGTTCATCTAAATAAATTAGCTTGAAAGATGGAATGTTCAAAAGATTGCTAGAAGAAGATCTCAGTAATCTAGCAGGTTGATACAAATGTAGGTTGGATGCAATAACAGAGAAAAATCTTATTGATCATCACTTTAAAAACTAACAAAATTGTGTACTGAATTCTAAAATGAACCGGCTGCCAATGCAAAGAAACCAGAGCGGGGGTAATGTGCTCAAAACACTTTAACCCTAGTAGAACATGCACAATGGCATTCTGAGCAATTTGCAAAGAACATAAAATATGTTTTGGTAAACCAGTATACAGGGGCATTACAGTAATCGAAGTGCGGCATTACTATACTTTGCACTACCATTGGAGATCTTGACATCAAAATCACTTGAGTTTTAGACATGTTTAAGCTAAGACAATTCACTCTCAACCATTGCTTAATGGTCTTTAGAGACTAGAGAATGATTCGGGTACAAAGTTTGTCCTATCCCCATGGTCTCTGTCCCCGTCCCTGCAAGCTGTTGTCTGATTCCATCCACAGAAGCCTCGAACAGCTAGGATTTTATATTGAAATCATTTTATTAAAGTATAAGAAGAAACTCTACAATGATTCTGACCCCACTCTTTTAGCCAGAGAAACTTCTGACTCAGAAGTCTTTCTGTCTAAAAGAATGGGTCAGAAATATTGTTGAATGATGCATTAAAGAAGTTCTTCATGGGAGGAGAAGAAGGAAGGAGGGTATGATATCAAACTGTTCATATTCAATTTTTAAGTTTTATAGACGAAGCAACTTTAAAAGTATTAAATGGCATGATTTTTCTTAATAAAATGAGTTCAGGAAGAGAGGGGGAACAGGTGGTGAATAAAAGCTCTATAAAGTTGTAGATTTAATGGGATTTTTTTTGGTTCCATGTGCTATATTTGTAATGTTCACAACGAAAACAAATCCTTCATGAAAATGATGCAGAAAATAGATTTCTACTTTAGTGTTGATTACCATAATTTTACAGCTTAACCTCTACAACCAACATTATTTACCATTCCACAGAGGATGCTATTGCCCACATGCCGCGCCCTAAATGGTAATTAGAAAGAATCTCACAATCGTTCTCCTCTCAGTTAAGCCTGTTATGCTCATCCAAACTCTACTTCCGTTCTTCTAAGGCATCTTCTGTTGCAAACAGAGTACTCTTGATTTTTGGAAAGAGAAAAAAAGAGCATATAATCTGTGCCTGCTCCTTCCTTTATTTTTCCCTCCCTTACCTTCCTCCCCGTCGCAATGCTAAGGAGATTTCCCATAGGGGTTCTCCAGGGCTTTCCCTCCTCCTACTTCTGCCTTCTGCTGTAACTTCCTGTTTCACATTTTTGTTTTTAGACACAAGGCCCAAGCATATTTCAATAAGATGTTGATAATCGTCAGTATGTATTTATAGTCATAGTTTAAAAGAAGACAGAGTTGACTTATCCACCAAATCTGCTTGCCACTGAGCATCCACCTCTTAAACTATGGTTTTGTTTCTTTGAAAATGAATGCAAGCAGGTCAGTGTAAGGTATGTGTCTTGCGCCATGAGCCATTCTTCAACCTGTATTCTGTTGAGAGCTTTATTATGTTTTCTAGAGGCCCTGAGCAGAGGCTTGATTGCTCTTAAACTCCCGACTATCTCCGGATCAAAGTAAATTTTGCTTAGGATTTTTTTTGTACATACTTCATAGGGCGGTGTGCATTTCAACACTAGTGCTGTAGTATGGGGGAGTCATATAAGGGGAGTGGATAGGGGGCATATGATTGCATCTCTCTGTGTACAGTGAGTAACGCTCCTGGGAGGGGAGTCAAAAATTACCTGTGTATAATATGTAAACCACTTTGACTGTAATCATAGAAAGGCGGTTTATCAAACCCCATTACCTTTCTCTTTCCCTTGTTCATTGTTGCACAGCCAAAAAGTACATCATGATCTTAAAAAAAAAAAAAAAAACTCACACTGAAGAATTACGGTTTCTTGAAAAGCAAGGAGGTCCGTCTATAACGCAGAACAACCCCTGTAGAAAACATTTTTTGTCGCTGGTTGGGCTGCTGCTTTTGCTAAAGGAGAGGGCTGTTGGCTAGGGAAAGGAAAAGGTTACGGGGGAGGCTGCAGACTGTTTGATCTTGCAGAGATAGTACAGCATGGGTGCATGGGTGCAAAACAAGCAGTTCACACAGATTCGCTACAGAGGCTTTTTCTATAGCACTGTTGTTCTTAAAGAGCAGATGGACCTAACTCGATCCAACTGAAAATAAACACAAGATATCCTTTTGAAAGAAAAATATTTAAAAAAGAAAAAAAAATGAAAACTGGTGAGTCCAGCCTAAAAATGCCTATTTTCTTTCCCATAAGAAAAAAATTAAGCTGCACACATTCCTCCAAGGCTGTAGGGAGTGGTGTCTGGATTTTTTGACGTCACTACCCGTCACGTGGTCCCATGCAAGTTGGCGGCCAATAGTGGAAACTAGCTGTAGAGGATGGTGTCGGGGTTTTTTTGACTTCACTTCCTGTCATGTGATCCCATTCAAGATGGCGGCCATTAGTGAAAACAGAAAGTGATGTGTTCCCAGCGGTGGCTGCCATCTTGGAAAGGGACGTGGCTATGATGTTACTTCCTGTTCCATCACAAAAGGGTGGTGTTTTGGGGTGGGGCTATGCAAATAAGGTAGGATTATACAAACAAGGTGGGGTTGTGATATCATCCAGTGATGACAAAGGGGGTGGGGATTGGGCGGGTGTGGGCAGGTCTTGAAGGGAAGTGGGCAGGGAAGTTCTTGAAGGGAAGTGAGCTTGCATCTGATGGGCTTTTGGGACCAGAAGTGGCATGGCCACATATCAAAATATGCAAATTTGCTTTGACAAAAGGGGGTGAGAGATACTACTCATATGTGCCTTGATAGTCTGGGTGTCCTGTTACAGAATTGCTCCCTGTGTACATTAAATTCATCTAGTCAAAAAAAGTACAGTGGAAGCACTTCCAACTAATATTTCAAAGGCAAACCATTCAAAAATATTCATATTTTATCAAAATATGTAGGAAGAAATGTGAAAATGAAATGGAAAAAAAGTGTCGTAGTATTGGTTTTGCACACATCCCCAAAATTATGGGGGTTAAACATCCCAACCTTGTAGGATATAATTGCAACACAAGGAAATCATTTTGCATAAGAAGTTCTTCACCATGCACTCAAATAAATTTCAGCTGATTCTTTCAAATGTTTTACACAGAACTATGTAAAGATATACTTAGCTCACACAGGCAAACATAAAATCAACTGTAGACATGAGAAACACTCAGAGCAAGTCATAATGTATGAAGAGCTCCAACAATGGCAGTATTTTGCCAAAGCCTTTGTCAGGAGGTATCACAGGGTGTGATAGCAGCATCTTTTAAAAAGTAATATGCATAAAAACTGAATCTAGGGGAAATTCTGAATTTGATTTAGACGTTTTTCAGTTGTAGCTCAATGTCAGTGTACAGAAGGTATTTTTCTGTCCCTTGTGGGCTTACAATCTAAGTTTGTACCTGAAGCAATGGAGGGTGAAGTAATTTGCCCAAGATCACAACGAGTCACATGGGATTTGAATTGGGCTTCTCAGGTTCTCTCTGCTGTCATATGCATCAAGCTGCACACATCTTTTTTGAGGCTGTTAAAAGCTTGGCGGTTTCCATGGCAGGTCCTAAGCAGAGTGAGGTTCCCAGCGTAACCATCGGCCATCCCAAGACAATGAAGGGTTAAGTGACTTGTCAAAGGCTACAAGCAGCTGCCATAGGATTTGAACCTGAGCGTTTTGGTTCCCTGCCCCCTGCTCCAGCTGTTGGGCTAGTCCAGTGATGGCGAACCTTTCAGAGACCGAGTGCCCAAAAAGCTACCAAAAATCTGATTATTTATCGCAAAGTGCCAACAGGGCAATTTAACCTGAATAACAGAACTTTAAAAGCATTTGGCATGCTTTTGAATAATTAATGTGATTTTTGTTGTTGCATGCATGCTGATAATTCCCTTCCTCTCCATCCATGTTCATCTCCTTCCTGTCTTCCCTTTCCTCCCCTCCATCTGTCCAACAATTGCCCTCCCCTCCATTCATCCATCCATCCATGTCCAGCAACCCTCCTCTTTCCCCTGCCCTCCCCACATGTCCAGCAGCCCTCCTTTCCCCTGCCCTTCCCTCCATCCATGTCCAGCAACCCTCCTCTCCCCTCCCCTCCATCCACCTATGTCCAGCAACTCTCCTTTCCCCTGCCCTCCATCCATCCATCCATACCCAGCAATTCTCTTCTCTCCCCTGCCCTCCCCTCCCGCTCCCATCCATGCCCTGCATGTAAATCTTTTTTATTACCTCTGTCGAAGCGGCTGTGTCTTTGAAAGCCCTGCCCATCTCTAGCCTTCCCTTCGTGAGTTTGTTCCCTCAGAGTCAGTCCCACCCTTGCGGAAATTATGTCAGAAGGCGGGACTGACTCTGAGGGAACAAACTCACGAAGGGAAGGCTAGAGACGGGCAGGGCTTTCAAAGACGCGACCGCTTCGACGGAGGTAATCAGCGCCGGTGGGGAGGACATGTGAGGGGATGTTGGGTGGGCGGGCCTGGAGGGAATGTGGCTGGGCCTGGGCCCGACCAGGCCCGCCCCTGGCGACGGCACGCATGCCAACAGAGAGGGCTCTGAGTGTCCTCTCTGGCACGCGTGCCATAGGTTCGCCATCACTGGGCTAGTCTCTGCCTTTCCCTGATTCTCAGCCTGCTGCTATATCAGTTATGCTGTTCCTCTGCTCCCCTTGTGTCTGTCTCTGTGAGTTAAGTGTAGTCTTTAATACTTCTGTGGAAGACTTTATTTAGAAATGATCAGCTGAGATATCCTGAAACATTTGTTTGAATGCACAGTGAAGGATTTCTCATGCAAATTGTTTGTATTTTGGGGGCTGGGGGGAGTTAGGTTGCTTACCTCCTTAATGTTTAGGGAATGCATGAAACTGGTATGGAGACATCTTTATCCATTTCTTCCTGTATGTTTTGATACAATTCTTCAAAAACATTTTATATAGACTGTTTTTGAAATATTAGTTGAAATCCATCTATGAAATTCATGCTATTTTGTAATATTGACCTGTGGAATTAAAGCTAAAATAACTTTTTAAAAACTTTTTCGTTGATATTCATCTGTTGAATGATATATGATTATATATAGGTACATGTTTTTGTCATCACATTTCGGTATTGTCCACAAGTTATTTATGGGAGTGGATAAGTTGGCCAATATAAACTGAATTACTGCTAGCAAGAGTATCATCTTATTTACCTGACAGATGAACTACATATAAAGTCCTTCAGATTTTGCGCCACTCCGATGTATGAATCGTGTTGTGTTACAGTAATAGTTACTTTCTCTGGAGGTGGGGGTTTTACATCGACAGGATTTGCACCAGGTTTCAGTCACATAATTTAGGTGTGGATCCCTTGACCTACACCTGCCCCTCCCGTGGCCATGCCCCCTTTGTGTTGCACGCTAAGATTTGCAGGTGGATCTTTATAGAAAGCACATAGCAAATTGTTGAAGAGACACATCTGTTCAACAAAGCCTACAAAAGACATCCTTAATAAATCATTCCTCAAACTACTCAGGTGCATCAAAAAACACCTCTCACAATACCTTACCTAGCACCTTGCATCTAAATCACCTACTTCAGCCTATTATCGACTGTATTTGAGATCATGTAATGACTACATCATAACAACACTCTGTAAGCTACATTGAGCCTGCAAAAAGTTGGGATAATGTGGGGTGCAAATGCAATAAATAAATAACTCCAATAATTGATAGCACCCAATTGGTGCTGATTGGCTCGTTAGCCAATTTATTTACGCATGCATCTCGGAATAGCATGCACACATCGGTTCCAAATTTCTCACTGATAAAATGAAGATTAAAACTTCTTTAAAAGAAAAAATAACATGTATAACTTTAATTTTAACTGTTAAAGTAAATTCTAATTAAATTTTCCTTGTATTATTTTTAACAGTGAAATATTTAGAACTGAGTTTTTTTGTTCAGCTTTAAACTTCAGTGTCCAGTATGTCACACACATGAATATTCTCTGTCAGGTGTGTCACAAAAGAAAGGTTGAGAACCACTGGTGTAAAGGCAGTAGTTGTGTTAATACGTGTGTGACAAGGAAGTTGATGTCTTTGTTTTTGGCTGCAGGAGAAATCGCCTCTGTGCATGACACACTGTTTGACCTGAGAAAACCAATGAAACTTGGAAAACAAATGGAGAAACTGGGCGGCTATGACCACAATTTTTGTTTGGATTTCTCCAAGGATCAGTGCTACTGTGCAAGGTGGAAATCTTCATTTGATTTGTTTATTTAACTTTGAAAACCTAAATTAGGTTTTTTCCTCAAACCCATTATGCTTTGCAGTCTTGCTCAAGATTTACGTCCAAAAGCACATTAGGCCAGCCCTTGTTTGCCCATAACTTGTGTCATGTGTGTTAATTTCTCAGTTTCATTTTTATGTTTAAAGCCCTTTGTGCAACACAGACAACTTCCTCTGTGATCATTCTAGAAAGCATAGGTTCAGGATGTGGTTTCAGATTACACATAATTAGGGAGGTCTCAAGTAATGCAGCTGCTGTTCATTTACGCTGCTTCTGCATCTCACGCAGCATCAGCATTTACTGTTCAGTTTTCTTCATGGTATGACTTGGAATAATGATGCAAAAAACAGAAGAAACAAATCTTCTCAAAAAGTAAAACCAAAAATAAAAACAGCAAAGAAGGCTAGAAAATGAAAGGACGATGCTCCAGATAAAAAATCCAATATTTATTGATCGATATGCAAGACAACACAGCTGTGTTTCGGCCCACAAGGCCTGCATCAGGAGTCTATTTGCAAAACAACATATAAAGACAGTAAATAACATAAAATTCACAAATATGAGGGATCTAAACATATTAAATACACAATAAAAATGACACAATAAGAATTACATAATAAAAAAACATAAGCATTCTAATAAAATTGGCATAAATTCACAGTGAAGAGGTATCTGACCATAAAGTATAAGGGTAAACATTTAAATAATAACACAGTAAAAAAATCAAATATTTCAGTAAATCAAAATATTTAGAAAAAGAGGGCATCTAATGAAAATTTGTTGAATAATGTCTCTAAAACCAACAAACATATAGTGTCTTCAATGTCTGTCTAAAATGGAAGGGAATTCTATAACAATTTCTAAAGGAGTAATACAAAAATTATTTTTTATACATATAAATAGACTGGGCATGTGTTACATCCTCTGGTGGATTTATACAATTCACGTCTAATGAGTATTATTCCTATAAACTTGATAAAAATGTATATATATGTATTGCTATTATCAAGGACTTTTGATTGGAATAAGGAATATAAATAAAGAAATGCACTATTACCTTTTCCGATCTGATAAATCGATTCTTGTATCATGTGACCAGGCACACCCCTTCTTAATGTTTACAGGTTTTTTACCCTTTCTTTTTAGTTACATTAAGTATCTGCCCCTAAGTTTTTCATTGGTTATTGATCACATTTACCAACCCCCATCATTGATAATTACCATATGACAGTCCTCTAAAAAATTTTCACCCTAGCAGCTGAGCCTCTATCCATTGTTAGTTCTGCTTGGTCTGCATTTTTTTGTATCTTTAAACCTTTATGTGTGAGCTTTGCATACATAGTTCAGCACATGGCATATTCCATCTTCCCCTTTGTCCATAGTCTTACAGCTTCATGGTCTCATGTTGTTTCAGCTCTTTGGGCTTCTTACTCCTCCTTTCTTCTCTCTCTGTCTCAGCACTGTTATCACTTTGCAGACATTACTTTAAACTAACAGAGTTTCTTTTGTTAATGATTTAAAAAAGCTATAATATGGTGGTTTCTGTTAGGAAGGGCCTACAGAAGTATAGTCCATCCCTAAAGAGTTCTTTTCTACCAGGGCATAACTTAATCTTAAGATTGTATGTGCACAGTTATCATAGTGACTAAACTCAAGTTAAATTGTGCCCAGCATCTAAACGTGAAGTAATAAGTGCTGTGTTAATTGGTGGCAAGTGAGACAAGGGAAAGAATAAAATTAAACTTGCTCGGCGTACAAATGTTGATCTTGTAATGGAGTTACAGCGTCTCTTGCATCAAGAAGAAATAGTGCTGTGCGAATGAGATGTCATCTAAAATAATTTATACAATTATACACATCTAAGCAAATCAGGTTCTTTTCATCAGGTAGCTACATTGTTCAAAACGTGTAGGTTTTTTTCATCAGATGGCTGCATTGTTCAAAATGTGATCTTCTATAGCTGTCACTTCAACTTTTCTGTTTATTTTCTATCGGGATTATTTTGTAAACAGGAAGACACTATGAGGGGCATAATCGAACGGGGCGCCCAAGTTTTCCTGGGGCCGTCCTCGCAGGACGGCTCCATGAAGGGGTGGGGAAACCCGTATTATGAAAACAAGATGGGCGTCCATCTTTCCTTTCGATTAATACGGTCGGGGACGCCCAAATCAGCAAATTTAGATCGACCTTAGAGAGAGTTGTCCCCAGGACTTGGTCATTTCTGATTTTCGGCAATAATGGAAAGCGAGGACGCCCATCTCAGAAACGACCAAATCCAAGCCATTTGGTTGTGGGAGGAGCCAACATTTGTAGTGCACTGGTCCCACTAACTGAACGGAAAAAGCCCTTCCCTTACCGATCCCTTAGTGATTCGGAAAGGAATGGGCATGCATGAAGGAAATCACATGCAAATGAGCTGCTCGCTGTTAGCTCGTTTGCATATGATTTCCTTCCTTAGGAGGGGAAGCCAGTGCAGAGCAGCCAAACGTTATGCGTGGCTGCTCTATGCCAAAGACGGCTTCATACATGCAGACAAGCTGCGTGTATAATAGCCATCTACAACCTTAGAAAAGCACAAATCCAGGTGAAAATGTACAAGTGCTCGTCGGGGGACATCTTTTTTTTTTTTTTTTTTTTTTTTTTTTTTTTAAGAGTATGGGTGAAGAACGTCCTTCGCTATGCCTCTGTCCCTGCAACGGCAGTTGAGGATGTCCTTCCTATGCCTCTGTCCCTGCGATGGCAGTTGAGGACGTCCAAAATGTGGATGTTTCTGTGAGAAGGACGTCCATGCCTTTGCTATGCCTCCGACACCCCCTTTATTTATTTGGATTTTGGATCACAAGTAGCAGCAGTGGAATTGGCCACCTCTGGATTGCAGGACCAGTGCTCTAACCACTAGGCCACTCCTCCAGTCCACTCCCTTGAAATTTGGCCATACTTGTGGGTGGGGGGGGGGCAGTTGAGGACGTCCAAAATGTTTGAAAGTAGGACGTCCACGCATTCGTTATGCCTCCGCTGACACACACATACCTCCTCCCCCCCCCCCCCGCAGGGACCTGCATACTCCCTCACAGAGAAGACCAAATTTCAAGGGAGTGGAGTGGCGGAGTGGCCCAGTGGTTAGAGCACTGGTCTTGCAATCCAGAGGTGGCTGGTTCAAATCCCACTGCTGCTACTTGTGATCCAAAATCGAAATAAATAAAGGGGGTGTCAGAGGCATAGTAAAGGCATGGATGTCCTTCTCACAGAAACACCCACATTTTGGACATCCTCAACTGCCGTCGCAGGGACGGAGGTATAGGAAGGACGTCCTCAACTGCTGTCGCAGGGACGGAGGCATAGCGAAGGACGTCCTTCATCCATACTCTAAAAAAAAAAAAAAAAGATGAAAGTTTTTAAAGTTGTTTTTTTCGGGGTGGGAGGTGGTTAGTGACCACTGGGGGAGTCAGGGAAGGTCATCCCCAATTCCCTCCGGTGGTCATCTGGTCATTTAGGGCAAATTTTTGTGGCTTGGTCATTAAAAAAAAAAAAAAAAAGGACCAAGTAAAGTCAGCCAAGTGTTTGTCAGGGACGCCCTTCTTTTTTCCATTATCGCTTGAGGACGCCCATCTGTTAGGCATGTCCCAATCCCACCTTTGCTATGCTTTCGACACGCCCCCGGGAACTTTGGTCGTTCCCGTGACGGGAAGCAGTTGGGGACACCCAAAATCAGCTTTCAGTTATGCCGATTTGGGCGACCCTGAGAGAAGGACGCCCATCTCCCGATTTGTGTCAAAAGATGGGCGCCCTTCTCTTTTGAAAATAAGCCTATATGTGTCTCTATTGAATGGAACAAGGCAAAGTATTTCTGTTGAAATGCCCTACACTTCTCAAGGTTAGTGCTACAACAAAAAAACTTTTGGCTATTTGTTGAGGGAGTAGCAAATTCCAAACAAGTTACAGCGTATCTCAAACCACATAGAGAGGAAGAGCGAAAACTTACCTCTAGAAGGCTTTCAAAACTATGGCTTTCAAATCTATGGCGAAAAACCCAGATTGAAAAGTGCAAAGGACTCTCCGGTACTATGTAAGCCACATTGAGCCTACAAATAGGTGGGAAAATGTGGGATACAAATGTAACAAATAAATAAATGGAGCAGTCATCTGTCATCTTTATTTAAATGGAACCTATCTTTAACGGTGTTTGATGACGTCATAACTGTTTAACAATAATTTTTATAAAGTACAGTTCGCTAATTCTGAAATTGAACAAGAGTTGTACAAATTTGAAAAAGATGAACGAAAATATAAACAACAAAATTAGATAAAGGGAGAGATATTTTTAAGAGTCCAGAAGTGACGTTAGTGTTGAATATTAACGAATTGTGTACTAGCGAGACAATCACGTGACAGTGTTAAGGTGAACATAAACTAGATATCAAAAAAACGTATCTAATAATTAGAATATAGTTTAAGAAAAGGGGGGAAACCATGTGGAATAAAAATATAGGTGTAAAAAGTATAAAGATCATAGTGTATATGATTACTTTGTAGAAAAAGAAACAGTGATTGAATGTGAGGTAAAAGTTCATCAGAATGGTGAAACCAGAAACGAAATAATCAAAAGAGATAATATTATTGACAGACTGAAATTGTCGTTAACGATGAATGTCAAATTGAAACATGTAGCTGTATAAAGGTTGGCGTCTATGGTAGTGAAATTAATTCTCTTTTGTAAAGTTGAACAGGTCACAGATCTCAACCAAGTACAAAGTGTTCTAAAGATAAGTAGTTTTTTATGCAAGTTAGCGCATTAATAGAGTGAGTGACATGTTATGTAAAATTAGATTTTTAAAAAACAATGATCAATTGTTAATGAACAGTAAAAAAATAAAAAATATCATAAAAATATATAAATAAATAATGAACCAAAATTTGAGAGATAAAAAATGTGTAAGATAAAAATTATAAAGATAAAAGATTATTAATAGAAGACCTTTTCTAGACTGGAGGTGCATATATTGGTAAATAACAATCATGTAGTAAGTGGTCTAATTAATAGAATGTCGTCCGTATGTGAATTAGTTAAATTAATAAAATGTTGCCCTTGTAGAGAATATGTCTGTTCTATCACACATCTTATAAACCGCAAATGTATAGCTCACGTCTCTAGTAAAGTGAAATGAAGATGGAATCAATAAAATTATCTATCTTAAACAGGATAGGAATTGTTCTGATTGTTTAGTAAAATTTTCTAGTCTTCTTCGCTGTTTTTATGATTTGGAAAAAACCACAGATTTTGCATTTGGCTGTTTTATAATAAATGTGTGGATGCTTTATGAGTTGTGATTTCCAAAAAGAGAAAAAAATGTAAGATGATCAATATAGGTGGAAGTTGGAAATTAGGCTTAATGATGCTGTGGTCATCTGGGACAGTAAGAGGACAGAAATAGCTACATCTATTCAGGCTATCTCTAATGGCACTTGTGGGGAAAGTGTGGCAAGGACGGTGGGTTGGTGGCATCAAAGACCAAGTAAGAGACAAAAATAAATAAATAAAGTAAAATTTAAGGGCCTATAGCTACTAAAGAAAGATTGGCACCAAGGCCCTGATCATCAACGGCAAACGTGGACGGTAGAGGCCATTAACTCCGGACTAGTTCCCACGTTTGCCAGTGCCCAATAATCAGAGCCAGCGAGCGCTTGTAACAAAGAGCTTGCCAGATCTGAACACAATGAGCATGCAAATGTATGCTAAACAGGTCGTTACTTATTCTTTCCCAGTGCTCAGTGGGCAGTGTGCCAAACAAGGGTGCTGCTCCTGTGGCGAACTCTACGCCAGTTTGGAGCTGGTGTTAGGGTTTGCCAGGGCAGTGGGGAGGAGTGAGGGACCCATGCTTCCAGGCCCCCCCCATATCCCAGCCTCCTGAAGCAGAAGGGGTCCTGGAGGTTCAGTGGACCTCCAGGCCCCTCACCCCCCCCCCCCACACCCCCTCCCCGATGCCATCGAGGGGTTGGAGCAGACCCGACCTTCCCTGAAGGCTAGCCCTGGTGCCAACCCCCCATGTACCTTTAGTTGGAGAAGGAGGGACTAGCACTTCCTCCTCCTGTGATGGGCGCCACCTCAAAATGACAGCGCCCTGCCTGGTGCATCATGGGATGCATAGGGCGGGGCTTAACTTTCCTGGGAGTTAAGCTTCACCCAGTGCATCCCAGGATTCACCAGGCAGGGTAGGGCGCCG
Source organism: Microcaecilia unicolor (assembly GCF_901765095.1). NCBI lineage: Eukaryota > Metazoa > Chordata > Amphibia > Gymnophiona > Siphonopidae > Microcaecilia > Microcaecilia unicolor. The sequence goes on from NC_044033.1 coordinate 112,247,502, forward strand.
CCATTTTGAGGTGGCACCCAGCAGAGGAGGAAGAAGTGTTAGTCTCTCCTCCAACTAAAGGTACATGAAGGGGTTGGGTTGTGGGGAACCCCCCCCCCCCATTGCTAGACCACCAGGGCTAGCTTTCGGGGGGGGGGGGGTTGGATCTGGTCTGGCCCTCTGTTGCGGGTCCCATTGGACCTACAATGGCATCAGGAGGGGTGTGGGAGGATGAGGGGCCTGGGGATCCACCAGACCTCCAGGCCCTGTTTTTGAGGGGGCCTGGATGTCCAGGTTGGACAGGCCTGGGAGAAAATACTGGACCTGTCAGACCTCTTATGCAGGTTTGACAGGCCCAGGAGAAAATTCTGAACCTGTCAAACCTCTTCTGTGGGAGGATTGTGCCAGATAGCATGTCCAGGCACAATCCTCCCGCAGAAGTACCCTGATGATCAACACTAATACAGTGCATAAATTTACATACTATTAGCATTGATCATTGGGGCGTTATTTCCTTGTGCTGTTCCGGTGATAATTTTACTGCACTGTTTGGAACAGTGCGGGAAAATTGATCAATGGCCTGCAAGGCAATTCTGCGGGGGCAGGCTGAAGACAAAGGATCTGCCCATAGATTTCTGAGGGTGTCTAAATTTCTCATGGTGCTTGTCACTTGCTGCCATTTAGGAGTGTATTTGGCTCAGTATATGTACATGAAAACTTCAGCGAAGGCCTTGATCAAGCTCATTAGCTTTGTATTTGTACAGGAAAAGTCCCTGCAAAGGATTAACTAGGCTAGCCTCTCTGCTCTGTGATCAGAAACCTAAAAATGAAGGAACAGTAATCTGTGGTGTTAACAATCAACACACTGCTGCACAGTCATGACCCTAAATTATGCGTTCGAGAAAGGACTTGTTTTAAAGTGTAAGTGTATCCTATTAGCGTTTAATATTTGGCTAGTCTGGAACTCCTTTAAATCATCTGCTGTAGGATGTTGTATGCAAAGATATTTGCGTTTTTGCTGTCTTTAGCTTTACACACTCCAGGGAATTATGTGCCAAAAATTTGAAAACTATGCAAAAGAAATTGCTATAATTGTATATGCACTGATTAAAATAATTGTATATGTTTTATTTGATAATCTTGCAATAATATAATAAGGTTTATATCATTCTGAATACTTCTTGAACCTGCAAGTATCTCCTCCTTGCAGGCTCAGGAAGTGCAGTGGCCTAGGGAGCTGGATTCAATTCCCACTGCAGTTCCTTGTGATTCTGGGCAAATCACTTAACTCTCCTTTGCCCCAGGTACAGAAACCTAGATTGTAGGACAAAGTACCTGCATAGAATATGTAAACTACTTTGGTTGTACCACAGGAAGGTCTGTCAAGTCTATGACCCTTTACCCCTCCATATGGCACAGTCTTCCTGCACTGCATTACTCTTAGTGTACGTTCTTCCATTTCCAAAATTCAATACAACTCAGCACTTTGGTCACCACAAACTTACACTCAAGAGACCCGCACAGTGCAGGAGGAAGACTGCCCTGGCTTCTCTTCATCTGCAGACTGCTACCCTAGCCTAACCTCATGCAAACTTGCAGGTAAATTCTGCACCCTAGGTGAGTTCCTCCCACCCCACTCCACCCCCATCTTTGTTGCCACAGCTGCAGTCTTCCATGTTCTCCACTTCATTACACAGTTGTGTTTGCCCATTAAGTTTGTTCAGAATTTGCAGGTGCATAATTCCCCAGGGTAGGACTAACTGCATATGTTTCTATCCTTCTCCACATCTATTTATGAATACTTTCAATTGTAATTATTTTTTTTGGTAGCTTCACCAGTGTAGCACATGTAAGTAAAACATATGCGTTCAGGCATGTGCTGGGAAAGTTGAGTTTCACTCATTATTAAACAAATGCTGAGAATGCATTTTCCTGCGTTGAAGTCTTTCACACCTGCACTTTTCCTTTTTCACATCCACTGGAAGCTATCGACATTTACTGAAATCATCTTGCAGTGAAATCTCACTTCTCATGAAACATTCTCTGTCTTTGGAGAGAACAGTTCCCTTCTATGCCAGAAATTCAAATGACTTGGGTTTTTTTTTTTTTTTGTGTCCTTGCAGGGTTTGTCATCCTGATACTGGCAGGGTGCTGGAAGTAAGCACCACACAGCCTGGGCTCCAGTTTTACACAGCAAACTTCCTGGATGGGTCTCTTAAGGGGAAAGGAGGTGCTGTGTACCCCAAACACTCTGCCTTTTGTATTGAAACACAAAGTTGGCCAGATGCTGTCAACAAGGTAAACTTTAATTTATTCTACTGTTACTGTAGAACTGGAATTTTGCAAGTTGCCAATGGAGCTCATTTTCAAAAGAGAAAAACGTCCAAAAAGTGACATAAATCGGTATTTGGATGTTTTGCTCAAAAGAACATCCAAATTGGTATTTAAAAACCAAATTTTAGATGTTTTTTCTATGAAGTCCATCAGAAGTGTGTTCAAATCACAAGGGAGCGTGTCAGGGGCATGTTAAAGGCGGTATTTGGGTATTCCTAACATTTGGACGTTTTTCAGCCATAATGGAACAAAACAAAACTGTCCAGGACAAAAACTAAGACGTTTTGAGCTAGACCTGGTTTTTATAATGAATAAAGCACAAAAGGGTGCCCCTAAATGACCAGATGACCACTGGAGGGAATTAGGGGTTACCCCCCCCCCCCCGATACCCCCCAGTGGTCACTGATCCCCTACCACCCCCCTCAAATGTTAATACAAATATGATTTAGCAACCTCTATGACAGTTTCAGATGTTAGAGCCAGGTCTATTAGAGCAGCATGCAGGTCCCTGGAGTAGTGTAATGGTCAGCACAGTGCACCATGGAGTGGGGGACTCCGGTCCCTATCTCCCTCTACCTGTCACATTTGTGGGGGAAACTGTGAGCCCTCCAAAACTCACCAGAATCCACTGTACCCACATTTGCTGCTCCCTTCACCCATAAGGGCTATTGTGTACAGCTGTGGTGGGTTTTGGGGGGGGGGGGGGGGCTCAGCAGACAAGATAAGGGAGCAATGGTGAGGTGTGTACCTGGAAGCATGTTTTTGAAGTCCACTAGGGTGCCCCATTTATCTCCTAGGATGTCTGGGAGACCAGTCTACTAAAAATGCTGGCCCCTCCTATGTCCCAATGGCTTGATTTTCTACATTTTTCACGTGGACGCTTTTTTTTTTTTCAATGGACCAAAAAACAAAATGTCCAAAGCACAAAACCTTGTTAGAAACAGCATTTTCGAAAACAAAAGATAGACATTTTTCTTTTTGGAAAATGGACTTACTCAGATTTTGGATGTTTTTTGCAAAACGCCTAAAGTCGGACTTAGACGTCATATTGAAAATGCCCCTCCATATGTCATAACCTTTGTGACAACATTGGATGGGACTGCATATTATAATCAGGAGCACGTCAAACCCTATGGAAACAAGTTCTTTTTCAGCCTTAAATAAAAAGTGTCTGAGGGAAAACTTTAACAAAGGGACAGAGTAGCCTAATGGTTAGTGCAGTGACCTGAGAACCAGAGGAACTGGGTTCGATGCCCACTGCAGCTCCCTGTGACTCTTGGGCAATTCAGTTAACCCTCTATTGCCCAGGTACAAAATAAGTACCTGTATATAATATGTAAACCGGTTTGACTGTAACCACAGAAATTGTAGACTTCAATCATATCTCCCGACATCCATCTCTTTTTCAAGCTGAAGAGCCCTAACCTCTTTAGCTTTTCCTCATATGAGAGGAGTTCCATCCACGTTATCATTTTGGTCGTTCTTCTTTGAACCTTTTCTAATTGTGCTGTATCTTTTTTGAGATATGGTGACCAGAACTGAATGCAGTACTCAAGGTGAGGTTGCACTATGGAACGATACAGAAGTATTATAGTATTTTCATTCTTAGTTACCATCCCTTTCCTAATAATTCCTAGCATCCTGTTTGCTTTTTTAACCACCACCACACACTGAGCAGAAGATTTCAGCATATTATCTACGACACCTAGATCTTTTTCTTCGGTGCTGACTCCTAAGGTGAACCTTAGCATCAGGTAACTATGATTGGGTTATTCTTCCCAATGTGCATCACTTTGTATTTGTCCACATTAAATTTCATCTGCCATTTGGATGCCCAGTCTTCCAATTTCCTAAAGTCTTCCTGCAATTTTTCACAGTCCGCATGTGTTTTTAACAGCCTTGAATAGTTCTGTGTCACCTGCAAATTTAATCACTTCACTCGTCGTTCCAATTTCCATATTATTTATAAATATGTTAAATAGCACTGATCTCAGTATTCACTCTCCTCCATTGAGAGAAATGACCATTTAACCCTACCCTCTGTTTTCTGTTCAATAACCAATTCCTAATCCACATCAGAACATTGCCTCCTATCTCACGATTCTTTAATTTTCTCAGGAGTCTCTGAGGAACTTTATCAAAAGCTTTCTGCAAATCTAGTTAACACTACATCAACAGACTTATCCACATGTTTATTTACACCTTCAAAGAAATGAAACAGATTGGTGAGGCAAGACTTCCCTTGGCTGATCCCATTGCTGGCTCTGTCCCATTAAACCATGTTTATTTATGTGTTCTGTAATTTTATTCTTTATAATAGTTTTCCTCTATTTTACCCAGCACTGATGTCAGGCTTACCAGTCTGTCATTTCCCAGATCACCCCAGTACCCTTTTTAAAAATCGTCATCACATTAGCCACCCTCCAGTCTTCGGTTACGTCTTCCAGATTTCTTTCAGTTCCTCCTCATCACCCTTGAAAAGCATTTCCGGTACTGGTAGATCTCTTACATCTTCTTCCGTAAAGACTGAAGAAAAGAATTCATTCAGCTTCTCCGCTATAGCCTTGTCCTCTCTGAGTGCCCCTTTTGCTCTTTCGTCCCATGGGTTCTCTTGCAGGCTTTCTGCTTCTGATGTACCTGAGAAAGCTGCTACTGTGAGTTTTAACCTCTGCGGCAAGTTTCTCTTCGTATTCTCTTTCCATATCATCATGCTGATCAATCCATAGACTGGTGGGTTGTGTCCATCTACCAGCAGGTGGAGATAGAGAGCAAACTTTTGCCTCCCTATATGTGGTCATGTGCTGCCGGAAACTCCTCAGTATGTTCTCTATCTCAGCAGGTGGTGGTCACACACAGCAGCAGCTCTGGCTAGGCCTCCAAGCCTAATTTTTAGGTTTTGTTGAGTGCCTGGGGTTGAGGGCTCTTCTTGAGCAAGTGCAAACCTGGTGGCGCTAGGTCCCTCCTTTTCTCCCCCCTCCCGCTGGCTCCGTTGAAAAAAAAAAAAAAAATTTTGAACGTCCTTAAAGGCGTTTATTTCGACGTTTATTTAAACGTTTATTGCAGCTACTCACTGGGACACCAGGTCGTTACAGCTCGGAGCGGAAAGCAGGTAATTTTTACCTTTTATAGCGGGCAGGGGGTTCCCCGATTGGTCTCCACGTGGCCTATGGCGTCGGAGGGCGAGGGCGCAAAGAGTCGCTCCCCGGATCGCGTGTGCGCTTCTAGAGGGGATGCGGGGGTCTTAAAGTCTGATCGCCCTTGTTGGGTGACAGTTTCGTGACCGATGAGTGTCCCGGTCCTTCCTTCGGTGTGGCGGTTTTTCCCGCCATAAACGCCCATCCCCCGCGGCTCGCCTCCGCCATATTGGCCGGCCACGCGGCTCGGACGGCTTCTTCTTGGGCCGCCCTTGAGGTGGGAGACATTGATGCCATGAACGCCCTTAATTTGGGCGACTGCACAAAAGCGGCTAAAGTTAAGTGCCGTTTTTCCCGCGCGGCTCCTTCGCGGAGTGTCGCGCCGGACGCCATCTTGGATGCGCAGCATGTCTCTCCCCCGCTCTTGCGAGCGCCGGTTGAGGGTGCGTCTTGAGCTGTAGCCCAGGCTGCGGAAGTGCACAGTCTGGGGGGTTTCTCCCCCGAGTTTGTTTTGCTGCTGCATCAGGCCTCCCTTATGCAAAACACTGCCCCTGCTCCCTCGTCTGGTAAAGAGGTTGAGGCCCCGGAGGTAAACGCCCTCGGGTTGATTCCCAGGCCTTGGAGGACTTTGTCTCCTCCGATGTAGATGAGGGCAGCGTATCTGAGTTCTCCCAACGGTCCTTTGCGGATTCCTTGGAGGAGACGGATCCCCGCTCGGATGGAGCGGATGACCCCTCTGCAGCGCGGCTCTTTAGCTCAAAGGATTTGCCCAACCTGTTAATGCAGGCCATGGGCATTTTGAAGATTTCCTCTCCGGAGGACGTCTCTCCCTCAGCCCCTGTTGGCTCTGCCATTATGCTGGGGACGAAGCGCCCGCATAGAACCTTCCACCTGCATGATGCCATGCACACCTTAATTTCGGCTCAATGGGATGTCCCGGAAGCGAGCCTTAAAGTGGCTAGGGCTATGTCCCGCCTCTATCCTTTGCCTGAAAGTGAACGTGAGGCCTATCTGTGGCCTACCGTGGATTCTTTAATCACTGCGGTGACTAAGAAAACGGCGTTGCCGGTGGAAGGTGGCACGGCCCTAAAGGACGCCCAAGACAGAAGATTGGAGGCGGCCTTAAGGTCGTCCTTTGAGGCGGCTGCTTTAAGTTTGCAGGCCTCAGTTTGCGGCTCCTATGTGGCCAGGGTGTGCCTGTCTATGGTGCAGCGGGCTTCCCCCTCGGATCATTCCTTGAGGGCTGATTGGCTGGCCCTGGAATCGGGCTTAGCCTATTTGGCAGACTTGCTGTATGATGTCTTGAGAGCCTCAGCTAAAGGCATGGCTCAGACAATCTCTGCGCGGCGGTGGCTTTGGCTGAAGCATAGGTCTGCTGACCACGCCTCTAAATCCCGCCTGGCTAGATTGCCTTTTAAAGGCAAGCTGCTCTTTGGGGTCGAGCTGGACAAAATTGTGACCGATTTCGGCACGTCTAAGGGCAAGAAGTTACCAGAGGTCAGGGCTCGGGCTAGTGCTCGCCCCGGTACCTCCAGAGGACGGTTTCAGGAAGCCCGTCGGTACCGCCCGGGCAGGTCGGGCTCCTCTGCCCCCTCTTCCTTCAAGAGGAACTTCTCCCCCAAGCAGCATTCCTTTCGCAGAGACCGCCGTCCCGGAGGTGCTCCCTCCGGTCCTCCCCTAGGGTCTTGTACCCAATGACGGGGCCTTGGTCCACGCTCCAGTGTAGATTGGAGGACGGCTGTCCTCGGTTCTGGACGAGTGGACCACAATAACTTCAGACGCTTGGGTGCTGGAAGTCATCAGAGACGGCTACAAGCTAGAGTTCTGCCGACGCTTAAGAGACGGGTTTGTACTCTCTCCCTGCAAGTCTCCGGTCAAAGTTGTGGCAGTGCAGCAGACCTTGGACAATCTGATCCGCCTGGGTGCGGTCGTTCCGGTGCCAGAAAATCAGCTTGGCAAGGGACGTTACTCCATTTACTTTGTGGTACCAAAGAAAGGAGGTTCTGTACGGCCTATCCTCGACCTCAAAGGGGTCAATCAGGCACTTTCGCATGGAGACCCTCCGCTCTGTTATAGCGGCAGTGAAGGCAGGAGAGTTCCTGGCATCCTTGGACATCAAGGAAGCGTACTTGCATATTCCCATCTGGCCTCCTCTTCAACGCTTTCTGCGTTTTGCAGTACTGGGCCGACACTTCCAGTTCAGAGCCCTCCCGTTCGGGTTGGCTACTGCTCCGCGGACCTTCTCCAAAGTAATGGTGGTCATCGCGGCCTTCCTGAGGAAGGAAGGAGTACAAGTCCATCCTTATCTGGACGACTGGTTGATCCGAGCCCCCTCTTATGCAGAGTGCGGCAAAGCTGTGAACCGGGTGGTTGCTCTTTTGAGCTCCCTGGGGTGGATCATCAACTGGGAGAAAAGCCAGCTGCGCCCAACTCAGTCCCTGGAGTATCTGGGAGTTCGATTCGACACCCAAGTGGGCAGAGTGTTTCTGCCAGACAATCGGATTGTCAAGCTTCAGGCTCAGATGGACCAGTTCCTAGTAGCCTCTCCTCTTCGGGCTTGGGACTATGTGCAGCTGTTGGGCTATGACGGCCACGATGGAAGTAGTGCCCTGGGCCAGGGCTCATATGAGACCACTACAACACTCTCTGCTGCAGCGCTGGACTCTGATGTCAGAGGATTATGTTGTGCGCCTTCCCTTGGACCCAGCAGTGCGCAAGGCGCTGAGCTGGTGGACGCAGACAGACAAGTTGTCTGCAGGAATGCCTCTGGTGACCCCGGAGTGGATTGTCGTCACGACGGACGCCTCTTTGTCGGGCTGGGGAGCCCACTGCTTGGGAAGGACAGCGCAGGGGCTCTGGTCTCCTGCAGAGGCAAAGTGGTCTATCAACCTCCTGGAACTCAGAGCCATTCGGTTGGCGCTTTTGGAGTTCATCCCGGTACTGGCGTTGAAGCCTGTACGGGTCCTGTCGGACAATGCCACGGCTGTGGCCTATGTCAACCGCCAGGGAGGTACCAAGAGCGCCCCTCTAGCCAAGGAGGCCATGAATCTATGCCAGTGGGCGGAAGCGAATCTGGAACAGCTGTCAGCGGCCCACATTGCCGGGGTCATGAATGTCAAGGCGGACTTTCTCAGTCGCCATACCTTGGAGCCCGGAGAGTGGCAGCTATCTGCTCAGGCGTTCTTGGACATCACGAAGCGCTGGGGCCAGCCGAGCCTAGATCTGATGGCGTCATCGGCCAATTGCCAGCTGCCGCGCTTTTTCAGCAGAGGACGGGACCCTTGATCCCTGGGAGAGATGCTCTTCTCCAACAGTGGCCGACACAAGAGATTCTCTATGTGTTCTCGCCCTGGCCCATGTTGGGCAGGGTGCTAGACCGGGTGGCAAAGCATCCGGGCCGGATAATCCTGGTGGGTCCGGATTGGCCCAGACGTCCCTGGTATGCGGACTTGATCAGGCTCTCAGTGGACGAACCTCTGCGACTGCCAGTGGAGCAGGGCCTGTTACATCAGGGTCCCGTGGTGATGGAGGATTCCTCCCCCTTTGGTCTTACGGCCTGGCTATTGAGTGGCAGAGTCTGAGGAAGAAGGGCTTCTCAGACAAGGTCATCGCCACTCTGCTGAGAGCGAGGTAGCGCTCTACTTCTACTGCTTACGCCAGGGTTTGGCGTACCTTTGCAGCGTGGTGTGAAGCAGGTTCACTTTCTCCATTTACTGCTCCAATTTCTTCAGTGCTGGCGTTCCTGCAAGAAGGTCTGGAGAAAGGCCTGTCGCTCAGTTCCCTGAAAGTCCAGGTAGCGGCCCTGGCTTGCTTCAGGGGCCGCCTGAAGGGTGCTTCCCTGGCTTTGCAGCCAGATGTGGTGCGTTTCCTCAAGGGAGTTATCACCTGCGCCCTCCTCTGCACTCAGTGGTGCCTGCGTGATGCTAAGAGCCTTGCAAAAGCTGCCTTTTGAACCCTTGTCGAGGGCATCTCTGAAAGACCTGACGTTGAAAGCAGTCTTTTTGGTGGCTATCACTTCAGCCAGAAGAGTTTCCGAGCTCCAGGCACTCTCTTGTCGAGAGCCTTTTCTGCAGTTCACTGAGGCAGGAGTGACTATTCGCACAGTGCCTTCCTTCCTACCCAAGATTGTTTCTCGCTTCCATGTGAGTCAGCAGCTCTGTCTCCCTTCCTTTCGTAGGGAGGACTACCCAGAAGAGTATTCTGCTCTTGAATATCTGGATGTGAGACGGGTCATCATCAGATACTTGGAAGTGACCAATGGTTTCCGGAAATCGGATCATCTGTTTGTCCTGTTTGCAGGTCCTCGTAAGGGTCTGCAGGCTGCTAAGCCTACAGTGGCAAGATGGGTCAAGGAAGCCATGGCAGCGGCTTATGTGGCCGCGGGGAAGGTGCCGCCTATCCAGCTGAAGGCTCACTCCACTAGAGCTCAGGCGGCCTCGATGGCAGAGGCCGGGTCCGTCTCCTTGGCAGAGATATGCAAGGCGGCAACTTGGGCATCGGCCCATACATTCTCCAAGCATTACCGCTTGACTGTGGCTGCTCGGGCGGAGGCCCGGTTTGGAGCTTCAGTGTTGAGGTCAGGGATTTCAATGTCCCGCCCTGGGTGAGTACTGCTTCGGTACATCCCACCCAGTCTATGGATTGATCAGCATGATGATATGGAAGGTAAAATTATGTATCATACCTGATAATTTTCTTTCCATTAATCATAGCTGATCAATCCATAGCCCCTCCCAGTTATCTGTACTGTTTATATTCTGGTTGAATTTTAGGTTCAAGTTTAGTCTTCAGTTCCTTCAGGAGGACTTCGTGTTCAAGTTTTTTCACTTGGATTCTTCAAGAGTTGAGACGAGTTTGTGTTACAGTGAGCTGCTGCATTCCTCTCCCCTCCGTTTTACGGGGCTGGATTGAGACTTAAATTCTGCCGGCACTCCCTCCCGCTTCGTGCGGCTGTAGGGCAGCTTTGTACCCCTCCCGCTTCAGCGGTGTTAGGGTCAGTCAGCTCCTCCCGCGGTTGCGGTTGCAGGATAAGCCAGATCCCCCCGCATCGGCGGGTGTGGTGTCCCTCCCCCGCTCCGCGGGGATGAGCTGGACGGATTCCCCTCCCCCACTTGTGTGGGGATGAGCTGGGTTAATTCCCCTCCCCCGTTTCGGCGGTGGTGAGCTGGGCAGAGTGTCCCTTTGTGGGTGTAATTCTCTAAGTGCTGAGTCCTGCGGATGGAGCTTTGATATCGACATACTGAGGAGTTTCCGGCAGCACATGACCACATATAGGGAGGCAAAAGTTTGCTCTCTATCTCCACCTGCTGGTAGATGGACACAACCCACCAGTCTATGGATTGATCAGCTATGATTAATGGAAAGAAAATTATCAGGTATGATACATAATTTTACCTTTAGCCTTCTTTATCGATGCTTTGCATATGGCTTGCCAGTGCTTATGTTGCAGGCGGCTGAAATCTACTTGTTCCCAGTGCTGGTAATTGCTATCATGGCATCGGCCAGGCAGCTAGGTTGAGGACCACGGCTGCAGTCAGGAGCGCTACAGCATGAGGTGAGCACACACTCTTCAACCTCCTAGCTGCAGTGTATGCAGCACGAGACTGGATCACCAAACGCATGCACCAGTACATCAGTTGACCTCTGATGCTGCTGGCACATGCATGTGTGTCTGTGTTCTCTTTGGGACTGCCTGCAGCCTCCCTCTACATCTTGTGAAATAAAACCTGGTTTCATTTGAGTGACCGCTCAGCGCAGGCGCAGCCCAACTTCCAAATCCCGGACAAACTGTTACAATCTACAAAACCAACTAGATGCCTGACAGCCACCTAGAAAGGAGGACATGTCCTGGGAAACATGGATATATGTTCACAAAATGAGCTGGATTTGGGAGGTGATCTTATATAATAAGGTGACTGAAGACATAACGGTGATTGGGTGTGTAGGGAGAGGAATGGGAAGCTAGAAGAAGGTAGTGATAGACTTTGAGACCTAATTTGGAGTACTGTATACGTCAAAAAGATATATACATTGGAAGGAATTTGTCTAGAATTCAGTTAGTAAAATGACTAATGACCATCATCATAAGGCATATGAAAACAGTTTTATTTATTTGTTGCATTTGTACCCCACATTTTCCCACCTATTTGCAGGCTCAATGTGGCTTACATAGTACCGTCAAAGGCGTTTGCCCAGTCGGTTGATAACAAATACAGGTTGTATAGTAATCGAATGAGATAGATATATGTGGAGGATCAGAAGGGATGAAGGTTGTGTGTTGTCCAGTACGCTCATTAGTTCTAAACATATATGTCCTGGAGGAAAGACAGGATGGGGGAGATATGATAAAGACATTTAAATAGCTCCAAGGCTTCTTTTAGTGGAAAGGAGGCTGTAGCATGAGTGGTCCTGTAATGAGGATGTTTAGGAGTAATCTAAAGAAATATTTCTTAACTGAAAGGATTATGAATGCATGGAACAGCTTTTCAGTGGAGACAAGGACAATATCAGAATTCAAGAATGTATGGTACAACCACAGAAGATTGCTAAACGAAAGGAAGGGATGAGCAAAGTGGATAGGCCATCTGGTCTTTGTTTGCTGTCGTGCTCTATCTTTGTTTCTAAGACAAACCACAAACAAAACCTATAGTGTTCAAATATAGAAAGTAGTTTATAATGGCTCTATTCTCCATTAGGAACTGGATCTGGCTTTAAAATGTTCAAATAAATAAAATAAAATATGCAAGATCCAGGTCACATACAGGCTCATTTTCAAAAGAGAAAAACTTCCAAAAGTGACGTAAGTCTGCATTTGGACGTTTTTCTCACAAAAACGTCCAAATCAGTATTTTCGAAACCTCTTTTTAGACGTTTTTCTCTGAAGTTTGTCAGAAGTACATCCAAATCTCAAGGGGGCGTGTTCAGGGCAGGACTTGGGTGTTCGTAAGACTTAGACATTTTTCAGCCATAATGGAACAAAACAAAAATGTCCAGGACTAAAACTTAGAAGTTTTGAGCTAGACCTGTTTTTATAATGCATAGCTGCAGTGGGAATTGAACCCACTACCCCAGGATTAAAGTCTACTGCACTAACCACTAGGCTACTCCTCCACTCCACACAAAACGGTGCTTTACTCTCCCAGTGGTCACTAACCCTTTCCCAAGCCCCCCAAAAAATGTGATTAAAAATATTACTTGCCAGTTGCTGATGTTATACTCAGGTCCATTAGAACAGCATGCAGGTCCCTGGAGTAGTCTAGTAGTGGTGCAGTGCACTGCAGACAGGTGGACCCAGGCTACTACCCCCCCTACCTGTTACACTTGTGGAGGAAACTGTGAGTCCTCCAAAACCCACCAGAAACCCACTATACCCACATATTGGTGCTCCCTTCACCTGTAAGGGCTATGGTAGTGGTGTACAGTTGGGGGTAGTGGATTTTGGGAGGCTTAGCAGATAAGATAAGGCAGCAATGGTGATATGTGTACCTGGGAGCATTTTATAAAGTCCACTGCAGGGGGTGATTCTGCCTGATCAAGATGGCGTCCGTGAGAGGGAGTGCAGCTTGAGGCTCCCGAAAACCAGGCAGTCCTTCGCAGCGTTTATCTTTCTTTCACCACTATTATGGTGAAAAGAAAGGGGAAATCTGGGGCCAAAGCCGCCCCGAGCCCTTCTGGTATCTCGACGCTGCGTCAGCCGACCCTGAAAACATTCGGACTACAGGCGCTTGGAACCCAAGCCCCTACCTTGGTTGGATCCCCAGAACAGCTTGGGGATCTTAGTGTGGAGGCGGCGTTATTAAGTCCGCCTTGTCAGACTGCCCCGCCGAGACTGGGTGGAGAATCGGGACCGATGGGAGAGCCTCAGACGGAATCCTTGCAGGCTAGTGGCGGCCCTGTTGGTTACTTGACGCCGGATGGATCGACAACAGCACGGGGGGTGGGAGGTTTGGATTCCTCGCCCTCCCCCATCCAGGCAGCTCCACCTGTGGGTCTCTGTGTGCGTTCGAGACCGGCAGTAGTAACCCTTGAGGCCCTGTGGGACGCAATCCAGATACTTAATTCGTCCCTGCTTCAAATTGCTAATTCATTTAATTCTGAAGTGAAGGATTTGAAATCACAACATCAGACCATGGAATCGAAGGTGAAGGCCCAAGAGGAAAAATGTGAGTCTAATTTACTTGAAATCAAGAAACTTCAAATTACTGTGGGTAATATAGTAACTGAAAAAGACATTGCACAAAGAAAGATTGAATATTTTGAAAATCAACTTAGGCGTAATAACCAAAGATTCCTAAATTTTCCCAAAACTCCTTTGATTCCTTCGTTAGAAATGTTGAAGAAGTATTTTACTGAAATTTTGAGAATTCCAAAGGAAGCTTTACCTCCAATTATAAAAACATACTATATTACCGGAGCCAAAACAGTTGCTGTGGAGGCTCCAGAACTGAATTTAACGCAATTTCTTGAAACATCCTTAGAATCTATGACGGAGCGCACGACTCTTCTTGCATCCTTTGCATTTGAATCCGATAGGAATCATTACTCAGACTTCAGATTTATTTCATCTCAGTTTTTAGGATCAAAGATACAGGTGTTTCCGGACATTAGCAAATCTACTCAGATAAGGAGGAGAGAGTTTCTGAGGCTAAGGCCTCGGATTCTATCACTAGGTGGCACTTTCAAACTGAAATTTGCATGTAGATGTCTTATTTCCTTGAATATGGTTTATTATGTATTTTTTGAACCATAAAAATTGAAACAGTTTATAGTTGCTAAAGAAAGGGGCAGTGAAGTAGTTCTGGAAGCTCCTGCAGGAAGCTAAAACTGCTGGTAGGGAAGGGGTTTCTACCCTCTCAATTTAGTTATGTAGAGCATTATTTTGCTCTTAATATTTCCTTATTTCATTTCTTTGTATCTTGATCAACTACAATGTGGACTAAGTAACAATGTTTATTTCTTATATTGTCCTTGTATGTAAAGGTTGAATGATACATTTCTTTTTATTATGTAATTCTTGATTTTCCTACATTTGCTTTATTGTAAATGTATATTTGAAATTTATAAATAAAGAATAAAGTCCACTGCAGTGCCCCCAAGGATGCCCTATTGCTTTCCTGGGATGTCACTTTTCCACTATTCTACCTGATACCAAGCTTTCTATTTTTTTTAATAACATCTGAGCCTTGTGTCTATTGTTTATCAGTAGATTTGGGCTTTGAAGTCAGATCTATAGATATCTAAATACCAGAGTGCTATTTTTCCATACTTCATAGCAAGAGTGTACATTCCCTAATTACTTGTTCCAATACAAATGAAGCTTTTACCTCCTCAGAGCATGTAAATGGTTTCATCCCTGTGTGGATTCTCTGATGCTGTGTGAGGCTTTCTTTCCAACCAAAGCTTTTACCAGACTCAGAACATGTAAATGGTTTTACTCCTGTGTGTATTCTCTGGTGCATTGTGAGGTTTACCTTCTGACCAAAGCTTTTATCACATTCTATACACGCGCATGGTTTCTCTCCTGTGTGGACTCTGTGATGCACTTTGAGATTTACATTACAACCAAAGCTTTTACCACACTTAGAACATATGAATGGTCTCACTCTGTTGTGTATTTTCTTGTTTATTTTGGATGTTTTGCATTTGGACGTTTTTTGTTTGAAAATGTACCAAAAAATAAAACATCCAAATTGCAAAACGTTTTTCCAAACAGCATTTTCACAAGGAAAAAAATAGACTTATTTTTTTGTAGAAAATGACCTTCTTTCCTGTTTTGATTTTGGATGTTTTACAAAAACGTCCAAATTCAGACAGACGTCATATCCAAAAATGCCCTTCGTGCACTTGACTTGCCCAAGGTCACAAGGAGCTGCAATGAGAGTGTTACAAGAAATTATTTATTTTGGGGAAAGAGCTCGAGAGCACTCGCTACTGTTTATAATTTAAGAGCAGGTGCTGTATTTATAAGTTTTAGGATATTAATTTCTCCACCAATCACCAAAGGTGATAATTGCAATAAATTAAATAAATTAAGTATATATATATTCAGAACACAAGGAGACCGTATTTTTAGCTTCAAAAAGATTGATTTAATATACAATTGCACACGAGAGGTAGGTTTTAAGAGATCTTTACAGGTAATCTGTGCATAAAATAGAACAAAGTAGCAGGTAGGTTAACTTACAAGTCCTTGTTACAAGCATGCTGTGGTCCAGCTGATTGATGAGCATATGTTTCAGGAGCAAGGCATCAGCAGACCCCAAAGAGAGCAGCAGGTCCGAAGAGGAGGCAGGTTCCAAGAGGGGCGAGCTGGGCTGTTTCCAGGCCTTTTATAATGTTAGCAGAGAAGCATGGTGTGTGCATGTCTTGGATATTTTGCAAGGCATTATGGTTAATGTAGTCTGTTCACATGACCACATTATAAGTCCTTCCTTTCTGCACATGTCTGAAAGCTGATGGGAGGGGCAGGTATACCTTTGACAAGCAAATGTCCTGTTTATGGTCTCCCCTCTGAAGTCTTTGTCTTCAATGGGTTCTCCAGACTCTCTGTCTCCTTGCATCCTCTGGTTAGGTCCAATCTTTGTTGTGTTGATCAGAGGAATAGAGTCAATTTAAAACTTTAAAGCAGTCTTGTCTTTTGTTTGAGGAATGAGAAAAGGCAAGGTGAGGCCCCAAAGGGAGAGGGAAGAGGGCTTTTGGAATGAGACTATTTTCTCTGCTGCAGTGTCAAATATATATATTTAAAAGATACACAAATATATTGGTGTATATATAATCCAGCAAATATGCTACATATTTCAGTAATAAACTGATACCATTACAAGAGTAGAACCCATGTTGCCAGGATCAAAGCCCGCTGCACTAACCATTAAGCCACGCCTCCTCTATTTTGGCCGTTTTGCATTTGGACGTTTTTTTGTTTGGAAATGGACCAAAAAATAAAATGTCCAAATCGCAAAACGATTAGAAAAGCAGTATTTTCAAAAGGGAAAGATAGACGGTTTTTTTGGTTGAAAATTACCTACTTTTCTGCTCTGAATTTGGACGTTTTTTGTAAAATGTCCAAATTCAGACTTAGACGTCATATCGAAAATGCCCCTCCTAGTAAGTTAGGGGCTTCCCATCTTTTTCCACTACTATCTCACTATTTCCAGAGTGCTCAGTCTTATTGACATTACTGTTTAGTGGTCATTTGTACCATCTGATAGAGGCTTGCTGGCACCTACCAGATTAATTTATTGAAGGTTATACCACAATAAAATGATTAATCTACAAGGTGCCACCAGCCTCTGTCAATTTTGCTGCTCCAAGCTAGATGCAGCTCTGTTCTGTTTTTTGCTTCTGGGAAATCAAATCCAGGTCCATTCGCATAGCAGTCCATTCATATGCCAGTGAGGCACCAGGTCAGCTCTCAACCAATGCTCCCTCTAAGCGGAGCTCATGAGCGATTGCTCACACATCTTAGGAGCGTCACTCACAAGAATGTGTTTTTTTGTGCTGTATACAGAAATGCATTGCTAATATTGGTGCTCAAAAATTGTTGGTTTTTAAAATTCGTTGCTCACATGAAAAAAAAATTTGCACACACCAGGCCACTCCATAGAGGAAACATTGCTCTCAACCATCTAATTCTAGTGGATTCTTTAATATTCTTCATTTTCTTTCTAAAACTAACTGCTTTCATTAGAATGCTCAGAGTAAAGAAGAATGGAAAGATTTGAAATTAATCCCTGTGCTTTGGCTCAGCTGTGGAGGTGGTGATGGATTCAGCTGCTGAAGTGAAAGTGTTCTGAGGCTTATGACTCATCTAAAAACATAGAGGTTGCTGTGTGTCACAAGTCCTGGCAGCTGCAGGATGTCTGTGCAGTTTGGAACTCCTGTTATATCCCATTGCTTGTCAAATTAAAATCCTTAAAACCAGGAGCTTTATACTTAGGGTAATTTACATGCATTTCTGCTCAAAAATAAGCTTTTGTAAAACTGTACGTCTGAAGTCTAGACTTAGCAGAGATATTTGCAGGCGAGGAGGTTAGCATTTATACACATTCTTTTGAAAATATGCACATATGTACCCATTTTTTCAGGGTTTATTTGTGCATGCCGTTGAGCAAGTGTAAATACGCTTGGTTTCCCTGGGTTAATTTTCAAAGTAGAAATATGTATATTCTTTTGCTTTCAAAAGTTGGTTAAGTTCGTAGACAGAAGAAAATGCACGTACTTTTTATATCCCCATAGTATATTATAAAGGAAATATAAATCAAGCCATAGATTCTATTTATATAGGTTACTATTGCCTCTATGTAGTAGGACTAGGTGACATAAACTATTCCAGGTAGCTCTAGTGCAATCTGTAGCAAATGAGTTCATGTGCATGAGTTAGTATAGAAATGGCATAGAGTTCTGGGCAGTTCCAAGAAGACCAGCTCACAGCGAACATCCCTTCTGCTATTTTGCTGATTCAGCTAGAGGAATTTCATCTCGTCTATCTCCCCTAGTCTGGGCTTATTTCCAGTCCCCTAGAAGTATCGTATGGCTGGAAATAGGCCCAGACAGGAGACATAGATCTGCTTATTTCCAAAGGAGCACAAAACACTGCAGATCACGAAAAACACCAAACCGTACTCTTCAAATTAATTTGAAGCCTGCAAATCGAGCCTGCAAATAGGTGGGATAATGTGGGGTACAAATGTAATAAAATAAATAAATTTATTGTTGCACGCGCTGGTGCCCTTTTATTAAGGCATGGCATGCCTAACGCAAGAGAGGAGGAGTAGCCTAGTGGTTAGTGCAGCGGACTTTGATCCTGGGGAACTGGATTCAATTCCCATTGCAGCTCCTTGTGACTCTGGACAAGTCACTTAACCCTCCATTGCCCCAGGTACAAATAAGTACCTGTATGTACCATGTAAACCGCTTTGAATGTAGTTGCAAAAGCCACAGAACAGCAGTATATCAAGTCCCATTTCCCTTCCCTTCCCTCTTACTACACGCTAAAAAGGCACTACCACAGGACGCTGTAGTTTTCCCTTCAGTGTGCGCTAATCCTGCAGGTGTGCCCATGGGCAGAGAGTAGGCATGCCTGGCTAATTGGGTAGCGCAGGCACATTACTGCATGCTATCCAATTAGCGCAGGATCCCTTACCGCCTGCTAAGTAGATGGCGGTAAGGGCTTCTGTGGTAATGGTCACATGCTAAGTACAAAAACATATGGTGAGGCGGCCATTTTACCATCATACTAAAAGTGGCTACAGCACGCAGAAAACACACGCGCTGTCACCAGTACCGGCCACTTTTTAGTGGAGCTTGGTAAAAGACCCCAGTGTGTGGTAACTCTCATGAAAAAGCCTGACATGGGTACATTTTCGCCAAAAGGCTGTGTCTGGGGCACTGTATGAAACAAATACATAGTACCAATAATAATAAAATGAAAATAAATCATATCATAAAGCAAATTAAAAGCAACAGCCATACAAGACATCCAAAAGTGAAAATACCATAACATAAATAAAAATGATTAAATAACTGTTTAAGAATTAAAATAAAATATCTAAAAAACTGAGAAATCATTAGCATCTACCCCGAGGGGCAAGAAACACTTCCCTCTGTGAATGATTCAAATCTACACCCATCCAGTACTGAAGCATTTAAGCCTCACCGGCAGCACAAATCACTGGGATGTTTGAAGGGAATCTCTATTGATGCATAGTGCCATCTACAGCATTTTTAAATTATAGCTTAGCCATACACTCTGCTTTTTGCACTTACAGGTTGATGCTCAAAGCTGGGTGCAAAAGCCCATAATACAAAAGGAACACAAAAAAATAGCAAAGCGATGCTCTGAAGAAATCATATGGAAATGATATGCGCGGCTAATTTGCACTAACAAACTGAAAGTAAGGGGAAGACCGTGCTTGGGAGATGCGCACAGAAGTTTCGCAGTAAGCGAGGCTCGGAATTGCATGCACACATCGGCACTGTTCTTCCACACCTTTAAATATGAGCCTTTCAAAAACTGCACTTTCAATTTTTGGAAGGCTCATATTCAAGAGCAGAAAGACAGGCGCTGCTCAGACTCGCACACATTTGTTTCTCACTATCAGTGCTTAAAACTTGCAAGGGCTTCCTTCCACTTGTAAAAGAAGACGAAACCTGCAGTTCAATGTGAAAAATTGGCAAGAAGTCTTTTGAAAACCTTCTACGCTGCCCCTGACCAGGCAATACATTTTTGGTGTTATGGGCTATCATTTCCTTCTGTGCGTTGAAGCGCTAATCTCATTAACATCTATTTAAATACATTTCAATACAATTTGAGGTCATCTTTAGTGCACACATTAACACCCGCGCTCGAGCCCTTTGAGCATTCGGCACATAATAACTTGCACACAAATCAAATGCTAACCACTTTTTAATGCTGGAGTTAGCTTTATCATTCATGGAGGGAAGTGTTTCTTACCCTTCTGGGTAGGTGCCAATAACCTTAGCTATTTTATTATTTATTTCTTAAATGCAGTCTTCACTGTGGCAATGCCTGTGAGTGAGATCTGTAAATGTCTTTTACTTCTGTAAAGAAATCCTGCACTGTTTAGAGTTACTCTGGTAGCTATTTGTCTACAGGTGCCAGGCTGGGCAGTGAGAGAGTATTTAGAGGTTGTTATTAGTCAATTGCTCTACCCGAACAACATAGAAGAGCTATGGTATCTACAGAGGGGTCTGATCACCTTTTCCAGTGAAAGAATTTGCTCCCAGATCCACTGTGCTATTTGATTGACCACCTTGAAAACTAGAACCCTCACCCTTATTGGCAGGAGCCCTGGTTACCTGTGTGCTTCACAATTCTGTTCTGGAACTTTCTGCTTTCTCCGTTTCCTGATTTGTGACTGTATCAATCAGTGATTTTTATTTAAGCACAAGTAATTGAGGGGATCTTTTACTAAGGCGCGCTATTGTTTTTAGTGTGCGCTAATGATTAGGATGCGCTAAATGGTAGAGACGTCCATAGGAATATATGGATGTCTCTAGCGTTTAGCGCATTCTAGCACACCTTAGTAAAAGACCCCCTGTGGTCTCTTGAGCACTTTTATTGACTAAAGATTTCAAGCCCCCCATGTTTGGGGTAACAGCCTTCAGAATATTGTTCAGAGCCTAAGCACCTGAAGAACTTCACAATGTAAAAACAAAATAATAATAATATTCATTTTATATTTTTACTGTTTTTGAAAACTTTCTTTGCCTTTTGTTTTCTTGGAGATGGACAATAGCAAATGTGAATTTTTATTTTATTTTTGACAGTCACACTTTCCCAGTACCCTGCTGCGACCTGGAGAGGAGTATAACCACACAACTTGCTTCAAGTTCTCTGTGGCTTAACAAGGTTTAAGCTTATGTTCTACAAATCTACCAGAGGTCCATAGAATAATGTGTGTTTTATTCTGGTGTACAATAAAGAAAATATAATGAGTTTGGAAAACCCTTTTAGAACGGCAAGGGGTTAACTATTTGAATCTAATAATAGAACCTATATTGTTTCCAAAATTCATGCACTAAGCAACTTGTGTTTGATTAATTCTTACATTGGTACCACACCTTGCAAAGAATCTTGTTTTTCCCACCACTGGTACAGCTACCAGTATTCTATCCATAAAATGAAGTGAATAACATTGGTGTACAAAAAGCACATTCCTTATGATGTGATATGATTCATTAATTTGATAGACCAGCCATGTGAAGGACAACTCTATAACAGGGTGCCTGCTAGGATCTTATTCTTAGAATGCAATGTAAATGTCTACTTTCCTTTATAGAATAATAGCCTAACCGGGTATGTAAATGCTTAATAGTTAGGCACGAGCACTTAACCAGCCGTAGAGCTGGTGTAAATGCTCACACCTAAATGTCAACGTTCTATACACACAACTTACAGTATTCTGTAAATTACATCCAGAAGCGTAGCCAGGTTGTGATGCCAGGGGGCGTGGAGAGGCATATGCGCACACTGCGTAGATGCAACAGACTGTCTGAAAAATAGGCACCATCACCATCCGAAGTTTGTTTGGGGGAGTGGTTGCTCCCCTGGTGCCCCCACCTAGCTATGCCACTGGTTACATCATAAGTAGGAGTCCTGCCCATATGTATCCCCTCTCCTTGCAAATACAGCCTATATAAGTTAAGTGGGTGTTTGCAGAATAGTACTTAGGTGGCATGTATGTCCCACCATAACACACAGAAATGCCATTATTCTAAACATGTGTAATGTGCATGTAACAGGCAGCATATTATAGAACTGTCCTCATAGCGGCTTGTGTTTTAAATTGTTTATTATGATTACAATAAAATACAATCATAGAACCCATAGGATAGAGCTAATACATTCTTTGAATTTGTAATCATTTTATGATTTGAATATTTAATGGTATGTCATCAAATACAATGGCATACCATAACTAGATTTTTTCTAGTTTGCATTTATGGTTGATAATTTTTAGTATAAAAGAATGGATCAGTTATGGGTAAATTTTGTGATTCCTGTTTTAACAGAGCTTTTATGCTATTGTGGCCCAGTGTTTAGCAAAATGCTTTTGTGTCATGGATTGCTAACAGGATTGACATTATTCTCACACAACTAAGGAGCTACTGAAGAAGAAGCGATGAGCAAAATAAATAAATAAACAGTTCCCAAATGTTTGATACTGTGTTCCATTTTTCTTCCTAGACAAAAAAAAAAAAAAAAAAACTAGTGTCTCAATGTGCCATTTTCCTGTTTTGACTTTTCTGGTCAAACAGGAGAGGGAGTTCCACATCAAAGGAATCGGTTGACACAATGATGGATTGAACTAGATCATGGCCAAAAAAAGGCAACAGTCATAAAAAACATGGATCAAACTACTTGAAGTAGACCTGCCCTGCTTTGTTCTAAAGCATTGTGTCCGTGTCCAGGGTCTAAAACATGTAGAAACTAAACATAAAATTAAATAATAAATAAAAAACATACTGGCTGATATTCAGCATGAGTTAACTGGGCAGCAACAGCTGCTGACTGGTTAACTTGCATCTTGGTGAATAACCAGTCATTTTCAGTAGCATTTAACTGGTTAGTGCTGCTGAAAATGCCCAGTTAGCACTGAACATAAAGCCGGTGATGGTGTGGTTGATCTATGGCCCCCTTAAGAGATACTCAGTCATGTGATGCTCATTTAAGTGTTGCAAATGTTAGTGGCACACACTGAAGTGACGCACGCTGAAATGTTATACTAGACAAACTGATGCTCGTCAAAAAGTCATGTGCTAAAGTGTTGGACTTGCTCAAGTGTCGCAAGTTGAAAAGACACATGCTCAAGTGACTGACAACGCCATAAGGGCTCATGTGGTAATCCTGTTCTAACCATTTAGCACATGCTAATGTGGATGCCCCTCTCTCTCTTTGGTTTCTCCCTCCGGGATCAAAGAAAGAGGCAACAACTTTCTTATGGTGCCAAACTTTTTCACCCATAAGAACATATTCATACACCAGTAACTGTACATTACACCCTATCACTATATGTAACTTTATAAACCACTGGGTTCTTCTTTAACACAAGCTTTGAGCTAACCCCAGGAACTACACATATGGTTAGCCCTTGACAGTACACGTTTATTTATTTATTGGAATTTAGTAGCCGCCTTCTTGGAGAGATTCATCCAAGAGGTTATACAGGATGGTCAATTATTCACTTGCTTTTTTAATGGAAACTTTTTTATGTTTTTGATTTTTATATACTTATTCTCATTTTTGTACAGTCAATATTCTCAGTTTTGTCAAATTTATTTATTTATGCATTCTTGTATCCCACTATTATCCAGAAACAAATTTTGGTTCTCAAAGTGGCTTACAATTTACAGTTTGGTGGAGTTACATTAGTGTTGTGCAATGTGGGGAGGGCAGCTATAGTTCATGTGGTTATTCATAGAGTTTTTGAAGAGTTAGATTTGAAGAGGAAAAGGTAGTGGTAGCTTTTGTGTTCAGTTGTGGAGTTCTGATGTTTATTCATATAGTTTTTGAAGAGGTAGATTTGAATGGAAGGTGACTATATCTTTGTGATTAGCTGTAGAATTTTTTGAAGAGGTAGGTTTGATGTTTATTTTATTTTTTCTACATGCCTCTGCACTTTGCCTGCATGAAGGATATAAACATAGTCTATGTCAGGTCTGCTTCAAATAAAGTTTGATCCATCTTTCCTGTGATTTTTGCCTTTTTTTGGTCTGTGGCCCACTCTAGTTGTCCTTGACTGTGCTGGCGACTCTTCCACATCTTGACAGTGCAATGCATGGGGGTGAACATTTACCCAGTAAGTGATGACAGTTAGAGACCCACATGGTCCAGCCAGTCTGCCCAACAAGGTGGCCAGTTCTGCACCTATCACTCTATGTTGTGGGCCCCAGTCACCCATGGTTAAACTCTGGTTGTCAGGTCTCCACCATGTCAACCATATAGGCAGCCAAATATGATGGAGTTTTGGTTATAACCACATATCATCCTTAACTTAACAGTCAAGATGTCTTCCCGTCCTTCCAGAGCTGCACAGCACCCTCATTTGACAAAATGATGTACAACACTGGAGTTGCCGAAGCTTCACCTGTCTTTTGCCATTTGCTGGAGATGGACCATAGAAATCTGTCCAGCATCGGCCTCGGTTCCCCTCAATGCTGGAGTTGGGACCTGTCAACCAACGGGTTGCCAGAGAAGATTTGACTATGCAGCCAGCCATTAAAGTTTAGAGAAAATAGTTTTCTGTTAGTAGAGACAGAGCCATGGCCCACATATTTAAGGCAATTTTGCTGCAGTCATTTATGTAGTCATACGTAAAATTAATGTTTGGAAATTGCATCTGGGACTCTATCGTTTTAAAGGAACAAATTGTTGTGGCAGCTATTTATTATACGTATAATACAAATTGTGTTTTGATTATTATACACTAAACATTTGATTTTAATGTATTTTAGGAGATATGCATAATATTTTAACAATGTACAGGATAACAAAAATAGCTTGAGAAAAATCTAGTTTCAGTACAGTCATATAAATTATGCACTTTTATTGTACTTAAAACCCCTTGAGGCTGATATTGAGACTGCGGGAGATTGATTTTCCAGCTTTTCTTTGGGTGCTGCAAATATGGCTAGTTAAGCTGATATTCATCAGCTGACTGGCAAAGTTATAACGCCGAAGAGAGACCTACTATTTATGTGGGTTTATAAACACCTAATGTACAAGTTTGTTATGTGGAAATATGCTGTGAATTGAAAATCTTAACAGTATGGCCCAAGGAATCTCATAGAGAGTGATGCAGTGGAGCACTGCTTTGTCTGGAATTCCATTAAAGGAAACTCATTATTTGAATAATATCTTGATCTCTGGACCCTGATCTATTAAATGAGAAAACTTCTATTATCCAAAAGTGGGTTGGCTTCATATGATCCATTGTCCAGAAAATCTTCCACTATCTGGAAAACATGATCTGAAATGACCTCAATCCCCCACCATTCCGGCTAAACTGTGGTTTACTATAGTAGAACTCTGTAAATCTAGGCAATGGTTCCAAACACTTGCTATTCCATCAAATTAGGAAAGTTGCATCCTTTGAGCACCAAAATATTCTAAGTAAACAACTCCCCCCCCCACCCCTTATCATGCTGGAAACTCAAGTTAGTAAGCAGAGCAGCTTCCTTTTAGAGCAGTGATTCTCAAACCAGTCCTCAGCTATGGAGTCAGTACTCCAAATAGGGTTGCCAAATTTTTAACAGAGAAAAACCTGACACATGCCCTGCCTTGTGGTCTGCCTCTTTCCCCACCCATGCTCCTCTCCATGCTGTGCCCCAAGTTCTTGCTACACCTACTGTTTCATCCTTTTCAGCATTTCTCTATCCCCCCCACACGAGGTTCTTAAGCCCCTCTCTTTCCCAGGTCCATCCAACATTTTTTCTGCTGCCTTTCCTTCTCTCACTCCCCCATCAGTCTCTCTGTCTTCCCCACTCAGTCCATCCAGCTCCCACTGCCTCTCTCTCTCTTACTTCCCTGGGTCCATCCAGCAGTCTCTGCCACTTTCACTCCCCCCCCCCCCCCCCCCCCCCCCCCCCCCCCCCCCCCCCCCCAGCAGATCCAACATCTTTCCTTTTCCCTTCCTCTGTGAAGATTTAACATTTCTCTTGCTCCATCTTCTCCATCCAACATATCTCCTGCTGCCTCTCCCTCAGGTCCATCCATCATCTCTGCCTACCCCCACCCCCCCCGGTGCTGAAATAATGGCTTACATTCAGCAGCTGCAGTGATTCAAGCAGGCGGCATCTGATGACTACGGAACCTTCCGTGCCCTTGGCTGTGTCCCACCTGTGAAGCAACAGGAAGTTGTATCATAGGAGGCAGGACACAGCCAGGGAAAGGAAAGCCCCAGGGCTGGTCAGAAGCTGCCTGCTTGAATCGTTGCAGCTGCTGAATGTAAGGCATCATTTCAGCACTGGGGGAAGAGGCAGAAATGTTGGAAGGACCCAGGGAAGTGATGGGAGACGAAGAGGGAGAGACGCTGAGTGGACCCAGGGAAATGGAAGAGGAAGAGATGCTGGCAGTTTTGGGCCAAAAGGGAAAAAAAAAAAAAAAAAAGCTTTTCAAGTGCCAGTTTTGAAAGTCTGCCAGCAGCTGGCCTGGCTGCTGAAATACCAGCCAGGCCAGCTGAAAAATGGCCAGTTGGCAACCCGAACACCAAACCTTCAACTCCAATTCCTCTATTTTTCTACTGTCCAACCCCTACTGTTATTAGGCTGTATATTTTTTTTTTGTTCTGGACACATAAGTATAAAATGATAAATTTACCATATATTATAATGTATGTTTTATTTTAAAGCTGGAGTTTGAGTCGGTATCTTTTTACAGACTTTGACTCCACCCAAAATTGCTTCTGACTCTGACTCCACAGGCCTGCTTAGGACACACCCAACAAAGCAGGTTTTCAGGATTTCCACATGAACATGCATGCCATAGATTTGCATACAGGTAGAGACTGCATACAAATTATGGCTATCCTGAAAACCTGATTGACCAATATCCTGAGGACTGAGTTGAGAACCACTGTTTTAGAGAAAGAAGAGGCTGACCTAGACCCAGTCACAGTCATTTAAACAGAACTATGGAGCCTTATTGATAGTGGTAGCTTATCAAGATCAGTAAATAAATAAAATGCTTCTGAGGGCAAGAGAGCCAAGGCTGCTTGTCAACTTCCAGCTTCTGTAAAACAATA
Organism: Microcaecilia unicolor; assembly: GCF_901765095.1. NCBI lineage: Eukaryota > Metazoa > Chordata > Amphibia > Gymnophiona > Siphonopidae > Microcaecilia > Microcaecilia unicolor. The sequence continues at coordinate 112,274,212 of NC_044033.1, forward strand.
TGTAGATATTTTGCTGCCAAGCCACTTGATGAACCATATGTTAACATACTTTACCTTCACACCTCACAGTGTTGAGAGAATGTACAAAATCCATGAAAGCTGAAATTACCCATCAGCTGTGCCAGAGCCTCCCTTAGTGGCCTGTGTTCATTATGTCAGAGGAAGTAGCCAGCATCTAACTAATATGTCATAGCAGTGCTGCAGGATAAATTGGCCAAATTCCAGTCTCCTATGCCTGTCATGAACGAAATTGTGCTCAAAACAAAATTGCAGTTAATGCAGGACTTATAGCTGCACAGAAGATTGAGTAAGTAATATGGCAACTAATGCAATCAAAGGGCTTATTTCCAAAACCCTCTAAATCCAATATGGATTTAAGCAGGTTTTGGAAATAAGCTCTTCAATTGCATTACAGACCGGTAAGCCAAAATACTAGAAACTGTTATAAAGAAAAATTAGGGAACACATAGACAAACATGGTTTAATGGGACAGAGCATGGGTTCAGCCAAGGAAAGTCTTGCCTCACCAATTTGCTTCATTTTTTGAAGGTGTAAATAAACATATGGATAAAGGTGAGCAGGATGATGTAGTGTATCTAGATTTTCAGAAAGCTTTTGATAAAGTTCCTCATGAGAGATTCTTGAGAAAATTAAAGAGTCAAAAATAGGAAGCAAGGTTCTGGTGTGGATTAGGAATTGGTTATTGGACAGAAAACAGAGGGTAGGGTTAAATGGTCATTTCTCTCAATGGAGGATGGTGAACAGCTGAGTGCCACAGGGGATCAGTACTGGGATCGGTGCTATTTAACATATTTATAAATGATATGGAAATCAGAACGATGAGTGAGTGCAGCGCTGCATAACCCTAGTAGCGCTTTAGAAATGTTAAGTAGTAGTAGTATGATTAAGTTTGAATAATCTGAATCATAGTTACCTGATGCTAGGGTCCACCTAGGGGGTCAGCACTCAAGAAAAAGATCTAGGTGTCAATGTAGATAATACACTGAAATCTTCTGTTCAATGTATGACAGCAGCCAAAAAAGCAAACAGGATTCTGGGAATTATTAGGAAAGGGATGGTGAATAAACCAAAAATACTATAATGCCTCTGTGTTGCACCTTGGTGCATCCGCACCTTGAGTATTGCGTTCTGTTCTGGTCACTGTATCTCAAAAAAGATATAGCAGAATTAGAAAAGGTTCAAAGAAGAGAGATCAAAATGATAAAGGGGATGGAACTCCTCTCATATGAGGAAAGGCTAAAGAGGGTAGGGCTCTTCAGCTTGGAAAAGAGATGGATGAGGGGAGATATGATTGAGGTCTACAAAACCCTGAGTGGTGTAGAACGAGTAGAAGTAAATTGATTTTTTTACTAATTCCAAAAGTACAAAGACTAGGGGGCACTCAAGGAAGTTACATGGAAATACTTTTAAAACAAATAGGAGGAAATATTTTTTCACTCAACAAACAGTTAAGCTCTGGAACTCTTTGCTGGAGGATGTGGTAACAGCAGTTAGTGTATCTGGGTTTAAAAAAGGTTTGGACAAGTTCCTGGAAGGAAAGACCATAGTCTGCTATTGAGACAGATATGGGGAAGCAACTGCTTGCCCTGGGATTTGTTGCATGGAATGGTACCACAATTTGGGTTTTTGCCAGGTACTTGTGACATGGTTTGGCCACTGCTGGAAAAAGGATACTGGGCTAGATGGACCATTGGTCTGACCCAGTATGGCTACTCGTGTTCTTAAGACAGACTGGAGGATCAGAACAGAAGCTGCAGAAACAACTTGAGAATTACAGGCATACTGGAGGAATAATCTTGCCTGACTGTATGAGTAGACTATCCCAGAGAAATTGGAAATGCAGGCAATGCAACTTCCTGTCATGTCTAAGATAATCTGTTACCTTGAACACTATGTAGAAAATAGATTTAGCTGATGATACCCAGTGTGCTTAACTATGCAGACAAAGCAGCCCTCTTTCAGCTTGCAGACCCATTGGAAGGAGAGGGTAATAAATTGCTTTTGTATGAGGATTTCTCAGTACAAGTAACTGCCAGATGCAAGAAGGTTAGCCCATACTGCTCTCAAATCTTTGTCAAGGCCAGTAAATCCAGCTTGCAATGTCCAGGGAGGTTGAGAGTCTGTCATGTAAGACAGCTGAAATTAAAAGGTTTGTTGAAAATATAGAAGGGGAGCTACCCACACAAGTAACTTTCAGTTCATATGCACAGTGTCTCAGCTTCAGAGAAGGTAGCAGCTACCCTGCTATACACTACCTGAATGTTAAAGTTTGTTCCCTTCCTTTAATGGCAGCAATCTCTATCTATTGCCAGCAAGCTCCGCTTACTGGCTTCAGCTCATATAATGGGCTAGATAGGTTCATGCCATATCCTGTTCTCAATCTAACCTCCTTGGCTGACACAGAGCCTTTTCCTTTCAAGTTTCACTTTCAGGGAAGAGGGAGGGGGACCTCAAGTACAAAACCTTTTATGGATCCAACTTCTCCTTCTTAGGCAGCCAATTCTGGAATGCTCTCCCCAGACCTATCCGATCAATCAGTGAATATCTGCCCTTTCGTAAATCTAAAAACCCATCTGTTCAAGCAAGCCTATCCAAATGACCCAAACTAATCCTACGAACCCATTTACCCAACACATATCCAGGAGTCAAAGACAACGATACAGACTACATCTATCACCTAAATTTCCTATGTCTATCCCGTGTCCCATCCCCCTCCCGCCTACATTACCCCTCCTCCTATGCCCACCTACCCCATGCTTATACCTCTCCTACTCCCTTCACCCTTACCTCTCCCTATCTACCAATCTCTCTTATTATTCTACTACACTTCACTTATATTTTCTCTATCAATATTATGTAATCCCAATTACTATGTAAGCCGCATTGAACCTGCTTTAGTGGGAAAGCGCAGGGTACAAATGTAATAAATAAATAAATTAGTGGAGGATTAAGGAGGGGCCAGCTGATCAAATAGAGCAGCTTTTTGTAACTTGGACGTGGCTGAAACAGGTCTAGATAAAAACGTCCTTCTTATTGGATGGGGACATTTCTTCCCATTCAAAAATCCCAGTTGGACGTCCTACTTTTGGGCCCTCCCTAGTCCTGCCCAAAACATGACCCCTTGCTATTTGGATGAACTGCAGTGGGAAACATCCAAATTCTGACTTTCCAAAATTAGGATTTGGACAATTTTAGCAAAGGGACATTTTTATTAGGCTTTTTAAGAGGTTCATCTGTTTTGAAAATGAGCACCAAAGTCTCAGTGGATTCTATCGAATGCTTTATCTACATCTATTGCAAGCAGCATGGATAGCATTTTCTTTTTGATTAGTGCTTATACCAAGTTGAAACCCCTTTTTTATATTATCTATGGTTTAGCCTGACTGATTTAACTTGGGTAGCACAACTGCAAGCCTATTTGCTAAAACGTAACAGGATCTTTATATTTAGCAAGGAAGTGGGGGCAATATATGATCCACAGCAGATGCTGTCTCTCCCCGGCTTGCGAAATACTGTAATCTTAGCCAAGTTCATTAGCTGAGGGATAACTTCTCTCTCTCATATGAAGTTATAAAACAGGCACTAATTTAGCTACAAAAGCTTTGTAAAAGCCTCTGGTGAAATAGGGGTTGGTGGTTGAGAGGCTAGGATAGGGGAGGGCAGACTTATACGGGGTCTGTGCCAGAGCCGGTGATAGGAGGCGGGACTGGTGGTTGGGAGGCGGGAAATACTGCTGGACAGACTTATACGGTCTGTGCCCTGAAAAAGACAGGTACAAATCAAGGTAAGGTATACACATATGAGTTTATCGTGGGCAGACTAGATGGACCGTGCAGGTCTTTTTCTGCCGTCATCTACTATGTTACTATGAGGCATATTTTCAAAGCACTTTGGGAGGCTAAGTTCCATAGGTTTCTATGGAACTTTGGGAGGCTAAGTGCTTTGAAAATGAGCCTCTATGTAATTCAAGCCCGGAAACTTGCCTACTGGCATGCTTTTAATTGCTTCTACTACTTTCACTGGGGTTATTTATATATTTATCTGTTCCCTTGTGTTTTATGGTATCTGAGGAAAATCCAACTTCCTTGACTCTATCTTCTGCTTAGATTTGATTAGTATTCTCATATATATCATATAAACACATGCAAATCTTCATGTTTGCTGCTTCTGAACCTTCCGGGTCAACAGTCTGCTAAGTTTATTACCAAACTTGTAATACATTTGTTGTGTCATCCATAATTTAAAGTCCACTTCCTCTAATTTTAAGAATTATAGACTAACTAATTTAAGCTTAACTCTAAATTTCCTGTCCCTTGTGTGCTTATATTCATCATCTAGTTCCTGAATCTTCTTTATTAGCACTGCCTTTCTCTCTTGCCGCTTTTTTTTTTTTTTTTTTCAAGAGTCCCACTTAACACACACTCCCCTTTGAACCGCTTTTAAACCCTCCCACGTTATTAATCCTTATTTCTGTTGAATCATTGAACCTCAAATATTCTTGGATATCGTCTTCCAAATATTTTCTTACCTTTTGGTCTTTTAAAAGCCCTTCATTTAATTTCCAGAAAGCCTGCCCTTTCCCTCTAATGCCTAATTCAAAGTCTCCTCATATGGGGGAGTAGTCTGACCATGTTTGTATGTCAGTCTGGATGTTGCTCATTCACAGCCATCGGGTATCACCAAGAAAATAAGTCATCCTAGAATAGCTATAGTACATGTGTAAATAAATATGCTGCTTATCTCTGGTCATCCTCAACATTTTATTCCTCAGTGAGTTTATTCATCTCTTTCCAGGCAACCTCTATATCTTCTTCTCTTCCCCCCCCCCCCCCCCCCCCCCCATAGATTCTTTTCTCCAAGTAATAGATTCCTCTGTACTTTTGTCTTCATGACTTCTCTTACTTTTTTCCAACAGTCCCTCTGGGGGCATAAATATTCACCAGGGTGACTGTTTTCACTTTAATCTCCCCTCTGATCATAATAATCTGCCTTCATGGTTTCTGGTTACTTTGTGTACTTGTAAAGAAAGAGAATTATGTATTAACTAGTAAAAAAGGCCCGTTTCTGACACAAATGAAACGGGCGCTAGCAAGGTTTTCCTCGGAGTGTGTGTGAGAGTGACTGTGTGAGAGAGAGTGAATGTGCAAGTGTGTGTGTGTGACAGAGAGAGAGTGAGACTGGGTGTGAGTGTGTCTGACAGAGTGTGTGTGTGAGAATAATAGTGCATGCCATGGGCCCCCCTCCCTCCCTCCCAGTTCTAGGGTCATCCCCCTCCCTCCCTCCGAGTTCCAGGGTCGTCCCCCCCTCCCTCCCTCCCAGTTCCAGGGTCGTTCCCTCCCTCCGAGTTCCAGAGTCGTCCCCTCCCAGTTCCAGGTTCCCCCCTCCCTCCATCCCTCCCTCTAAGTTCCAGGGTTCTTCCCCCTCCCTCCGAGTTCCAGGGTTGTCCGTCCCCTCCCTCCCTCCCTCCCTCTGAGTTCCAGGGTCATCCCTACCTCCCTCCCTCCCTCTGAGTTCCAGGGTTGTCCCCTCCCTCCCTCTGAGTTCCAGGGTCATCCCCCCTCCCTCCCTCCATCTGAGTTCCAGGGTCATTCCCTCCCTCCCTCCGAGTTCCAGGGTCGTCCCCCTCCCTCTGAGGTCCAGGGTCATTCCCTCCCTCCGAGTTCCAGGGTCATCCCCTCCCTCCGAGTTCCAGGGGACCGAGTTTCAGGTTCCCTCCTCTCTCTGAGTTTCAGGTTCTCCCCTCCCTCCAAGTTTCAGGGTCCCCCTCTCTCCGAGTTTCAGGGTCCCCCCTCCCTCCCTCCCAGTTCCAGGGTCGTCGTCCCTCCCTTCCTCCCTCCCTCCTTTCCAGTTCCAGCACCCCTCCCTCCGAATTTTAGAAGTCATCTTCACTTACCAAGTTGGGTTTATGGCGGCTGTCAGAGTGGTAAAAGGCAAGCAGGTTTGGCCCTTCTCTCTCTCTCAGCTCTGGTTCCACTCTCATTTCCTGTTTCCGCAAGGGCGGGACCAGAGCTGAGAGAGAGAAGGGCCGAGCCTGCATGCCTTTTACCGCTGCTGCCGACCGCCGTAAACCTGACTTAGTAAGTGAAGAAGACTTTTAAAATTCGGAGGGAGGGGGCCTGGAACTGGAAGGGAGGGAGGAAGGAAGGGACGATGACACTCTCATGCGTGTGACGTTGTTTTCCTTTGCCTTTCAACTCTGCAGCGTTCCCTTCCAGTGATTGGTCACTGCTGCTTGTGACGAACCAGGAAGCACGCAAACATCAGGACAGGAGATGGATACAGCAGGCAGCACGAACCCTTCAAACCGTTCACTGCCACGGAGTCAGCTTCAGAACGTTGGAGGTACTTTTTATTATAGTAGATATGGTTACTCCAGCTTTTTTCTGTCCTTCCTTATTTGAACTTGAATATATTTGACTATATTGATTGTGCCTCAATAATGTTTCCCCCTTCTATTGAACTGCATCTCCTGAATGAGAACCACAGTCAGAGATAGTCTCTTCAACTTCTGAAGAGTAGAATACTTTTGGGGAGTAAATTAAACCCTCCTAAATTAAATGTCCCCATCTCTGCAAGCCACAACACATTGGTCTGTGTGCTTTTGACCCCCATCCAGAAGCCTTATTCATTTCCCCCTTTACCACTTTCCTTATTTCCTCCATCCCTCCCTCCCACCCCTTCTGCCCTCACCCTTTCTCTTCCCCCTTTTCCAACCAGCACTTTTTATTGCTGCCATTCGTCATGGAAGTAGTGTAGCCCAACACTGGGAATACTGGCTTGACTTTTCTATTTCCCCATACAGTCAAACACTGTCTCCCTTCTTCATCCCCTCCCTATCTCCTTCATATGCAAGCCCCCCTCAAATATATCCCTCTCCTTGACCATGCACCAACATTCACTTCATCCACTCTTATATTCTCTGCCATTTGGTGGTTATCTGCTTTGGTGAACACTTGGCATACAGTCTCTGGCTTGCTCAGATACATTGTCCACTTCAAACCTGCTCCTCTTTCATACCCAGCTGATTGATTTCCTTCTTTGTCTTCTCCACCACCTATTTAATAATACTCCTCGTCAATTTCAACTCTTTCTTTAACTCCACCATGCATTTTTGTTAATCTTTTTCTCGGAACCATCTGGTTGACCTGTTCTCAGTCAGCGCTTTGTTCCACCTCTGAATCAGAGCTTACTGATGCCATCTTGCTTGCTTTTCCAGGGATCAGTCCCACATCCCACAGCTTCCTCTTTGCTGCTGCAGCATATCTGAAGAACTTCTGTGAGGCCATACCTGTAGAAGGCTCTATTTAATCAGGCTGTGCTCTCTTTTTGGCGTGACTTTGGGAGGATTAAGCACTTTAAAAACCTATGCCTGATTGGAGATTTAGCTCTCTGTTTCTATGTCTGATGTTGATGTCACTTCCTTGCACAAAGTCCTTTAAATTTTTTCTACTATAGCCCCCTAGTGGCCATTGGTACAAATTATGTTAAATATGTCATGTTAGCCAAATGGCAATTCCCTAGGGTGGGACCCCTTACTAAGCCAGGAGGCATACAAAGGAGAAATAAGAATGTTGTTCTGTTTATTATGACAATTGTTATTTAATGTATAAACTCACTTGAGATGCTAAGTGTGAGGAAAAAGTTATATGTTTTATTATATAAAAAAGATGAAATATATTGTACCAGAAGATGGAGTGGCCTACTGGTTAGGGTGGTGGACTTTGGTCCTGGGGTACTGAGGAACTGAGTTCAATTCCCACTTCAGGCACAGGCAGCTCCTTGTGACTCTGGGCAAGTCACTTAACCCTCCATTGCCCCATGTAAGCCGCATTGAGCCTGCCATGAGTGGGAAAGCGCAGGGTACAAATGTAACAAAAAAAAAATATATATATATAAAACAATATGGTAAAAGGTTGCATTAATACTTGGAACAATAACTGTTATTCTCCGAGGACAAGCAGGCTGCTTGTTCTCACTGATGGGTGACGTCCACGGTAGCCCCTCCAATCGGAAACTTCTCTAGCAAAGTCCTTTGCTAGTCCTCGCGCGCCCGCACGCACCGCGCATGCGCGGCCGTCTTCCCGCCCGAAACCGGCTCGAGCCGGCCAGTCTTCTTTTGTCCGCACTCGGTACGGTCGTGTTTTCGCCGTGTCGAGCCCCGGAAAGTCGACCTCGCGCGTCCAAATTTATTTTGACGTGTTTTTCTTCGGAAAAGTCTTTTCAAGTGTCGGGAAGTGCTCCGGAAACCCCCCCCCGGGTTTCCTGTTAATCCTCCCCGTACTCCCAGCTTTTTGCCCCGATAAGTTTTCTTTCGTCGTCGGGGTAGGCCTCTTTTCGGCCTCGGTCGAGATTTTCTCCCTTACAAATTTTTTGGTGCTCTTTTTCCGTCATTTCGGACTTTGATTTCGCCGGCGCGATTTTTCCACCCATGACATCGAAGCCTTCCAGCGGCTTCAAGAAGTGCACCCAGTGCGCCCGGGTTATCTCGCTCACTGATCGACACTCGTCGTGTCTTCAGTGTCTGGGGGCCGAGCACCGCCCTCAGAACTGCAGTCTGTGTTTCCTGCTTCAAAGGCGGACTCAGGTAGCGAGACTAGCCCAGTGGAACGTGTTGTTCTCGGGCTCTTCGTCGGCATCGGCACCGGGATCTTCGAGTGCATCGACGTCGTCAGCGTCCAGACCATCTTCCTCGGCCGCCCCTGCATCGAGTGCATCGAGGCATCGGGCCTCTGCATCGGCGCCGAGACATCGGATAGCTGCATCGACGTCGGTGGTACCGGGACCTCGTCTGCTGATGTCGTCGGACGGTGGTGCATCGTCAGGAGTGCAGGTGAGGGCTGTCCATTCCCCTGCTGGTGGCGGTGAGCCTTCGGGTGGGTCTCCTCCTACCCTGAGGGCTCCTGCGGTACAGCCCCCCCGAGACCGACCTCCTTCGGCCTCGGCCCCGAGGAAGCGACGGCTGGATTCTACGTCCTCCTCGTCGGTGCCGGGGAGCTCCGGTGACATGCTTCGGAAGAAATCGAAGAAGCATCGACACCGGTCGCCTCCCCGAGTCGGCACCGAGAGCTCTGGGTCGCCGAGGGAGTCGGCACCCAGCAGGCATCGGCACCGAGAGGACCGCTCACCCCTCTGTTCAAGAGGTGTCGATGCACTCCACTCTGGACAGCCCGGAACAGCCTCCTCGCCCGGAACAGGTTCTGACGTCGACGCCTGCATCGACCTCTTTGCCTTTCTCTGCAGCCACTCTGAACGAGAGCCTCCGGGCCATTCTCCCAGAGATTCTGGGAGAGCTGTTGCGCCCTTCCCCTCCGGTACCGGCGGTGCTTGCGCCTCCGGTACCGTCGAGCGTGGCGCCGGCTGGCCCATCACCCGGGGTGAGGTCCCCGACGTCGGTACCGCGTGCGGTGCCGACTGCGGCCACCTCCCAGGAGGGCTCCCCGACTACGTCGGCGGAGGGAGCTTCGCCGATGCGGGCCAGGGAGTCTACCTCTCGACGCCCCCATCGTGGACGTGGCTCCACTGAGTCGAGCCGGGCGAGGTTGCAGACACAGGTTCGTGAACTTGTGTCTGACACCGAGGGTGAGGCCTCGTGGGAGGAAGAAGAAGAAGACCCCAGATATTTCTCTGAGGAGGAGTCTGAGGGTCTTCCTTCTGATCCCACTCCCTCTCCTGAAAGACAGCTTTCTCCTCCTGAGAGTCTGTCTTTCGCTTCCTTTGTCCGGGAGATGTCTACGGCCATCCCCTTCCCGGTGGTTGTGGAGGACGAGCCCAGGGCTGAAATGTTTGAGCTCCTGAACTATCCTTCTCCACCTAAGGAAGCGTCCACTGTTCCCTTGCACCATGTCCTAAAAAAGACATTGCTTGCGAACTGGACAAACCTCTAACTAATCCCCACATCCCCAAGAAGATCGAGTCCCAGTACCGGATCCATGGGGACCCAGATCTGATGCGCACCCAGTTGCCTCATGATTCTGGAGTTGTGGATCTGGCCCTAAAGAAGGCTAAGAGTTCTAGGGAGCATGCTTCGGCGCCCCCGGGCAAGGACTCTAGAACCTTAGACTCCTTTGGGAGGAAGGCCTACCATTCCTCTATGCTCGTGGCCAAAATCCAGTCTTACCAGCTCTACACAAGCATACACATGCGGAACAATGTGCGGCAGTTGGCGGGCTTGGTTGATGCTCTCCCCCCCGAGCAGGCCAAGCCTTTTCAGGAGGTGGTCAGGCAGCTGAAGGCGTGCAGGAAATTCCTGGCCAGAGGGGTGTATGACACCTTTGATGTTGCGTCCAGGGCCGCTGCTCAAGGTGTGGTGATGCGCAGGCTCTCATGGCTGCGTGCCGCCGACCTGGAGAATAGACTCCAGCAGCGGATTGCGGACTCGCCTTGCCGTGCGGATAACATTTTTGGAGAGAAAGTCGAACAGGTGGTAGAGTCTCTCCACCAGCGGGACACCGCATTCGACAAGTTCTCCCGCCGGCAGCCTTCAGCATCTACCTCTACAGGTAGAAGATTTTTCGGGGGAAGGAAGACTGTTCCCTACTCTTCTGGTAAGCGTAGGTACAATCCTCCTTCTCGACAGCCTGCGGCCCAGGCTAAGCCCCAGCGCGCTCGCTCTCGTCAGCAGCGTGCGCCTCAGCCAGGCCCCTCGGCTCCCCAGCAAAAGCAAGGGGCGAGCTTTTGACTGGCTCCAGCAGAGCATAGCCGACATCCAAGTGTCAGTGCCGGGCGACCTACCAGTCGGGGGGAGGTTGAAAGCTTTTCACCAAAGGTGGCCTCTAATAACCTCCGATCAGTGGGTTCTCCAAATAGTCCGGCAAGGATACACCCTCAATTTGGCCTCAAAACCTCCAAATTGTCCACCGGGAGCTCAGTCGTACAGCTTCCAGCACAAGCAGGTACTTGCAGAGGAACTCTCCGCCCTTCTCAGCGCCAATGCGGTCGAGCCCGTGCCATCCGGGCAAGAAGGGCTGGGATTCTATTCCAGGTACTTCCTTGTGGAAAAGAAAACAGGGGGGATGCGTCCCATCCTAGACCTAAGGGCCCTGAACAAATATCTGGTCAAGGAAAAGTTCAGGATGCTTTCCCTGGGCACCCTTCTCCCCATGATTCAGCAAAACGATTGGCTATGCTCTCTGGACTTGAAGGATGCCTACACACACATCCCGATACTGCCAGCTCACAGACAGTATCTGCGATTTCAGTTGGGCACACGCCACTTCCAGTACTGTGTGCTACCCTTTGGGCTCGCCTCTGCGCCCAGGGTGTTCACAAAGTGCCTAGCTGTGGTAGCAGCGGCACTTCGCAGGCTGGGGGTGCACGTGTTCCCATATCTCGACGATTGGCTGGTGAAGAACACATCCGAGGCAGGAGCCCTGCAGTCCATGCAGATGACTATTCGCCTCCTGGAGCTACTGGGGTTTGTGATAAATTATCCAAAGTCCCATCTTCTCCCAGTGCAGAAACTCGAATTCATAGGAGCTCTGCTGGATTCTCGGACGGCTCGCGCCTATCTCCCAGAGACGAGGGCCAACAACTTGTTGTCCCTCGTCTTGCGGGTGCGAGCGTCCCAGCAGATCACAGCTCGGCAGATGTTGAGATTGCTGGGCCACATGGCCTCCACAGTTCATGTGACTCCCATGGCCCGTCTTCACATGAGATCTGCTCAATGGACCCTAGCCTCCCAGTGGTATCAGGCTGCTGGGGGTCTAGAAGACGTGATCCACCTGTCCACGAGTTTTCTCGAATCCCTGTATTGGTGGACAATCTGGTCCAATTTGACTCTGGGACGTCCTTTCCAAATTCCTCAGCCACAAAAAGTGCTGACAACGGATGCGTCTCTCCTGGGATGGGGAGCTCATGTCGATGGGCTTCACACCCAAGGAAGCTGGTCCCTCCAGGAACGCGGTCTACAGATCAATCTCCTGGAGTTGCGAGCGATCTGGAACGCTCTGAAGGCTTTCAGAGATCGGCTGTCCCATCAAATTATCCAAATTCAGACAGACAACCAGGTTGCCATGTACTATGTCAACAAGCAGGGGGGCACCGGATCTCGCCCCCTGTGTCAGGAAGCCGTCAGCATGTGGCTCTGGGCTCGCCGTCTCGGCATGGTGCTCCAAGCCACATATCTGGCAGGCGTAAACAACAGTCTGGCCGACAGACTGAGCCGGATTATGCAACCTCACGAGTGGTCGCTCAACTCCAGAGTGGTGCGCCAGATCTTCCAAGCGTGGGGCACCCCCTTGGTGGATCTCTTCGCATCTCGAGTGAACCACAAAGTCCCTCAGTTCTGTTCCAGGCTTCAGGCCCCCGGCAGACTGGCATCGGATGCCTTCCTCCTGGATTGGGGGGAGGGCCTGCTGTATGCTTATCCTCCCATTCCTCTGGTGGGGAAGACTTTGTTGAAACTCAAGCAAGACCGAGGCACCATGATTCTGATTGCTCCTTTTTGGCCGCGTCAGATCTGGTTCCCTCTTCTTCTGGAGTTATCCTCAGAAGAACCGTGGAGATTGGAGTGTTTTCCGACCCTCATCACGCAGGACGAAGGGGCTCTTCTGCATCCCAGCCTCCGGTCCCTGGCTCTCACGGCCTGGATGTTGAGAGCGTAGACTTTGCCTCTTTGGGTCTGTCAGAGGGTGTGTCCCGCGTCTTGCTTGCTTCCAGGAAAGATTCCACTAAGAGGAGTTACTTCTTTCTGTGGAGGAGGTTTGCCGTCTGGTGTGACAGCAAGGCCCTAGCTCCTCGCTCTTGTCCTACACAGACCCTGCTTGAATACCTTCTGCACTTGTCTGAGTCTGGTCTCAAGACCAACTCTGTAAGAGTTCACCTTAGCGCAATCAGTGCATACCATTACCATGTGGAAGGTAAGCCGATCTCAGGACAGCCTTTAGTTGTTCGCTTCATGAGAGGTTTGCTTTTGTCAAAGCCCCCTGTCAAGCCTCCTACAGTGTCATGGGATCTCAATGTCGTTCTCACCCAGCTGATGAAACCTCCTTTTGAGCCACTGAATTCCTGCCATCTGAGGTACTTGACCTGGAAGGTCATTTTCTTGGTGGCAGTTACTTCAGCTCGTAGAGTCAGTGAGCTTCAGGCCCTGGTAGCCCAGGCCCCTTACACCAAATTTCATCATAACAGAGTAGTCCTCCGCACTCACCCTAAGTTCTTGCCAAAGGTCGTGTCGGAGTTCCATCTGAACCAGTCAATTGTCTTGCCAACATTCTTTCCCCGTCCTCATTCCTGCCCTGCTGAACGTCAGCTGCACACATTGGACTGCAAGAGAGCATTGGCCTTCTATCTGGAGCGGACACAGCCCCACAGACAGTCCGCCCAATTGTTTGTTTCTTTTGATCCCAATAGGAGGGGAGTGGCTGTAGGGAAACGCACCATTTCCAATTGGCTAGCAGATTGCATTTCCTTCACTTACGCCCAGGCGGGGCTGGCTCTTGAGGGTCATGTCACGGCTCATAATGTTAGAGCCATGGCTGCGTCGGTAGCCCACTTGAAGTCAGCCTCCATTGAAGAAATTTGCAAAGCTGCGACGTGGTCATCTGTCCACACATTCACATCTCATTACTGCCTGCAGCAGGATACCCGACGCGACAGTCGGTTCGGGCAGTCAGTTCTTCAGAACCTGTTTGGGCTTTAGGATCCAACTCCACCCCCCGAGGGCCCTGTTTGTTCTGTTCCAGGCTACACTCTCAGTTAGTTGGTAAATTTTTTAGGTCAATCTCAGTTATGTCCTCGCCGTTGCGAGGCCCAATTGACCATGGTTGTTGTTTTGAGTGAGCCTAGGGGCTAGGGATACCCCATCAGTGAGAACAAGCAGCCTGCTTGTCCTCGGAGAAAGCGAATGCTACATACCTGTAGAAGGTATTCTCCGAGGACAGCAGGCTGATTGTTCTCACAAACCCGCCCGCCTCCCCTTTGGAGTTGTGTCTTCCCTTGAAGTGTATTGTCTTGCTACATACTAGACTGGCCGGCTCGAGCCGGTTTCGGGCGGGAAGACGGCCGCGCATGCGCGGTGCGCGCGGGCGCGCGAGGACTAGCAAAGGACTTTGCTAGAGAAGTTTCCGATTGGAGGGGCTGCCGTGGACGTCACCCATCAGTGAGAACAATCAGCCTGCTGTCCTCGGAGAATACCTTCTACAGGTATGTAGCATTCGCTTTATTGTTCCAAGTATTAAAGACTTTGGTTATGGGTCTCCAATCAAACTCAAGAGTTGATTGGTAAGTCATATAAACTTCTATTCTACAGGTGTTTTTTCACTGTATACCTTGATTTGACTAATTGAGGTACGCCTCCAAATTACTTTTTAGATGTGAGTGCTCAAATAGGATTAGGCACCTTTTACTCTGACTGTAAGTCAGCCTGCTTATCTTTTGATCTTTCCAGGTGCTTTTGTATATTGGCCAGCTTGCAGGATTGTATTCTGGATCCTGGACTCTGATGAGTGTGGCCTCCTTTTCTTTCTTCTTACTATTACACCAACTGTCACCAAATCAAAAAGGCAAAACTCTATCTCTCAATATTACATGTAGATGTACTTATTCTAGTGTTCCTGCCTACTTCTAGAGCCTAGACTTTGTGTTGCCACGCCATCTCAAAAACAAAATGATAATTGAGTTATCCTGTTCTAGCTCCTCCCCTTTTATTTATCGTACTTTCTTAGGCTCTTTCTCGCCCACTCAGTCCTCCTCAATTAAATGTGCTATTTAAGCTATATTTACATGTGACCTTCTATCTTACTTCTCTATTCACACATAATCCATGCTAGATCAGCAGCGGGGGTATGAGCTGGCCTGCCGCCTCTTTACCAGTCACTTTAGTTCAAGCAAATATAGTCTCCAGAACCTTGGATCATGTTCAAATACAACCTTTTTTGGTTCCTTCAATTATTTATTAACCAGCACCTGATCATCCTTTTGTCTGATTTCTCTCTCAGAAGCTCCTCAATTAGAAAATCCTGTACATTCAGGCACACTGCAGTACAGATACTCCAGCAAAGTATTTCCCTGCAGATAACTTCCAGCCCTGGAGATCTGAGCTCAAACACTCCCCCCCCCCCCCCCCCCCCCAGCAACTCTGCAAAGTCTTTTTGGGGTATAACTACAGCAAAGTTACTCCTAGGTCCATAGGCTATAACATTCCTCTGCAGCATACTGTCAGACAAAGAGCACCTGTATCTGAGCCCTTCTGCCTTTACCCTTTAAATAGTTCAAACTGCTTTAGATTGAAGTCTCACAGTTTGCTAGTCATACACATCTTATTTTCTTTTCCATGTTTTATTTTGTTTGATTTCTATTGATAACCTAGTCATACACCAAACTTCCCAGTTATTTCAGAATTATGCTCAGACACTCAACCTTAAAGCACAGTTCAGTACAATGCCAACTTATATTATAGGCAAAGGACAAAATGCAAACTTATCCAGGCTTGAGGAATGTTACTCAGAATAAATTTCAACATGGAATTGTAGGACATTATAAATGTGACAATTGTCAAATTTGTGAAATCACATTGCAAACTAAAGAATTTAAAAGTCCACTAGATGGCAGTACTTACACACTCATTTTTTCACATTGTAGAATGGATCATGTTGTGTATTGTATTTATCCATTTCGATCCTTGTGGATGAAAATGCATGAGCACAAGTCCAACATTATGAGAAATAAGAAAGAGAAACCACTGTGAGGTGGCTGCCCACAAGTACACCACCTTGAGTGAATTCTTTCAAAAAGGAGGTAAATAAATCCTACTAAATAAGTAAGTTTGATAGTTTACGATGTCTTGTATTGGATAGGAGGTGACTGAGCTAAGAAATTACAACGTGAGTTGAGATGGATTTATAAATTGAAGTAATTAGAACCTAATGATTTAAACAACATTATTGAGTGGAGCACATTTTTTGAGAAATATTGCAAGTTATAAAATGTTTTCTTATATTGCAAAATTGTGTAGTAATAGTAGCATCCACATAGGATGTGATGATGTCAGAAATTAAGCAGAGGAGTGTGGTATCATCTTCTTTTCTTTTCCATGTTTTATTTTGTTTGATTTCTATAGAAATTAAGCAGAATGTACAGCATCAACATTTTTCTATCTCGCAGTCACCATATTAAGTGGCATATACTATTGGAGTTCTAGTCTCTAGAACCAGTAAGTTGCCATTTTAATGATAGTGTTTGAATTTTGAAGAATTATTATTAACTCCTGTTTTAGTCACACTGAAATTTGCTGATTCAGCACAGGATGCCCGTGGCCATGGATAGAAAACAGAGTGTAGGGTTAAATGGTCAGTATTCTCAATGGAGAAGGGTAGTTTTCCTATGTCATTGGTACCCACATGTATCAAGACAGCTGGCTCCTCCCCAGCACTATCTAAAATCCTATGTAGGTGATGCGCGAGGTCCGCCACCTTCGCAACAGGCAGGCAAGTCACCAGGCGATCCTCACGTCCACCAGCCACCCCTATCTATATGCCTAATGATCGAATCACCAACTACAACAGCTGTCCTAACCCTTCCCTCTCGGGCAGCACTTGGAGACATATCCCCGGTACGAGAGGATAGTACATCCCCTGGCTACAGGAGCACTTCCTACTTCACCAGGGTGATGCTCTCCTTCTAGGAGACCTCCCTCCTCTAAGGTAGCACAGGGGCTACCAGACTGGAGGTGGGACTTCTCTACAGCATCCCTGTAGGTTTCCTCTATCTACCTCTCTGTCTCCTTCAGCTCCACCAAGTCTGCTACTCTAGCCTCAAGATAACGGACACATTCTCTGAGAGCTAGGAGCTCTTTGCATTGGGCACACACATATGACATCTCACCAACTGGGAGATAATCATACATGTGACACTCAATGCAAAAGACTGGATAGCACCCCTCTCGCTGCTGGACTGCTGACTCCATCTTAGTGTTTTTGAGTTTTTCAATAATTTAAAACTTGCTACAGTATTAAAGATATTAGTCTAATATAAAAATGTCTTTTAGTTTATATAGTATATTGAATGATTTATTTAGTGTTTCCTTCTTAGATGGTAATGAAATGTATTTAAAACTCTGTAAGAGCACTCCTTGCTTGTTATCCTAATTACAATAACTGACTATAAATGAAGAGTTGTCCTAGGGGAGGGTGGGTGGGAAGACTAAACTAGATCTTGCAGTGCCTACTAGAGTCTATTTGTTAATGCTGTGGTACAAAGATTTTAAAACTAAGGGGAAAAGACTATGGAGATTAGTTGATAAAATTTGCTTTTTTATATTTTTATTTTGCCTATCACTAAACTACAATTCCTCCTTTAAACCCCAATCTTTAATTTCCCAAAGCACAGCACTAAATGCTGAGGAGGCATGCCGAGATGAATAAAGGCTGAATCTAATGGAATTGCTATCAGGACTAAATTGGAGATGTATGTAGTTATCATTTTCCAAAAAAGATTGAATGTGTGGATATATCCACCACATGTGTGCCATATCTCCTGGAGTACGACAGCCTCTCCAACATAAAGGAGAGAATTTCTCCTGCCATTTATGCAGTCATTGTGGCCAGGGCTGCTGAGAGAGGGGGGAGGGGGGAAGATTCCCTGGGCCTGGCCTCTAAGGGGGGCCCAGTGCTGGCAAGGCTTCTGGAGGCAGGCAGAAAGTTCTGTTCCCTCGGTCTGTCTCTCTCTTGCTCCTGTGAGTCGGGATCCGAGTGAGTCCGTTAATGTGATAACCTGGGTCCCGGCACACAGGAGCAGGAGAGTAACAGACCAATGGAGAAGCACATGCAAGAAAGTAAGGGGGGTGGAAAGTGGCAGCGGCTTGAGTGAGGGGGTGGCAGCAGCCTGAGTGGAGGGAGCGGCAGCTGTGGCAGCCCTGCCCTGGGCCCGGCTCTGTCTCTTGGTGGCCCTGGTTGTGTCATAAGATAGGCTGAATACAGTATCCTCAGACATGGACAAGTGGAAGCAGTAGGACCAAACCATAGGCCAAAAATGTTCAATAGGTTGTGGTCCTATAAACTCCTCCCAGAGATCCATGTAACTGAAGCAATATGGTGGAAGTTGCAAGAATAAACTTTTAAATAAGTGTGAGTTGAAATTTTTGATGGAGAGACGTTGAAAGAGAACTTTTTCAAAAAATGCTAACAGATGAGTTATATTCTCCAGACTCACAGCAGTTAAAATGTGGTGCTGAATTTGGAAATATTGGAAGAGAGAGCTTTATTCTAAACGTAGGAAAAATATCAGATATAGTTTGCAGATGACCATTCGGAAGCAGTTTAGCCAGGGGAAAGTTAGCTAAGCCTTCTGGTAATTCTAGTGTTCTAATATGAGAATTAGCTAGAAGAGGCATGACAGTGAAAGTTGGGAGATATAGATTTCAGTGAACAAATTTTCCTCCAACTAAGGAGAACTGAAGGTATAAAGGGGTGAGTACGCAATGCAGAGGATCAATCGCATGTATCAGCAAAAACATAAGCTAGAAGAATATAGGGAGAAGTGAGATATTCTTCTAATCAAAGCCAGTGCAATTGAGTAAAGGGGTTTATCCAATAGTGAAGAGCCTTTAAGCAGGTGAACCAATAGTACCATTGTAAGTTTGGTAAGCCTAGGCCACCTGACTGCTTAGGCATGAAGAGCAATTGAGACTGGACAAGCAGCTTTTTGTTATACCAGATATAATGAATTATGTAAGATCTTAAGCTGATAAACAAATTCCTGGGAATAGCAATTAGCACGCTCATAAATAAAAAAAAATAATTCTTGGGAACATAAAAATCTTAAAGATATTGATTCTTCTTAGCCAAGAGAAAAAGTAATCAGGGTTTTGTGTCGCAAGGTCCTTCCCATGTAAGGAGCGTAATAGTGGTATATAGTTAAGATCATATAGTCGATCTAGACGATTTGAGATGTGGATGCCTTAATAGTGGAAGTAGGAAGTCCACCATAAGCCTTGAGGTAAGGGGAAACGTTTATCTAGGTTAGAGTGTGGATTACCGAGTATGATGACAGATTTCTCAGTTAATGGTGAAACCAGACAAAGAGCCAAATTCCGAAATGATGAAGAAGAAATGAGGAAGGGGGTTTGAGAGATCATTGAGATAAAGCAACATATCATCTGCATATAGGGAAGTTTTATGCATCTCTCCATTAATAACAATAACTTGAACTTCCCTTGTCAACCACAAGAGAATAACTGGGGGTTCTAACGCTAAAGCAAATAAAAGAGGTGAAAGTTGACATCCTTGGCAAGAGCCAAAAAGACAGAGAAAGAGCACCATTGACATTAACAGATGCAAGAGGTTTGAGATAATTGGTTTGTACCCAGCTCAATCAGTATCAAAACCAAAACCTTCAAGAACACAAAATAAATAGGGCCATTCCACTTTATCAAACACCTTTTCGGCATCTAAAAAGAGAACCGCCAAGTCTCCAGAATCTTTAGAGGTATGATAAAGAATATTCATAGGCATCTATTGTTATTGGAGCCATAATGATTAAGTATAAAGCCAGTTTGATCTGGGTGGATACATTCAGTAATAGCATACTCCAATCTTTGACTGAGGATTTTAGTAAATATTTTATAATCTGCATTCAATAAAGCGATAGGCCTATAATTAGAGCAAATAGTGGGATCCTTCCGATCATATGGGATAACCATTATAGTCACTGAGTAGAAAGTCTCGGGTAAATGATGGGCATCTTTTACTTTATTCAACACTTCCGTTAAATAAGGAGCAAAATGGGCAGTCAGACTTTGATAGTGGAGGAGTGGCCTAGTGGTTAGGGTGGTGGACTTTGGTCCAGGGGACCTGTGGAACTGAGTTCAATTCCCACTTCAGGCACAGGCAGCTCCTTGTGACTCTGGGCAAGTCACTTAACTCTCCATAGCCACATTGAGCCTGCCATGAGTGGGAAAGCGCGGGGTACAAAAATAAAAATATAATTCGGCTGGAAGCTTATCAGGACAAGTCACCTTGGTTTGTTTTAATTTTGTAATAGCCGAGTGTACTTCAGTAATTGTGAAAAACCTATCAATGTTGGATTGAAAAACAGGTTTCAGTTTAGGTATGTCCAATATGTTTAACCGAGCCGTAATTTTATTTGTCGTGGATGAGGAACTCAAAGAGTTTAACTCCTGAAAAAAGGAAGAAAAGGTATCTAAAATATTATGAGTACTAGATGTTACAGCACCAGAAGGGGATTTTATTTTCTCTACATGCCTCTGGATTCTTGCACGATGTGGCTGCCAAGAGAGTAGTTTAGGAGATTTATTAGCACCCTCAAAAAAGGAACTTTTAGTCATATTCATGTATTCTGCTGAACTGTTCATTTCTTTGTTATGTTTATAATAACAATAAAAAATTATTTGAAATAAAAAAAGAAGAAAATATAATCCCCCAACCCCAACCCTCTTACCAAAGTCAAAAAATGCAAATTGCTGTGAAGAATATTCCCCTAACTCCTAAACGTTTCCACTGGCACCTAAGACTTCCCCGCATCGTATCATTAATTTGGTACCAAGAAGTATGTGCCACAATTATTGTGGCATGATTAAGTGCCACAATAATGGCACTTAATCATGCTTAAGTCATTATAGAATACTAGCTCAAACCCACTTTGGTACACCAAAAGTTAGGCGTGATCACCAACCCCAGGTCAATGGCTGGTGTTGGACATGTCTAGCTGCACCAATCAATGTGTATAACTGATAGTATTATATAAGTTGCTTGATGACATGCCGATTGACGTCCATGCTCCATCCACATGTACACCCTCTTGCAGTAATGCATTATAGCGCTTAGCTGCTACCTCACAGAATAGTGCCTAATGGATATACATATGTCATTGTTGATTATTGGTGCCAATGACATGCACAAGTGGTGTGTACTTCTATATGTAGTCCACAAAGAGGAGAAGAACAAAACCCCCCCCCCCCAAAAGTACCAGAGCAGGAAGCGGAAACACTTGGTATACTTCTATGTGCCTGTTTATTGAATTGCCCTGTATGTTTTTTTACAGACAACAAAGAGAGGATATTCAAAGCACAAAACAGAGTCCAAATCAAAAAAGAAGTATCAGGGGCCTTCACAAGCGGGTTTAATAGATGTTGTAGTCGTTCCTCGTAGTAACTTAGCACATCGTCCCACTTGTTGAAGGCCATCCCTCACCAAAGTCCAGACAACATCAAAGAGCAGGTATTCAAAGCACAAAACAGAGTCCAAACCAAAAAAGAAGAAGTACCAGGGGCCTTCACAAGCTTCTTTTTTGGTTTGGACCCTGTATGTCTTTTAACCAGCCTTTCAACCCTGTTTGTACCCTTGCCCTCTGTATTGATCCCAAGCACATTTGTCACAATCCTGGCTTTCACTACCTCTTGTTGTAGGTTATGTCAGGCAATTACTTCCTTCTCTAAAGCAAACATTACCTGACTAGTACGTTTGCCATAGTAATTTATCAAAAATAAAGAGTAATGATGATAGATGTTGCTTTTAAATAAAAGTGTTTTGTTAAAACCCCTAACATGGCATTTTCATAGCTAGTGATGTGTTTGTTCTGAACAACTGCCTTTTCACCGTTTCATGGAAAACCTATCATTTAAAATGTCACTATAAAATAGCTGACCAGTATTTAAGAAACAATGCTACAGCAGCTGTTTTCTCTTTTTAATGGTGTTTGCTAAATGAAGCACAAAATCCGTGAAAGTTTCTTAGCAAATATTTCAAGGAGGTGTTGGTATGTTCTAATACACCAACAAAATCATTCTGAGCTTATCTGATTGGAAAATTATTCTTAATCATCACAAATACAGCTGAGTAGAAATATTTTTGAACAGACTGCCGATTTATTGTCTGATGGTACAGCTTAAAGGAAAATAAATGCAAATAAGTGTGGCATACATTTTTTGGTATATTGGTATAAGTATGGTTATATTGTGTGCTTTGTTTGAAAATAGAGGGGCTGATATTCAGACCTCGGGAGGCTGTTTCCGTTACCCTCCCCCCTAGTAGGAACTGAGAGGTCTTGGGGGGGGGGGGGGAGGCCTTAATCTTGTGCATGGGGGAGGGATGATCTTGTGTATTAGGGGATAAATTCAAAAAAGGGCACCTTAATTTAGGTGCCCCAATAGAATGTGCTAGGTGTGAATTCTGTAATGGCAATTACACGTGTGAGCACTTATGCCAGCTCAATGGCTGGGTAAGTGAAGACACATAGCTGATGTCAGTTACGCGTGTAAATGATAGCATTCTATTGCCTACATGTGCTCATCCTGGGCATGCCCTTGACCTGCCCATGCCCCTCCCATGTCCACACCCCCTAGAAGTTGTACATGCCAGATTTTGTGCAAGCAACTTCTAGAATACCAAGGTCAGTTGCATACACAATGATAATTGGTGCCCATTAAGGCCATTTATGGCCTATTATTGCTTGTTAACGGCCAATTGGCTCCACATTAAGAAATTGGAGAATATTCAGTGTTTCTGCCCTGGGCTCCTCCTTTTTCTCTAACTGAAAGGGAATGACCAATCAAATAGAGATTCTCTGGTAGGGATTCGCATCTCTCATGTGGGGGGAGGGTCTGAAGTGAGACCAGTGAACATCTCCTCCGAAAAGCTCCCTGGCTGTTCTCCAGACTCCCAGGAGCAATCTGACTCAGACTCAGAAGTCAGTTGGTGAAGTCTGCCTGTCCTGCACTACTGACAAAATGGTCAGATCTCCTACAGCGATGAGACACCAAAGGTTCCTGGAGCCCTGTTGAAACTTCCTCTCCAATGCACTGGAAATGAACACTGGTACAGCTGACCTCAGCTCCAAGCCCCTCCAGTCCTCTTTAAGGCATGTCCTTCAGGTAGAGCATGTATTTTGGTTAGATTGCCCCTGCTCTTGACATTAATGATGTCAAAGCTGCAGTTTCATATCAAGCAAAGAAACACATCATCTGCTCCTCGAACTTCTGGATGAGCTGCTCCTCAAAGGCTACCATTGACAAAGGTGGGGAGCATCAGTGGCCTTGTTCTTCTGAGTCACTTTAGGAGTATCAGAACTGAGATCTTGGGCCCATGGTCTGATGGCATGGAGGATGAGTGGTCCTCACATCAGGGGTGCTTCAAGGACACTGGTAATCTTGATGCCTCGATGCTCTCAGCGGCATGTTTATATTTATTTGCCACCGGCTATACCGCCCTTCCATGGGCAGAGACAAGCAGTTTACAGTCTAAATACATAAAAGAAAGGAACTACAATCGAAATAGGAGAGCGAGAGACAGGAAAAAGGATAGGACGGTTGAGGGGAGCAGGTTCACCAACAGCCAGGGGTGTGCTGGTAAATTTTTAACAACAGGCTGTTTCTCCGGACATAGCCAGCTCTGCAGTTGGAAGGGCCAGGGGTGGCCGGGGTGGGGGGGGAGCAACACTTGCCTCTGTCTCCTCCCTCCCATCATGCGGGCACGCTAGGCATACCTTTGCTGGCAGCTCCCAACATCTTGCTCTGAGCAGCATGCTGGAACTTCTCTCACATGCTCGAGAAGTCTCAGCCTGCTGCCCAGAGCTGGAAACAAGGAGCGGGGAGCAGCAGTAGTCTATTTACCTGGCTGGCAGGGCTCAGTATCACCACCAGCAAAGTAAAAGAGAATTCAGCAGGGGGCCCAAGCCCACATTTTGGGAGCCAGTTGTTAAAGTAGCCATGGAAGGCCTTACTTTAACAACCGGCTCCCAAAATTCTTAAAAACTTAACAATCGGCTCTTGCGAGTCTGTGAGAGCCTGCTCCAGCACACCACTGCCAACAGCCATAAGGCACTACCACCAGTCTGCCACACCCAGGAAAGGCAGAGAGGTGGGATTTCAAAGCAGATTTAAACCTAGGGTAAGATAATTCACAGTAGAGAGAGAGCGTGGGAGTGCATTCCACAAGGGTGGCAAAAGATAGAAAAAAGCACTATGGTAGATTCAAATTGAAAGGGAAAACCAAAGGAATGATGAGACAATGTTTCATGGCAGCGTGGAGAGCCCTGGAGAGGATGTAGGATGAGATTGCTAAGGCAAGATAAGGGGGTAAACCCATGAGAAGAGCTGTATGGGTTAAGGTAAGTAGTTTATGTTGGATTCAGAAGGTGAATTAGAAGCCAATGGTGAAGTAGAAGAGAGGGGTAATGTGGTCAAAGCACTTGGAGTGTGTTAGAAGCTGGATGGAAGTGTTTTGAATAGAGTCTAACCTTTTAATAAGTACAGAACTCAATCTAGCATAATTAGAGTTATAGTATCCCAGGTGGAAAGTGACTAAGGCATATAGTAGAGTAGAACAAGCGGAATCATTTATGTAGCTGCAAACTTTACATATGAGACAAAGTGCATAGAAACACAATTTGGCAATAGCAGTGATCTAAGAGTTGAAAGAAAATTAATAGTCAAGATGAATTTACAGATAACAAAAGGAATCAGTGAGAGCTATAGGGGTGCCATGGATGGTGGGAGCAAAGAAAAGGTGAAGAGGATGGTCTGTGATTCAAAAAGCAATAGTCTTACTGAGATTCTAGATAAGATGATGGGAATCTAGACAACCTAAGATAAAGTCATGGCAAGTTTGGCAGGTTTTCTTTTTATAACCGACAGTGTTTGCAATGGAGGTTTCATTTGATACAGTAGCAATATTCATGTTGGAATTGCCGTCATTGCAGGAAACAGTTTGATAGTATATGGCGTTTAACCATCCAGTTGAGTCTGCTTGTAAAATTGCTTAAGGGAGTGTTTTTCATTCCCTTTTCTTTATTTTTGAGAGCATCAGAACTTTTTGACCCCTGAGGCAGGCGTTGGTATTCCAAAACACGGCCAGTGTCTGGTCTTTATGAATAAAGAACTATCAATTGTTCGTCTTGAAGGCCCTGCTGTACTTTTTTACTTTTTAAGTTTGGAGGGAACAAAGATCAGGAGCATCATCAGTGTTAGAAGTAGGTAGAGAGTGAGTGTTCCTGATAGTGGCGTAGCCACACCTGACATTTTGGGTGGACACTATATATATATATATATATATATATATATATATATATATATATATATAATACAGTGCACTCCATTTAAGTGCAAGTCGGATAAGCGCATGCTGTGTTTAACTGCGTGTCATACTTCAGTCCTGTTTTTGGCACCATCAATTTCTATGGGGACAAACTTCGGTTTAGCGCACCACTGATAAGTGCAAGATTCGCTTATATGCATAGTTCAAGACCGCTCCTCTGCAGGAAAGACTCCGCATAAGCGCGTGCATGGAATATGGAAGCCGATTGGCGCATGACAACCAATGAGATTTCAAATTTACTGCCTCTTTAACTGCCAAAGGCAGAATAAACGAAAGAATGTTGTTAGAGCGTACACCGGGGTCGTCATCATCGTTGCGGTGGAACTGTAAGACTTTAACACTGGCTGAACAAATAGAAGTTCTTAAAAAAATTAGAAAACAAACAAAGTCAAGCATCTATTGCTAAAGAATATGGTGTCAATCCCAGTCAAATTTCACGTGTCTTGAAGCAGAAAGACTAGCTTCTGGAAGACTGGCAAAACATACAAATCCACAACGGAAATGAAAACGGGCGGGAAAAGCTGAGGAGGAAGAAGATGCTCCTCTTCGGTGGTTTTCTCGAGTCAGGAACAGACAGTTTCCTGTCAGTGGTCCACTGCTTATGGAGAAAGCTAACCAGCTAGCTGGAAGTCATGGACTAACTGAATTCAAAGCCACTGTTGGATGGTTGGAAAGATGGAAGGAGAGGAACAGCATAAAATTCAAGAAACAGCATAGTGATTAACAAGACGCTGATGACTTTGGTGCTGAAAATTGGATTGTTTCAGTTCTTCCTACCATCTTGAACGAGTTTGCACCTCATGACATTTTCAATGCTGTCAAAAACGGTCTCTACTGGCAAGTGATTCCTGATGGAACACTTGCATTCAAACATGCCGAAACTACTGGAGGTAAAATGTCGAAGAACCGACTGATCATCCTCCTTTGCTGCAATATGGATGGGAGTGAGAAGTTGGAACCCCTCGTCATTGGAAAGAGCAAACAGCCCTGTTGCTTCAAGAAAGTTAAGCAACTTCCACGAGGCTAATGCAAATTCATAGATGACTGGGGAAATTTGGAAGCAGTGGCTAAAGAAGCTAGACACTAGAATGTGGGCAGAAAAGCGTCAGATTTTGCTGCTTTGTGATAATTGTGCTGGACACAGGGATGATGTCATGCTGTCTTAATGTCAAGGTGGTCTTCCTGCCACCAAACATTACCTCTCTGATCCAACCTATGGATCAGGGCATAATAGCCAATTTCAAACAACATTATCGGGCTCTTGTGCTACGTTGTCTGATGAGCATTATGGATGACCAGACTGGCAAGGATAAATGTACTGTTGAACTGGCTCATAATCTATCACTGTTGGATTCCCTACATATGCAGAAAGAAGCCTGGAATCATGTTACACAGGCAACCACTGTGAACTGCTACAAGCGGGCAAGCTTTGTTAAGGATGTGGAGAGGGACGAAACAGATGCAGCTGTTGCAAACGCGTCATATGAAGAGGTTATTGACATCCCAGCCAGTGTTACTGAAGAGGAGTTCCATCGCTACGTAGCTGTTGATTACGATCTACAAACAGCTGAAGACAGCACTGATGTCGAGATATGCGCCTACACGACGGCAACAATGGCTGATGATGGAACAGATGATGAAATGAGCAGCGAGGCACATGCTGACGAAATTCAACAACCTCCTCTTGTCACTTTTGCAAGAGCGCTGGAGAGTCTCAACACCATGCAGGCCTATCTGGAGGCCACTGGATGTCAGTGCTATGACAGTTTGTACCGTCTGGCAGATGTAGTCTATGGAACTCACAGACCCAAGAGTGTACAGAGGACTATAACTGATTACTTCAAGTAAGCCTAATGTCAGTTAACGGAGACTGTATACTGTACGTATAATAATAAACAGTACTGTACATATGTTTATCAGATGCCAAGCTTCTTTGGGTCACAACGGTTAAGTGCATGCTCTGGTTAACTTCATGCATTTCTTTGGTCCCAGACCCTTGCACTTAAGCGGATTGCACTGTATATATCCTATATAATAAAACGTACCTCCAACGTTCTGAAGCCGAGAAAGTGAAACCTTGAATCATTTGTGCGCTCTGTACGGCTCCATCTCCTGAATTGACGACACATTCCGGGTACGTCACCCGCAGCACTGACCAACCGCACAACAGCAGGATGAGGCCCTGCCCTTTCCACAACACCACGCCCCCCCAGGTCGGAGCGCACGAATGCTTCAAGGCTTCACTTTCTCGGCTTCAGAACGTTGGAGGTGCATTTTATGATAGGAAGTGGAGGAGTGGCTGGAGGGGGGGCAGGGGAGATAGGACAATCGTTGGGTGGCTGGAGGGGGCAGGGGAGAGAGGAGAATCGCTGAGTGGCTGGAGGGGGGCAGGGGAAATAAGACAATCGCTGGCTGGCTGCAGGAGGAGCAGGGGAGACAGGAGAATCGCTGGGTGGCTGGAGGGGGGCAGGGGAGACAGGAGATTCGCTGGGTGGCTGGAGGGGGGCAAGGGAAAAAGGAGAATCGCTGGGTGGCTGCAGGGGGGGCAGGGGACACAGGAAAATCGCTGGGTGGCTGGAGGGGGGCAGGGGAGAGAGGACAATCGCTGGGTGGCTGGAGGGGGTGCAGGGGAGAGAAGAGCATCGGTGGGTGGCTGGAGGGGGCAAGGGAAAAAGTAGAATCACTGGGTGGCTGGAAGGGGGAGCAGGGGAGAGAGGAGAATCTCTGGGTGGCTGGAGGGGGGACAGAGGAGACACACTCGCACCCACAAGTCTCACTCTCTCTCTGTCACACACACACACTCGCACATTCACTCTCTCTCTCTCACACATACTCTCTCAAACATACACACTCCGAGGAAAACCTTGCTAGCGTTCATTTCATTTGTGTCAGAAATGGGCCTGTTTTACTAGTATGTGTGTATATATATATACAGTGGGGGAAATAAGTATTTGATCCCTTGCTGATTTTGTAAGTTTGCCCACTGACAAAGACATGAGCAGCCCATAATTGAAGGGTAGGTTATTGGTAACAGTGAGAGATAGCACATCACAAATTAAATCCGGAAAATCACATTGTGGAAAGTATATGAATTTATTTGCATTCTGCAGAGGGAAATAAGTATTTAATCCCTCTGGCAAACAAGACCTAATACTTGGTGGCAAAACCCTTGTTGGCAAGCACAGCGGTCAGACGTCTTCTGTAGTTGATGATGAGGTTTGCACACATGTCAGGAGGAATTTTGGTCCACTCCTCTTTGCAGATCATCTCTAAATCATTAAGAGTTCTGGGCTGTCGCTTGGCAACTCGCAGCTTCAGCTCCCTCCATAAGTTTTCAATGGGATTAAGGTCTGGTGACTGGCTAGGCCACTCCATGACCCTAATGTGCTTCTTCCTGAGCCACTCCTTTGTTGCCTTGGCTGTATGTTTTGGGTCATTGTCGTGCTGGAAGACCCAGCCACGACCCATTTTTAAGGCCCTGGCGGAGGGAAGGAGGTTGTCACTCAGAATTGTACGGTACATGGCCCCATCCATTCTCCCATTGATGCGGTGAAGTAGTCCTGTGCCCTTAGCAGAGAAACACCCCCAAAACATAACATTTCCACCTCCATGCTTGACAGTGGGGACGGTGTTCTTTGGGTCATAGGCAGCATTTCTCTTCCTCCAAACACGGCGAGTTGAGTTCATGCCAAAGAGCTCAATTTTTGTCTCATCTGACCACAGCACCTTCTCCCAATCACTCTCGGCATCATCCAGGTGTTCACTGGCAAACTTCAGACGGGCCGTCACATGTGCCTTCCGGAGCAGGGGGACCTTGCGGGCACTGCAGGATTGCAATCCGTTATGTCGTAATGTGTTACCAATGGTTTTCGTGGTGACAGTGGTCCCAGCTGCCTTGAGATCATTGACAAGTTCCCCCCTTGTAGTTGTAGGCTGATTTCTAACCTTCCTCATGATCAAGGATACCCCACGAGGTGAGATTTTGCGTGGAGCCCCAGATCTTTGTCGATTGACAGTCATTTTGTACTTCTTCCATTTTCTTACTATGGCACCAACAGTTGTCTCCTTCTCGCCCAGCGTCTTACTGATGGTTTTGTAGCCCATTCCAGCCTTGTGCAGGTGTATGATCTTGTCCCTGACATCCTTAGACAGCTCCTTGCTCTTGGCCATTTTGTAGAGGTTAGAGTCTGACTGATTCACTGAGTCTGTGGACAGGTGTCTTTCATACAGGTGACCATTGCCGACAGCTGTCTGTCATGCAGGTAACGAGTTGATTTGGAGCATCTACCTGGTCTATAGGGGCCAGATCTCTTACTGGTTGGTGGGGGATCAAATACTTATTTCCCTCTGCAGAATGCAAATAAATTCATATACTTTCCACAATGTGATTTTCCGGATTTAATTTGTGATGTGCTATCTCTCACTGTTACCAATAACCTACCCTTCAATTATGGGCTGCTCATGTCTTTGTCAGTGGGCAAACTTACAAAATCAGCAAGGGATCAAATACTTATTTCCCCCACTGTATATATATATGTGTGTGTGTGTGTGTGTGTGTGTAAGTAGAATGCACTTGATGACGGATTTCTAAGTAAACAGTCTGTCCAACAGCTGTCCTGAATCAACATAAACCACATACATATTTAATGGATACACCGACATTTTAAAATATAGTTACATTATCCTACAACTTAAACTTGACCAGTCTACTATAATGGCAAACATTACAATACACATGATAGTATACTGCAAAATAATTACAGCAATGGCAAGTATCCTTCAAACTTTGCTTTATAACAAATGTAAATCACACTGTCAACATCAAGATTTTTTTCCATCTATCATAGAATTGGTAGCATGCAGAACATAGCTAGAATGTTTCTTCTCACAGCTTTCCATAGAAAAAATGCATTCAAATTCTGGTAGCACCTCGGTAATAGCAACACTAAATCCCTTCACTGCCAGATACTATGTGAAGAAACACTAAATCCTGCGAAGATGCTTCTCAGACTCAGAGCCTTTGTCGCAACCCTTAACAACACCAATTTTGAACACACAAATACCAATAGCAGTTGGGCCGTTTCATGGATCTCTGGCACCTCCCTGAAAACTATCAGTCAGCATCCCCCCAAGTCCAGCATCTCCTTTCTCTCTTCTCCATTCTCCCAAACCCCCTCCACCATCTAGCAGTCCCCTTTTCTCTATTCTCTCCTCCCTCAGAGGCACCGGAACACCTTTTTGTTTGGAGGGACCAGGGCTTTTTTTGAGGGGTTACTTGGGGGTACTGAGTACCAGCACCTTTTCCATTGTCTGCTAAAATTGACCCATGGTCCCCAAGTTTTAGTGAAAGAGCTCAGGGTCTACACACCAATTCTGCCTTTGTCATTGATTCTGTGACTGGTTGCAGGGGGCCTGGCTATTGTGGGGCGGGTCCCTCAGTGATCACCCCACCCCTGAAGAGTGGCCTAGCATTTAAGTACCGGCACCTTTTTTGCTAAAAGAAATGCACTGGGAGGGACCCAAGCTCCACCTCCAGTTCCCATACTGATTTATATTAAATGTTATGTAAATCATATACCCCCTAATTCTATGACAGAGTGGCTAAAGTTATGTGCCATTTGTGCACATAAGTTATAGAATTCTAGCAATTAATGTGCATTAGTACTACAGCGCTGTTCTATAATTTACTCTTTTTTACATGATAAAATGACGCATTCAAGTGCAAACAGTTACACCTGCCATAGACCTGGATAAATGTTACATCAGGGTGTGCCAGGGAGATAAAATTTCTAGATGTAATAAATGACTGCTTCTTGGAGCAACTGGTCCAGGAACCGACGAGAGGGGGAGCCATTTTGGATCTGCTGCTTGGTGGCGTGCAGAGCATAGTGCAAGAGGTGGCGATGTTGGGTCCCCTGGGAAACAGTGATCATAACATGATCACGTTTGAGCTACTATCTGGGATGAACCTGCAAAGGAAATCTACTGTAGCTGAATCTAATTTTTGAAAGGGCGACTATAATAAAATGAGGAAAATGGTTAAAAGAAGCTAAAAGGATCGTCTGCAAAGGTTAGGACACTAAATCAGGTGTGAGTGTTATTCCAAAATACCGTCTTGGAAGCCCAGTCCAGATGCATTCCACATATTTGCAAAGGTGGAAAGACGAGAAAATGACAGCCAGCTTGGTTAAAAGGTGAAGTAAAAGAGGCAATTACAGCCAAAAAAATTGTCCTTCAAAGAATGGAAAAAGGATCCAAATGAAGAAAATAAGAAGCAACATAAGCACTGGCAAGTCAGAGGCAAAGCTTTAATAAAGAAGTCTAAAAGAGAATAGGATGAGAAACTTGCCACAGAGGCTAAAACTCACAGTAACAACTTTTTCAGGTACATCAGAAGCAGAAAACCTGCGAGGGAATCCGTGGGACCATTAGGTCATGAAGGAGCAAAAATGGGCACTCAGGGAGGACAAGGTCATAGTGGAAAAACTGAATGACTTGTATTGGAGGATAGCTGATCTTATAGTGCTTCTCAGTCAAACATATACATTCATTACATGAACTGCAAAGTCATAGATGCCATTCACATGGAAATACAAAGATGGTGTATGATGCCAGATAAAGACCTGTATGGTCCATCTAGTCTGCCCAATAAGGTGGCCAGAACAGCACCTACTACTCTGTCATGATCAAATACTGGGCATCACAAATAGGGCAGTCACGCAATCATGGAAGAGTGGTTTTATAATTTTGGTTGCAACATAGTCACATTCATGATCAATACTTGATTACACCAGCAATCCAACAAAGTTGCAAACTGACAGCATTTTACTCGCTATCAACCTTATGGTGTTTCCTCTCCCCCCTGAGATACATGTGTAAATAAACTCTAGAATTTGTTGACAGGAATGTGGTAAAGGCGGTTAGCTTAGCAGGGTTTAAAAAGGGTCTGGACGGCTTCCTAAAGGAAAAGTCCATAGACCATTATTGAATTGACTTGGGGAAAATCCACTGCTTATTTCTGGGATAAGCATCATAAAATGTATTGAGCTTTTCTGGGATCTTGCCAGGTATTTGTGACCTGGATTGGCCACTGCTGGAAACAGGATAGTGGGCTTGATGGACCTTTGGTCTATCCCAGTGTGGCAATACTTATGTAGCATACGATATGAATGTGACCCAAAAAACACACGCTTATTCTTGATCTGTCCCTGCTATTCTCAGGTCACAGACTGTAGGAATTTGCCCTGTATTGGTCCTACTTCTCAACTGCTTGAGTTGCTGTCAAAGCCCTCCATCCAAATCCATCTTTCCATTATTGGCACACTCTGATCATAGGGGCGGTAAAGCCCCGTGCTGTTCCAGCGCTATTTTTAGAGTGCTGTTTGGAACAGCGCAGGGTTTTCAATCATCTGCCTATTAGTGCTGAGGGGAGATATGAATGAGGTGTACAAAAATCCTGAGTGATGTAGATGTGAATCAATTTTTTACTCTTTCAAAAAGTACAAAGACTAGGGGACACTCAATGAAGTTACATGGAAATACTCTTAAAAAATGGGAGGGAATATTTTTGCACTCAATGAATAGTTAAGCTCTGGGACTCATTGCCAGAGGATGTGGTAACAGTGGTTAGCGTATTTGGGTTTAAAAAAGGTTTGGACAAGTTCCTAGAGGAAAAGTCCATAGTCTGTTATTAAGACAGACAAGGGGAAGCCACTGCTTGCCCTGGATTGGTAGCATGGATTGTTGCTACTATTTGGGTTTCTGCCAGGTACTTGTGACCAGGGCTGCTGAGAGGGTGGGGGAAAGATTCCCCTGGCCCAGCCTCCAAGGGGGGCCTGGCACCGGCAAGGCTTCCAGAGGCAGGCAGAAGATTCTGCTTCCTCGGTCTGTCTCTTTCCTGCTCCTGTGTGTTGGGTCCTGGGTGATTACCTTAATGCAATAACCTGGGTCCCGGCACACTGGAGCAGGAGAGCAACAGACCAAGGGAGGAGCAGATGCAGGAAAGTAAGGGGGTGGCACTGGCGGTGGTCCGAATGGGCAGGGGAGCTGTGGAGGCGGTCCTGCCCCTGCCCCAGACCCAGCGCTGTCTCTCGACAGCCCTGCTTGTGACCTAGATTGGCCACTGTTGGAAACAGGATACTGGGCTAGATGGACCACTGGTCTCACCCAGTATGGGCTATACTTATGTTCTTATTTTCTAAACTTGAAATTAAAGTGTTTTTATTGGCCATAGCTATTATAGGTCTTTTTTTTTAATTGAAAAACACTTAACCTTGTAGGAATTTGTGGTCTTTAATTTTCCTTTTGCACACTTTTATCATGTTAGTTTATCAATCTAATCTATATCTGATTTTACCAAGAAATGAATGCCTTGTTCTTCACAACCTTGGAACTGTTACACCCATATTTTGCTTGATGAATCCAAATAGTTTTTGGCAGGCAAGCTGCTGATTCAATTACATAGTTATTGTCATAAAATTTATGGCTTTGTTTTGACTGTAGAATTCCTGACGCTTCTAAAATGTTGTCCATTTCAAAATTAGATCTATATCTGAGGACCCGGTGACAGCACTGTAAGGTGAGGGGCAGTCTTGTTTCTTCCATTCCTCAGGCCAGCGGGGTCTGAGATGATAATTTTAGCTTATGGTAGTGCTTTCAAGGATCCTCTAAGAGCCGAGACACATGGTGACATTCTTCTCTGTGTAGAAGAGACCATTCACCCAACACTTCAGACTGAAGGAATAACAGTCATCAAGACCAGAGTTTAAGCAGAGGTGAAAGTGGCGTCTCTAGGATAAAGAGGTTGTGAATATAAAGTCTTAGGAGCCTGTGCATGGATGATTTAGATTGCTATCATAAGCACAAGAATGAAAATGTTTATAGTATTGTATTGTTTTTCTTCCTATTCAATTGATTACAGATGCATAAAGCAGGAATGAGCCAATCAAAATACCCAATTGGTGCGCATGTTTATTTATTTATCACATTTGTATCCCACATTTTCCCACTGATAGCAGGCTCAAAGTGGCTTACAATAATACTGTAGTAAAGTTACAAAGTTATGGTATGGAAAAGATTTAGATGACATTTTTCTGGTATGGTCAGAGAACAGGTGCTGTTTGGATGATTTTTTGTAATATTTAAATCTTTGTGATCATAATATCAAGTTTGTGAGTTGTATTGGGGAGCACCAAATTGAATTCCTTGATATTTTAACTCATTGTGATGAAGGGAATTTGATACTCAGGTGTATAGGAAACACACAGATAGGAATGCTATTTTGCATTATTCTAGTCATCATCTGAAAAAATTAAAAAAATAGCATTAAAGGAAGCAAACATGCAGGTTGGGGCTTTCAGCCAGAAGTTACTACTACTACTACTACTTAACATTTCTAGAGCGCTACTAGGGTTACGCAGCGCTGTACAGTTTAACAAAGAAGGACAGTCCCTGCTCGAAGGAGCTTACAATCTAAAGGACGAAATGTCAAGTTGGGGCAGTCAAGATTTCCTGAATAGAGGTGTAGTGGTTAGGTGCCGAAGGCGACATTAAAGAGGTGGGCTTTGAGCAAGGATTTGAAGATGGGCAGGGAGGGGGCCTGGCGAATGGTCTCAGGGAGTTTATTCCAAGCATGGGGTGAGGCGAGGCAGAAAGGGCGGAGCCTGGAGTTGGCGGTGGTGGAGAAGGGTACTGAGAGGAGAGATTTGTCTTGAGAGCGGAGGTTACGGGTAGGAACGTAAGGGGAGATGAGGGTAGAGAGGTAAGGAGGGGCTGCAGATCGAGTGCATTTGTAGGTTAGTAGGAGAAGCTTGAACTGTATGCGGTACCTGATCGGAAGCCAGTGAAGTGACTTGAACTTGTTAACTTACATCCACTGCACCAATTCAGGAATGTTGGCAATAGCTTTGATACCACTGTAGTAATGTAACCTTCTGCGGGCTCTGAAATGGAAGGGCTGTCTTACAAGGTTTCTCTTGTATACTATTAGCACAGTAGGCCAGAAAGTAACCTTTTACCTCAGACAGCTTTCAAAACAGGGCAGATGAATAGGCCAGAACTTAACCTTTACCTCAGACAGCTTTCAAAACAAGGCAGAGGTATAGTAAAAACTAATCTCACACTACGCCTCCTTATAGAGTAGTAATGAACTATACAAAGGGTTACCCTGGAACAGGCAATTGGGCCATTCTTGCATGAAGGATATAGCTAACATTCAAAGGTTTTGCTAGTTCTTTTTCAAACTGTGATGTACTCCCTACTGAATTTCATAACCAGTCTCCCACATGTCTCATTTTACATGCTATATTATACAGATGCATGTCTGGCAATGTTAGGCCCATTCTTCTCTCTTGCTTGCATCAATATGCAAAGCCTTATCCTGACTCTCTTCCTTTTCCATATGTACCAAGACAAAAGAAAATTCAATTAGAGAAATTCTATAGGTGTGCTGATGCTGTGCACCAAGTGCCAATTCTATATGGCATCTGTGCCCCAAGATGCCACTATAGAATACTGTTGTAAAACTGAATTGGCACACCACATTTAGGCATGACCATTTATGCCAGGTCAATGGCAAGTGTAAATGAGTGAACCTGCATCAGGGGTAGACTGACCATTCGGGCAACCAGGCAGTATTCAAGGGCCCAGAGGCTCTAGGGGGCCCAGAGGCTCTGCCTGGTTGCCCTCTGCCGCCGCACATGACAGCCCGCCCACCCGGTCCTACCGTGAAGGGCCTTGGTGGTCTAGTGGCCAGCCCAACTGTGTTTTAAAAATGGCTGCCAAGACTGCTGAGACTCATAAAACTACTGCAGTAAGTCTAGGCAGCCATTTTGATAAAACAGCAGTGCTGCACCAGGCACAGTAGAGATAGCGGGCAGGAAAGAGTGGGGTTCTTTCCTGTCCCCAAGAAGCCACCAGACCACCAGGGCCCTTCAAGGTAGGACCAGGGAGGGGCCCACTTGTTCAGGATGTGTGGGAGGGGAGTGGCAACTGCAGCGGTGGGGGGGGGGGCAACAGTGGGGCAGCGGGCAGTAGGCCCCAATGACCTTTACTGCCTGGGGGCCCTGACCACTCTCAGTCCACCCATGACCTGTGCCAGATGGATTGGGGTTCTCTCTGGCTAGGGGGCCAAACGCAGCTGCCCTACTTGTACCTCCCCTAACACTGTCTCTTGCATGTACTATCATATTTTGCACAGTATAGGAGAAAATGCATCTCTTTGTATTTCTCTGTGCTGTGCTAAATGCAAGGTCTGGCCTCTTGGGATTTTGATTTAATTTGTTTATGGTTTGTGGCCACTTATTCTGTATTTGGCATTTGTGTTCTGTGTGTGTGATCAAAGTATTCTGTTAGCGTCAATTTTCTATGTAGTATTCTATAGTACTTTGGCTTGTTCCGTTTTCTTGATATATGTATTGATATTTTAGGGCCCCACTGTAATATTTAGGGCATATTTGGGGAAAGCATATGTGTGTTGGAGGACCGCAGCTCAGTGGAGGATGAAGAGTGCACCCTCTTATACTTCCCCTAGCTCTCAATGTGGCCTGCAGCCACTGAGGCCAGCACTGCTACTCCCATGAAGTTATTGGGAGTGGGGTAGGTGTGCGGTAGGAGTAAGGGTGTGGGCAGGGCATATCAGGTGGCAGGTGTTTCTCTAGTGCTCATCCATCCAAGCTGTTGGCCCACCTAACAATTGCCTTCTGGCTACGCCACTGGCCCCGTGGCACTCAAGAGAACTAGGCTGCACCTTACAGCATACAGAGATACAAAAACCTTGCAAACCCACTAGGCTGTATTATACAGCACACAAAGGAAAAGGAAAACTACCTATAAGAATACACAAATCTGGCTCCACAACACACAAGGGAAACAGGAACAGTAAGAAAACAGAGGAAGCTGCCTTGACACACACAGACCAGAAAAGGAGCACTGACCTGAAACAGGAAACAGATTCAGGGCTAGATGCACTAAGCTTTCCGAGCTTAAAACGTGGGTTTTAAACTGATTTTAGCCAGTTTAACGTGCAAGTAGTAAACAGGGACATGCACAAAAGGGCATTTTCCTGTCACGGTAGCAGCTAATGAAAACGGAATGCAAAAGATTATAATGAGCTGCACTACCATTGCAAGGCTATTATAATGAGATGCACTACCATTTTCTGATCCCCTCACCGTGGAAAGCCTAAAGGGAGATCTGCACCTCTCGTTGGGGCTGCTGTGAGGGAATCGGAAAGGAAAAAGAAAACAAAAAACATCCAACTAGTGCTCAGAAGAGTAGAGCCCCTTATCTGTGAGGGAAGAAAAAAAAAAAGCAAAGTGGTCGTCAGGAGGCATTGAAATCACAGCTTCCTGCTGTCCCGGCCTCCCCACCATCCTCCGTGCCCCGGGGCCCCGCCCCCCTGAGGTTGAAGTCGTTGTCACCACTGCTCCCCCCCCTCCACTCCCCCCCCTCTGTCTGCCACCGGGCTGGGCCCTCACAGCTCCTCTCACCTCCGTGTGAAGGCGCTGCAGCAGGCAACAGCAGATCACCTTCCTTCGGACTTCCCTCCTTCCCTCCCTGTGTCCCGCCCTCGCAAAACTACGTCAGATGAGGGCGGGCCAGGGACGGAAGGAGGGAGGCCCGAAGGGAAGTGATCTGCTGTTGCCTGCTGCAGCGCCTTCACACGGAGGTGAGAGGCGCTGTGAGGGCCTGGCCTGGTGGCAGATGGAGAGGGGGTGAGTGGAGGGGGGCGGCGACGATGACCTCAGGGAGGGCGGCGGAGGCGGGGCCCCGGGGCGCGGAGGATGGTGGGGAGGCCGGGGCTGCGAGAAGCTGTGATTTCAATGCAGGGGTGATGGGGGAGCGGCGACGGCAACCTCGGGGAGGGGGGGGGCAGCGGCGGAAGGAAAAAAAAAGAAAGCCAAGTGCTCGTCAGGGATGTCCATAAAGACCGTCCTCCTCCCCCCCTCCCCCTGCAATAATAAAAACAGCCTTTTTGGATATCCTTCACTCAGCTGAGAGACCTGGAAGTCTCTGAGCCAATCACAGCGTGTTTAGCTCAGCTAAATGTGTTGTGATTGACTCAAAGACTTCAAGGTCTCTTAGCTGATTGAAGCATGTCCAAAAAGGCCATTTTTATTATTGGGGTTGGGAGGACGTCCAAAAAGGACGTCTTTTTGGATGGACGTCCTTAACTGCACTCTCCTGCTGCGATCGAGCCGCATCGGAGCCTTCCTGCAGCAGGCTGTGGAGGGGGTGAGCGGCGTGGAGTCTTCCTTTCGGGCGGCACAGAGGCGTATTTGGCATGCGCAGAGCAGCCAGCATAACGTTTGGCTGCTCTGCGCATGCTTGACCGGCCGACTGGCCGACTGTTTACCGATGGAATAGAGAATGCAAGTGAGCTACAATGAGCAGCTCATTTGCATTCCTTTTCCTTGATGCATGCCCGTTCCTTACCGATTCGCTAAGGGAATCGGTAAGGGAAGGGCTTTAATGATTTTTTTAGTGCATCTTGGCCTCAGCAAACAAACAGAACAAAAACCAATGAACAGGAGCAATATACAAGGACAGGGGGACTGCCAAACAGAGGCAGAACCACAGGGAGCAGAGCAACAGCTCAGCACAACAAAGGGAATGAGAGAGAGAAAACTAAATAAACAAACTGGAACAATACAAGCTTATCACAGACAGCACAAAGTTAGAGCAGCAGAAAGCAGACCAGGTGTAGGGAAGTGAGGCAAACAAGCTTATGTTGGGAATACCCAGCACACACACACACAGAATAAACAAGCATGGAGGAGAAAGGCTAAACTCATAGGTGAACACAAGTGCCCCAGCACAGGCTGGCTTCAGATGAGCAAACAAAGCAATCAATGCTAAAGCAAGGACTGCAGGGAAAGGCAGGCTTAAATGGATCAAGCTTCTGACATCTGCTGGCTCAGCCCCTGACAAGCCAATCAGGAGCGAGTCCCAAACATTCCCCTGCCTATCCAGCAGAATCATAACATAATGGAACAATATCAAACATGATAACAGAGGGCAAGTTTGATGCAACAGCTACTCTGAACCTTCTCCTTATGTTATCACTGAACACCTGGATTAGACACCTATATGAATGTATTCCTTCCCTCACTCCTTTTGCCTCTTAGATCGCTAGGCCCCAAATGAGCTTTTGTTCCATAGAATGAGAAGAATCTATTTGTTATAGAGTACATTGTTAGAAGAACCAAGTTATGTGTATATCTGATCATCCATTATAGAAAATAAAATCCATCAGTACAGCAGGGGAGAGGAGATCTTCATGAATCAATTTAATCAATTTCCATTAAGGTCCTGCAAACAGTCAAAGGACCCAAGTTGAAATGATGTTGCTTTGATAAGCAAAAACAGTAAAAAATCAAAACATGTACAGATGTACCTTGTACCACACTACACAGTATTTTGTACTTGCAAAAGCAAAGTTACTTGATATTAAAATCTTTCTGGTATAGTTACAGTTTTTTAATAGGTTTAGTTGGTAAACCCTGAAACAAAGCATTACAATAATCCATACATGAAGTAACATAAATATAATCTAATCTGATACTTATATTCCACTAAACCCATGAAGGCGCAAAGCAGATTACAAAAGTATGAATTGAAGTACAAGAGCCAGCAAATTAACTGGGAAGACACAAATGAAATCAGTACTTAAAGGTCTATTTAAAAGGACAGGCTAGACAACACTAACATTCATGGCTGTTTATTACAGAGATCACTTGAAGATATATATAAGTTGTTTGATTGAGAAACCAGCATGGGGTAAGAGCGAGTGGGGGCTGCTCCTGCTTCTAAGAGGCCGTTAGACCACCAGGGCTTTTAAGGTAGGCCCAGGGAGGGAGGAGCTTGTGGTCATAAGGGGGTGTTATGCTCTGATTACGGGGGGGGGGGGGGGGGCGGTCACATTGCAGTTGCAGGGGGAGGAGGATGGGGGGGCATACAGGCACTTTGTCTCTTAGAAAAAAAAGCATTTATTAAATGTGAATAAACTGTCAATTGCTGGAATGGGGAACAGAATTGCCAAAGTCAGACCACTGTGGTTGAACCAACACAGTCAACTTCATATCTGTGAAAACAAGTTGCAGAGAGAGTAAATACAGATTTGGAATATAAGAGAAGTGCATTTGGCAAAGGTTCAGTGTTTTGTTTCTGATTAAATAACAGTCTTTCTGCTTTGTTAGCAAAATTACCCATAGCTTACACATTTCATTTGTGTACTTTCAAACACCAGGGAATTCTTTGTTCTGAAATGATTTACAAGGCTTTTCTGAATCTTCATAATATTGAACAGAGGTGGATAGATTTAACTCATTTATACACCAATGACAGGGATCTTGCCCATTAGTGCTGAGTGAAGCACATTTCTGAAGTTTTGTCTTTGTCGATTTGTTGTGACTCCGTGACAGGCTTCCTGGGAACCAGACAGAGGAGGCACACACTCTGGTTGTAGAGTAAACATAGGAAGCAATTTTCATTTTCAATGGATGAATTGGAGACTCAGCTTACAGGAATAACAGTTATTTCAATCTTCTTGTCTTCAATTAGGTCTCCCTGATAGTAAATTCAAGTTCAGACATGAAGCCCTTTCCATGGGTATCTCCCTACTCCTTCTATCTGTCCTACAGGACATGGAGTTCTTTTCTGTGTTTTTATTTTACTTTGCAAACTGCTTTGCTTTTTTCCAGGAAAGGTGGTATATAAAATCCTGAATAAACATAATCATAAAGGACTGCTTTCTTGCTGGCTTCCACTCATCATAAGTGTCTTTTGATGCACGATAGGAGGTAGTTAGATTTTCTTGGCTTCATCTATGACTCCAACTGTAAGAACACTCCTGCTGGTCTGCTGCGGCTAAATATCATCCCCCTGATTCTTTTAATCTTGCTTAAAAAACAACAAGGCAAACGATCTGCAAAATCCAATATGGAAAAAGAAGCCAGCAGATCAATATAACATCAGAAAGAATTTATTGAAGATACCGCATGTAAACAAATTGCCCGACACAGGTCATGTTTCGCCCACCAAGGGCTGCTTCAGGGGCTAATTTGAAACCTTCTGAAAGGAGCAACTCTAAAAACGGAAAACTTGTGGTGTATAATAGATTGGAAAAAACCAGCGCATACAACAGATGCCTAAAATGACTCCAACATTCCAGGCAGCCTCAGACCCCGCCCTTTTAGTCCTCTCATGCCAACCACCTATGGCGAGTCCATCACTTACATGCTAAGATTCTACAATACTGTCAGTTACATGCAAAACTGCAAACTGAGGGCCCCTTTTACTAAGGCACGCTAGCGGATTTTGCGTGCA
Source organism: Microcaecilia unicolor (assembly GCF_901765095.1). Lineage (NCBI taxonomy): Eukaryota > Metazoa > Chordata > Amphibia > Gymnophiona > Siphonopidae > Microcaecilia > Microcaecilia unicolor. The sequence continues at coordinate 112,315,605 of NC_044033.1, forward strand.
CTAAAAATTAGTGTGCACTCAATGTTAAGACACCCATTATATTCCTATGGGCATCATAGCATTTAGCATATGCTAAATCCACTAGCACACCTTAGTAAAAGGGGCCCTTAGTCACTTTCTTTTACACCAGCCGTGACGTGGTGTAAGTGACCATGTTTAAATGTTAGTGCATAAGTGCTGACTTCTGCTAGTATTTTATAATGGCAATTACATACGTAATTACTGATATAGAATTTGCACTTAGCTCACAGCATCTTAGCACCTAAATTTCAGCAATCTTTTCAGAATTACCCCCATGAGGGTAATAGTCAGTGATGGCTGGTCACTCAAAGATAAGCAGACAGGGCCGACTTAACCTATGGACCAGGTGAGGCTTTGGCCAGGACACCGAGATAAAGGGCACCAAACTCTTGAGCCTGTGATGTCATTGGCCCTATAGGTTAAGCGGTGTTGCGTATTCAGGGAAAAAAGAAGAGCCGGCAACCCCCTTTCTCTTTCTGTCTCAGGCCACCTTCCCCCATCTACCTTTAAATGCAGTTTTCCCTTCCCACACACAGACAGTGTTTCACTTAACACTACCCGCATCTCCTTTGACATAACTTCCTGTTTCCATAGGGGTGTGGCAGAGGAAAGACACCTGGGGCAGATGCAGATAGCGTTAGATGAAACGCTGTTGGTATTCAGGAGGGAGGAGGATGGCCTGGGGGGGTGCCAATGACAGGGCACCAAACCAAAAGTTGGCTCAGGGTGCCACGGTCCCTCAAGCCAGCTCTGTAACCAGATTACTCATCTTTTTTGAGGTCCTACTTAGTTTAAATCTCTTTTATTGACTGAAAGATCAATATAAACAAGCATAAAACTTCAACATGAACATTGTTCAAGTACAAGAAAATCATCCAGCATTCCACAGTCAATGAAGTTTTCCTTTTATCCCCAAACCCCCCATCCTCATCCCTAATCCCTCTACTTTAAATCTGTTTATTAAAGTATTCCATTTATGAAGAGTAGTCAACAGCATAACATATGAGAACGTAATACATATAACGTATTGCATTACAGAATAATATCTCAAAGGGCCTTGTTCCTTATAGCCTGACTTCGAGAGACATCCTCTCTGGTAAAACCATATGTATGGTCTGCTCATGCTTTACAATCTTATCAAATTTTTTTCATTCAGCTAGCAAGAATATTGTAGTGTTTTGCCTAACCATGCTTGCTGGCAGGTAATGACAACTTCTGATTTCCGTTTGATCAAATAATGGTACAAAAATGTTTTAAACTACTTAAATGGAATATGGGTGCTATTCACTTATCTTTTAGCCCTGCTCCAAGAATGCTTCCCAGAACATCTTCTCCTGAATCAGTAGTGCCCTGAGGTGCTGCAGTGAACTCACAGGGGAGCTGTGGTATATTTTAAGACCCCCTTCAAAATTCTATCACCCATGGAATGGCTGGCAGGGATTCCCAAACCCCACCAGCTGAAGCAGTCCACTGCCCGAGCCTCTAGCTCCATGCTGGTTGAGGAATCGGCATATCCTTTAGCTGTGACTCCTGCACATGCCCAGTCCATGCTGCATTCTGTTTCTCCAATATCTGATTGTCCTGCTGACAGTGGTGAGCTCCAATCCAACCAATTAGAGAGACTGTTTCCAGAGTTCAGACATGAGCTACGCACAGCATTAATAACAAAATATCTGACTGTTGCTGGCTACATTAGCCCTGGATAGTCAATGCTTGGCCATGTGCAGGCACTGGCATTGATTATCTGGACCTGACTGGACTGCTACTGGCTGCAGAAACTTATATGGATCCCAGCTGAATATCATCCAGGACCTGCAAAAGTGAAGTATACATATTCCGCTCTGGCCCCCTGAAGCAGCACCAATCCTCCCTCCCGCCCCCCTGAATCGGCTTCGGTCTCCCCTCCTGCCCCCTGAAGCAGTTTCGATCCACCTTCCTCTTCCTCAAAGCAACTCTGATCCTCTTTCCTGCCCCTTGAAGCAGCTGAAATCCCCCCTCCCACCCTCCCCTCAGCCCCAGAGGGCCCCCCTTGGGCCTACTTACTGGTTCTTGGGGCAGGAGCAAACTCCACTTGCTCTTGTTCCTCATGGGCCTAATTGAAAATGGTCGCTGTGACCTCTAGTAATAGACTTGTGGTACTACTTCAGCGGGGGAAGGAGGAGGAGGAGTGATGAGCTTTAGTCCAACTGACAGCTATGAGGGTGACAGCCAATATTCAATGCTAGCACCTGCATAGCTAAGCAACCAAAGTTAGGATTGCTATTTATGTGGTCCTATCTTATCACTTAGCTATGCAGGTACCAACATGGAATATTGTCAATATCTGCATAGCTGCCAGCTCCTCCATGACTCTACCTTTGGAGTGACCCTCTTGGCACACTTTAAAATGGCTCGTTTGTGCCAATATTCAGTGGCACTGCCTGGTTAAATGTTATTGAATATTGGTGGCTGGCCTGCTGAGCGTGATATAAGCCTTTTCTGCCTGTTTATATCACTTTGAATATTGACTGGCTACTAATTATAAAGCAGAGACAAAGACAGGGACTTTTGCCACACTGCACTTCTATGCCACTTTCCCTTTTTGGACATTTTTATTTATTTAACTTTTGCCATTGGCTTTCTGCCATATTTCTTTCTTGAAACCTATATCCCACAGGTTTTCCCAAGTCACTGAGAGAGGAATATCTTGTGCTACCTTCCAAGCAACAGCAACAAGATTCATGGAGTTTACTGGACAGGGGACTTTATTCCTCTGAAGGATTGGGGTGGCTGGATCCTGCACTAAAAAGATTGATTCAGCTACCTTGTTATAGAGACCAGATATTGTCTATTTGCTACAAAGGTTGTATGGCTGTTTATATCATTCTTCTTACGGCAAGGGGTCAGTTAGAAATAATCTCCTGTGTTTGGTGAAGTGAAAGGCAGACAATGTGATATTTTGGTTTTTGTTTCATTAGAAATTTATTAGTTGTTATAAGAAAAAGTTTAAGAAGTTAGGAACAAAATTACTGATAAGAGAACTATTGCTAGAGTTGCTTATTTGCTGTTTGCCATTTATACAATAAAATATTTTTTTGCTGAATTATGTTCTTAAATTTGGTTGAAAAAATAGGGCACAAATTTAGGAGCATAATTTAGGAACATAAATTTAGTGGCTCGGGTTTTGTTAAAACAAAATATTGAGCCCTAAGCATTTTGGGGCGAGCATATTTAGTCCAATATTTAAAAAATACTTGGATGTTTGGCACTATGCCTAACATCTAAGCATTTTTAAAAATACTGGTACTGCAAGGAATGTTATTGTTTGTGTTGGCTAAATGGCTTTAACATGCACACAAACCTTTTGTGTATATGGGCAAATAACATTCCATTGACCTGCTATTAAAACCCATTACTAATAGAGCATTCATGTTTATTTATTTATTTGTTACATTTGTACCCCACATTTTCCCACCTATTTGCAGGCTCAACGTGGCTTATATAGTACCGTAGAGGCTGTTGCCAGTTCGGTTCAAAACTGAAGGCACTTAAATATACGACCTGGTGAAAATGTCTGACTAAACACTGTGTCCCAAAAAACACACAGGCAAGCGATCTTCTAGATCCAGAACAGCAGAAAAGAAAAGCAAACCCACGTGGTGAAATAAAAAATTGATTCAGCACAGATACATAAAAACAGCATAAAACTTTTCTCAAACCGCCTAACGTGGTCATGTTTCGCTCTCTCAAGGGCTGTGTCAGGGGCTTAATATAAAACTAAGATAAATACATAAAAGGCCATTAGATAATATAATAAACTACCACTTAATACACCTTAAATGTGTGAAACAACTAAAAGCAACAACTCATTCATAGGTGAAAAAAAGCAGTGTTACATACCCAGCAGGAGCAGTCCAACGTTTTCCCTGTCCGGTTAGAATATGCCCCAGTATACTGGGGCATTTTTTGTGTATTTTGGCAGTTTTGTAGGATCTTTTTAATTAATTAAATTATATATATATATACTAGCCGTTGAGCCCATAAAAATGGGCTAGTATAGGAAAGGGGGGTTGAAAGCCCCTTCCCGTCGCCGCTGCAAGGCCCCTCCGCCGCCGAGCTCGCCCCCCCCCCCGAGTCGCTGCCACCCCTCCATCTGGCCCGGGCCCTCGCTCCGCTACTGAAACAGCGAGGGAACGCAGCACACAGCTCTGCTGAGCTGCCGTCGGCCTTCCTTCTTCTTCTCTGCCTGTGTCCCGCCCTCGTGTGATGTAACGTCGTCAAGGGCGGGACACAGGCAGAGAAGAAGAAGGAAGGACGGCAGCTCAGCAGAGCTGTGTGCTGCGTTCCCTCGCTGTTTCAATAGCGGAGCGAGGGCCCAGCCGGGTGGAGGGTGGGGGGGAGCGTTAGCGACGGCGGTTTCATCCCTCGCAAATGCGCAGTAGAGACCCTCTCTGTTCCGCCCCCATCATAATGTATTGATGCGGGGGCGGGGCAGAGAGGGTCTCTACTGCGCATTTGCGAGTGAATACGACACTCGCCATTTATATGTTTGATTAGTACTAACCAAATGGAGAAAACATTGGTGTATTAAGTTGTACTTTTCTTATATATTATCTGATGGACTTATATATATTTATCTTACAGTTTTATGTTAATCCCCTGATGCATCCCTTCAGAGGACAAAACATGACCATGTTGGGCGGTTAGAGAAAAGTTGTATGCTGTTTTTATGTATCTATGCTGAATAAATTTTGCTTTATTTCACCACGTGGGTCTGTTTTTCTTTTCTGCTAAGCAACAGTGTGTTCTGGGCCCAGTGTGCCACGTCTTTCCATGAAAGGGGTTCACTGCTACTTTATCCCAGAGCAGAATAATCAGCAAATGATGTCAGTAATGTATCTCTTTTCCCACACAAAGTGAACATGCAGACACCCTTGGTTTGTAGGAACTGCACAAAATGGGTTCTTCCAGTAGGAACAAAAAGAGAAGTCTTTCAGCTTTTATTCTGCTTGGTTTAAAATTTATTGTCCAATCAGGCACAGTTACAGATAGTGCTCTTTTAAGGTTTATTTATTACAAAATGTTCCGTACAATATTCCACTAAATAAAGTCCAATCCAGTCCTGAATTTTTTGGCAGAGAAAAACATGCATGTGGTAGGTGTACTGTTCTGTATTTATTTATCTAGAGCCAACAAAAAATATCCAGGTTCAATGTTTAAATAAACTACTTATGCATGTGAAGAGTTACATTACAAAACAAAAAATAAAAAAAACAAAGTAAGAAGAATTAGAGACTGCAGAAAGAAGGGAAATTAAATATGGAGAAGAAAAAAAAATCAATCAGCTGCTAAAGAGAATGGAGATTGAAAAACATTGACCGTTGGCCCTTATTTGGAAAAAGGGCTCACATGGCTGGAAAAGTGAACATCTTGAAGCATCAATTGTATATGGCATTACTTTAAAGTGGCGTATGTCTATTTTTGATGATAGTAGGCTGATGCTGCACAATATACTCATATTAAGATATATTTAATGTTATAAATAGGTCGGGACCCCCAAGTGGACCTTTGTTTGAGGGCATTATGTGGTATATATAGAGACTCATCAATCCCAGGTCCTCCTTTGAGGCTGAGCTCAATAGTTGCTCTATGGAAAGTTACTAGATGTGGACTCATGCTAATTCCAGGACACAGGTTTCCCTTGAATTACCCAGGCTTTGGCGACACCCAGGTCACAACTATGTGAGTACATTTATAACTGAGAAAGAGAGAAGGGGTGAGAGTCATCAAAACTCTAATGTGGATTACTTTGTTGTGTTGTTTTAAATGGGATTTAAGTGGAGAGTGAAAGGAATTTGGGATTTAGCTCATACACTTTCAGTAGTGTTCAAAAAGAAGTACGAAAAAGAACCCCCCATAAGAAACTGACACCTAAACTTCACCAGATACATTTATAATGAACCTTTTCTAATTTGTTTACTTTAACCCTAATTATTGAATATTATATATTTTCCTGATATCATTATGTTATGTTTTATCTATTTTCCACTTATTATACATAATTTTCCTTGCACCTTATCTGCAACAATGCTGAAATTCTTACTCCATTAATATGGTTGCCATGATATATTTTTTGCACCTTATCTGTTATCTATATTCTGATTTTCTTATTCCATCAATGTGATTGTTGTTGTATTATATTGTAAGCCATATTGAGCCTGCAAATAGGTGGGAAAATATGGGATATAAATGCAGCAAATAAATAAATAGTAGCTCAAGGGAAGTTACATTCAGGTACAGAAGGTACAGGGTGAATTTATACAATATGCATATGTGTGTATGGAGGGGAGAAGGGGCAAATCTTTATGTTTATTATTCCGTGGGATCATGATGATATAACAGGTAACCTAATAGGATCAGGTGGTAGGGCACTTTATAGGGGTTCTCTCTGCATTTGAATCCCAGTCAAAATGACACTGTGAAACAATTGTCAAAGTAGGGGAAATATTATTATTATTTTCATTTTGTAAACTGCCAAGACAAGATTCTAGAATTGGTGGAAAAGTAATAGTTTAAAATGAACAAATAATTAATAATTAGAGCTTCTGTTCTTAGGTGTTTATTATCTAGTTAATTAGAGGTGTTCTGAAAGTACAAAAATCTATCTGGTCGATATTCAGCTGGCAGTGGTCAGTTCTTCTAAACACTGACCATGACCAGCTAAAATAGCCATGGATATTCAGTGCCGTACCATGTCCAACCACCTGCATAGAATATCCAGGTCTCTTGGCCACTGGGATTTATGTGGGTGCTATTGGGCTGGGACCAGCATTTATTTATTTATTTGTAGCATTTGTATCCCACATTTTCCCACCAATTTGCAGGCTCAATGTGGCTTACATTTGCCGTAATGGCGGTTGCCATTTCCGGGTAACAGAATTAAAAATGGTATTGCGTTAAGTTGCGTACATACATAAGGAGATATCAGGTCCTCTGATCTCAATTTCCTGCCCATGTCTCTCCCCCCCCCCCCCCCCAAATCTCAATTCCCTGTATAGGTCTCTTCCCTAACACACTAAAGCCCACCCCTTCCCCCCACTGCAGTAGACCACCTTAACCTCATTGGCAGTCCAGTGGGGCGATGGGGGCAGGAGCAAAGCCCATTTACTCCTGCCTCTAGCAACTGTGTCTTGAAAATGGTTGTTGTGATCTCCAGTAGTAGTCTCATGGTACTGCTGTTAGTTGGGGAAGTTTGGGAGGTGGTCTTGTCTTACTGAGCTGGGAATGGGAGGGAGTCTGGACTTTGCCAGAGAGAGTGTGGGAGGGGAGGTCCTGCATTGCTGGGAGGTGGAAGGACTTTGGATCATATTGGGGGTAGGTTGTGAGGAGGGGTGGGGATTTGATGATAGAAATATGCCAGCCCATACACCTAATTTATCAAGCAAAAATTATAGAGCCCTCCTTACTCAATTAGCAATGCAGGTGCTGCACTTATGACATCCTCCCCTTTACCAGGAAATGACATCTGGGCTGGCTCTGGATAGGTTCTGCCTCTTGTTAGTACAATAAGGCAGAACCACCCACAGGTCCCTTCTCTTTGGTGGCCTTCCTACTCCTACTCTCTCCAACAGAAGAGACTGGAGAGCCAGCACTACTTATCAAGAAAAAAAGTCACAAGGTACATTCCTTATTCAAAGTTTTCTTGTACTCTCCGTCAAGCTAGATGGCTCCCTTTCACTTCAGGGTGACTAGTTGGACAGACTTCTGGCCCCCTCCCCTCAGTCAGAAATTAGAGGTCTCTTATCTTTTCAATCACATCGCTCTCTCTCCAGAAGGAAGAAAACACAGCAATAACCTTGATCAAAGATTGGGACAAGCTTTATGCAAATTAGTTCAAGTTCAATAGCTAAGTCCCCATAAAATTAGCCTAGTCACTTATTTCTACATTCTAGGCAGTCTTGACACAGTCTTTCAGCATTTTAGGATAATCTCCTCTTCGCTTTTCTCATAAATACGCCTAGTTTTCCCCCTCCCTTCAGCTCTGCCCTAGGAAGAAGGTATGTTAGAAGTCCAAACACTTAAACCCAAACCAGAAACACAGCAAGACTCTTCTGTTCAAGGTATAACAAAAAAAAAAAAAGGTACTTCCACATGGAAGAATTTGAGCTCCTTTTAAACAAGCCTAGGGCTCAATCTGCTGCCAAACCCACAACACTTATTGATCACAATTAAGCTGGCATATGCTATATAGTGTTACTCTCCCCCATTCTGCCAGAAAATTAGAAAGAACAAAAGTGAGTTATTTCTTCACAGCATTATGCAGAGAGTTTCTTTACTGAAGCACTGTACTACTGGACTTTCAAGGAAACTTAGAGCTCAAGTACAACCTGCTCACAGTTTCTCATCCACTTTCTGGTTCAAGTTCAACCTGAGGTTTTATATAGCCCAGCTTTTTCCTAGGAAACCTTCCCCCAACTGGGTGGGACCACCAGGGTTTTTCTGGACCTTCCCTCCCCACTCTAGAGTCCTCCCCTCCCCTTGGATGAACTGAGTCCCAGTGCCCTCTACTGGAGAAACCTTTAGTAGCACCTGCTTTTCTCTGCTTATCTATTGGACGGAATGAGAGGGAAAGGTGGCAGGACTAGCAAGGTTCCCCCTTTAGGTCCCGTTTCCCTCTTACACACTGAATTCTGCCAGCACCTGAATAACTACTGGCTCCTTCCCTACTCCACGTCTGGAACTCCCCTCTTCAGCTCACTTCAAAAATGACCGGTCAGAGACGATATTCAGCGGCACTGCCTATTCAATTGCTGCAGAATATAAGCTGCCGGCCCACAGACCATGATTTAAGTTGGCAGGAGCCTATCCTAACAGCTTAAATCTCTCTGAATCTTGACTGGAGTGTTTATCTGTGTTTTAATGCCGAGTATTAATGATGGATACCATTTTTGGTGGAATCAAATATCTACCTTTGTGTCAATTAGGAGTCATCAGTGCAGTAAAAGCACAAAAACTGAATAGAGTACAAGTCAGGAGAGGAGAGACAAAGTACTAGGAAAAGTGGTGTTTATCTGGTGTTTAACCAATAAACTCCTATTTTAATTTTTTTTTTGCATTGGGGTTATTTTATTGGTGTTTATCAGTTAAAACCTGGCCGTCTTCAAATCTAAGCTAAAAGCCCACTTTTTTGATGCTGCTTTTAACTCCTAACCCTTGTTCACTTGTTCAGAACCCTTATTTTATCATCCTCACTTTAATATTCCCTTATCTCGTTTGTCCTGTTTGTCTGTCCTAATTAGATTGTAAGCTCTGTCGAGCAGGGACTGTCTTTTCATGTTCAAGTGTACAGTGCTGTATACGTCTAGTAGCGCTTTAGAAATGATAAGTAGTAGTAGTAGTAGTAAAACCTAAAATCAGAAGCCCTGATAGCAATCTACATCTCTATCTCTCTCTTTATATATATATATATATATATAAACATACTTGTTTTTTTAGCCCTATCACTTCCTTCCTGGGACTTAATCCTAGGTCTCCTATTCTTTTGATGATGTTTTTTTCACTTGTGGAGGGGCATTTTCGATACAACCTGTAAATCCAATTTTGGTCGTTTTGTTAAAAATGTCCAAAATTCAAGTGGGGAATATAGCCATTTTCAAAACAGAAAAACATTTTTTTAAATGGCTATTTGCTAGATGTTTCTGTGCTCTGTGAGTTTCTTTTTGGTCCATTAAAAAAAATGAAAAATGCACAAAATCAAACCATTGGGATGAAGAAGGAGCCAGCACTCTTAGTAGTCTGGCCACGCAGACATCCCAGCAGAGCAACTGGGCACCCTTGGGGGCACTGCAGTGCACTTATGCTCCCAGGTACGCATCTCACCGTTGCTCCCTTATCTGTCTGCTGAGCCTCCCAAACCCCACCTAAAATCCACTGACCCCAACTGTACACCACTACACTAACCCTTATAGGTGAAGGAGGCACCTATATGTTGGTACAGTAGGTTTCTGGTGAGTGTTTGAGGGCTGAGTTTCCACCACAAGTGTAACAGGTAGGGGGAGGTATGGGCCTGGGTCCACCTGTCTTACTACACTGCACCCACCACTAGACTACTCTAAGAACCTGCATGCTGCTCTAATGGACCTAAGTATAACATCTGAAGCTAGCATAGAGGCTGGTAAGTATTGTTTTTAATTACATTTCGGGATGGTGGGAGGTCAGTGACCACTGTGGAATAAGGGGAAGTCATCTCTGATTTCTTCCAGTGGTCATTTAGGGCACCTTTTTGTGCCTCATTTGTTATAAAAATAGTTCTAGACCAAAACATCTTAGTTTTAGACCTGGAAGGCTTTGTTGTGTTCTATTATGGCTGAAAAATGT